>NC_141879.1:310165869-310468260 GCF_056163025.1 Triticum urartu | reverse complement strand
AGACCGTCTACATAGCCCACTACCTACCGCCAGGTCCAACCTAACCTCTCTCGTCAGCCCGCGGCCCTCCTCGCGCGCGTGCCCGAAAAGCTGTCCCGGACCCGCCCCGGGCAGTCGTCACCATTGGATCTGGACCATCCCCAAACATCTACACAACGTCTCCGTTTTTTCAATTGGACTTCCTAGTCTATTTTTCCCGACCGCCCGATTACGATCGGAGGGACGGATTAGCCCCTAAATGTCTCCCTCTTTCTTTATATATATACTCTCTAGTCTAAATCTAGACCAAACCCTAACTTCTAGGCACTTGTCCCTACCGCTGCCGCCGCACTTATTCCCCAAATCCCCATCGGAATCTCACCCAAAGCCAACCACAAACCTCCCCTTGTCTCCTCCTCGTTGTCCCATGGAACTAATCCCACCACACCGCTCCTCCTCAGTTTCCGCGTTCCCCAAACCAGCGTAGCCACCAGACCTCGCCGAGCGCCACCGCAGTAGCAGCAACCGAGGCCCTGCTCCTGACTCCTCCTCGTTGTCCAGCAGCAGCAGCGGAGCCGCCGGATCAGGCCAGGGTCCCCTCGCGCCCTCTCCATCCCATTCCCCTTCCCTAATCTCTCTCTCTCATGCCCCGGTGTCTCTCTGTTTTCTCTCTCTCAGGAGTTCTCTCATGGTGCTCGAGGGAGCAACCACCCGCCGAGTGCCCTCGTCAGCGTCCGATGCCGTCGCGCCAGATCCAGAGGAGATCAGCGCCACCGCGCCCGTTCCCGACCCCCACAACCCTCTCCCACCTCGCCTGCTTCATCTCCGTCGAGTCCCGACGCAGTGACGCCATGCCCGCTGAGCCCCTGTCAAGCTGCTCTGCTTCTTTCGAACCAGGAAGAGGACGAACGCCTCGCCCAAGCGCCCGCGTTGGCTCTCATTGACCCGCTGCGTCAGCCTGCCTCCTTCCACCGTCCCAGCTCCCCGAGGCCCGCTCCTGCGTCCAGCGCCCGAGGCCCAGCCACTATTTTGGCCTGGCCAAATAAGGCCCAATGTGAGCAGCCCAGTCCCAGCAGATCTGGCCCATGTCATGTTTTTTTCCGTTCCACGAATTTGTCCGTTTATCCAGCGAATTACTGTTTTACAGAAAGCCCCCTAAACTTCATGCATTCAATAACTTCACAACCGTGCATCGGATCTAAATAAATTATATATGAAACTTTCTTAGAATTTCATCTAGTTTAATAATATCCAACTTTCATATATGTTTAAAATGCTTAAGATGCTGTTTGTTTAAACTTGCTTAATTAACTTGCTAAAATGATTTATTTCATAACTAAATAACCGTAGCTCCAAACCTAACAAACTTTATATGTAAATGGGGTAGAATTATGCCTAGTTTAACATGGTGGCCTTACTTTGCATGTTTAACAACTCTAAAATTGTGTTTAGGGCAGATCAGTACCAAACCTAAAATATGCATATGAGGATTTTTCCGGACTTGTTGTTTGTTGTTCCGGCCTCATTTAAACTTGCCTAGATAGGTAGTTTTCTTTTGATTCACCCTCTTGCCATGTTTAACAACATTTAATATTGTTGGGTACATAAATAAGATCGAACTAAATAAGTCATCTGGTGTTTCGTCAATATGCAATGGAGTTGCATGTTGAGCTCCACTTAAGTTGTAGGATTGTTTGTGCATTTTGCCATGCCATGCTTCATTAAACCGGACATGCATCATACTTGATTGTGCATCATGCCATGATTATGTGGTGGTTGTTTACTATGTTGTTTGCTTTCTTTCTGGTGTTGCTTCTTCGGGTTGGTTCCGATAACGTCGTGTTTGTGAGGACCCGTTCGACTACGTTTGTTTGTCTTCTTAATGGACTCGTTCTTCTTCCTTGTGGGATTTCAGACAAGATGACCATACCCTCGAAATCACTTCTATCTTTGCTTTCTAGTTGCTCGCTCTTTTGCTATGCCTATGCTACGATACCTACCACTTGCTTATCATGCCTCCCATATTGCTAAGCCAAGCCTCTAACCCACCTTGTCCTAGCAAACCATTGTTTGGCTATGTTACCGCTGTGCTCAGCCCCTCTTATAGCGTTGTTAGTTGCAGGTGAAGATTGGAGTTTGTTCCTTGTTGGGACATGGATATTATTGTTGGGATATCACAATACCTCTTATTTAATTAATGCATCTATATACTTGGTAAAGGGTGGAAGGCTCGGTTTTATGCCTGGTGTTTTGTTCCACTCTTGCCTCCCTAGTTTCCGTCATATGGTGTTATGTTCCCGAATTTTGCGTTCCATACATGGTTGGGTTATAATGGGAACCCCTTGATAGTTCGCCTTGAATAAAACTCCTCCAGCAAGGCCCAACATTGGTTTTACCATTTGCCACCTAGCCTTTTTCCCTTAGGAGTCGCGCATCCCGAGGGTCATCTTATTTTAACCCCCCCGGGCCAGTGGTTGTCTAATTGTTGGTCCAAACTAGAGCCCCTTGCAGCACCACCTCGGGGAAACTCGAGGGCTGGTTTTAGTTGTACGGATTGCTTATCCGGTGTGCCCTGAGAACGAGATATGTGCAGCTCCTATCGGGATGTCGGCGCATCGGGCGGTCTTGCTGGACTTGTTTTACCATTGTAGAGGATGTCTTATAACCGGGATTCCGAGTCTGGTCGGATTGTCTTGGGAGAAGGAATATCCTTCGTTGACCATGAGAGCTTGTGATGGGCTAAGTTGGGACACCCCTGCAGGGATTTGAACTTTCGAAAGCCGTGCCCGCGATTATGGGCAGATGGGAATTTGTTAATGTCCGGTTGTAGAAAACCTGAAGTTGATCTTAATTAAAATGCATCAACCGCGTGTGTAACCGTGATGGTCTCTTCTCGGCGGAGTCCGGGAAGTGAACACGGTGTTGGAGTAATGCTTGACGTAGGTTGTTCTAGGATCACTTCTTGATCATAGTTGTTCGATCGTGCATTTGCCTTCTCTTCTCGCTCTCTTTTGCGAATATGTTAGCCACCATATATGCTAGTCGCTTGCTGCAGCTCCACATCATACCTTTACCTTACCCATAAGCTTAAATAGTCTTGATCGCGAGGGTGTGAGATTGCTGAGTCCCCATGACTCACAGATACTTCCAAAACCAGCTTGCAGGTGTTGTTGAATCGTGCAGATGACGCAACCAAGCTCTCGGAGGAGCTCTATGAAGATCGTGTTCTTTATGTTGTTCCGTTTTCTAGTTGATCAGTAGTGGAGCCCAGTTGGGACGATCGGGGATCTGTGTAGCATTTGGGGTAGTCTTCTTTTATTTTGGTTCCGTAGTCGGACCTTGATTGTATCTGGATGATGTAATGCTTTATTCATGTATTGTGTGAAGTGGCGATTGTAAGCCAACTATGTATCTCTTTCCCTTATGTATTACATGGGTTGTGTGAAGATTACCTCACTTGCGACATTGCTTTCAATGCAGTTATGCCTCTAAGTCGTGCTTCGACACGTGGGAGATATAGCCACATCGAGGGCGTTACAAGGTGTTACACTGCTGCATAGAGGGGGAGAGCCGACGGTGTTCCGGCGCCACCGGGAGAGAGGGGGGGAGAGCCCCCTCCTCCTTCTTCTTCCTTGACCTTCCACATAGATGGGCGAAGGGTTTCCCCTCTGGTCCATGGCCTCCATGGCGGCGAAGGGGTAGGAGCCCCTCTGAGATTGGATCTCTCTCTCCGTTTCCTTGTGTTTCCACGCTCCTAGATTCTAGCCTTTCACCGTTTCTTAAATTCCCGGAGATCCGTAACTCTGATTGGGAGGAAATTTTAATACGATTTTTATCCGGATATTAGCTTTCTTGTGGCGAAAGAAGGGCACGAACCACCTTACAGAGTGGCCACAAGGGCCCAGGGCGTGCCCTACCCCCTAGGGCGTGCCCTCGTGCCTTGTGGACTCCCCGGGCATCTTCCCACGTTGATTATATTTCCCAAAAATCACATATATTCCAAAACAATCTCCGTAAGTTTTTATCGCGTTTGGACTTTGTTTGATATGGATTTTCTATGAAACAAAAAATGCAACAAACAGGAACTGGCACTAGGCACTGGATCAATATGTTAGTCCCAAAAATAGTATAGAAAGTTGCCAAAATTATATGAAAGTTGTATAATATTGGCATGGAACAATAAAAAATTATAGATACGATGGAGACGTATCAGTGTCATTTTCCTCGCGAGGCTAGGGGGCCTCTCGAGGGTCTTGTCTTGGAGGCCTTGCCGTTGGGCCATACCAGACCGTCGAGGGAGCCACGCCATGGGCCGTAGACTGGCAGATTTGGGTACCCCCGATCCCGGAACGCCAACAGACAAGACACGTATTTGTATTGTTGCCATTAAGGGTAAAATGACGGGGTTTATTCATATTGATTGGATTTACTTTGTCTACAGCATGTCATCTTCCTTAAGGCGTTACTCCGTTCTTTATGAACTTAATACTCTAGAGCACGCTAGATAGTGGTCGATGCGTGGAGTAATAATAGTAGATGCAGGAAGGAGTTGGTCTACTTATCTCGAACGTGATGCCTATATACATGATCATTGCCTTGGATATCATCATAACTATGCGCTTTTCTACCAATTGCCCAAACGTAATTTGTTTATCCATCATATGATTTTTGTTCGAGAGAGAAGCCTCTAGTGAAAACTATCGCCCCTAGGCCTATCTTTATCATATATGAAATCCAAACATACCTTGCTGCAATTTATTTATCATTATTTTATTTTGTGTTTTTGTTTATCTATCTATCACTATGAGATTTGATCCTTGCAATTAACTGCCAAGGGATTGATAACTCCTTGTTTGCGTTGGGTGCAAGTATTTGTTCTTTGGTGTGTAGGTGTTGTTCACGAGGTCTTGTGTGGTTCTCCTATTGATAACATTGGTTCTTAACTGAGGGAAATACTTATCTCTACCGTACAACATTATCCTCTCCTCTTCAAGGAAATCCGAACACAGCTCACAAGTAGCAGTGCATATACTATAAGATTCCATTATTCTATACCAAGCATCTTTGAGATTTTCCCCTTGTTTTTGTTTTAAGTAAAGAACTTCAAAATCTGTGATAAAGGAGGGATAGTAACACTAGACATAGCGACGAGCAAACTAACAAAGAAAACAAAATATGTTGCGTTTTTGTATTTAATGAGAAGTGGGGGAGATGAAAACGAGAGGCAAAGGCAAATAAAAAGGAGATCAAGTAGATGATAGTTTGTGCGAAGGTACTTGATAGGTTTTGGTGATGTCTTGCCAACAACGGTGCCAGAAATTCTTCCTGCTACTTGTGAGCTGCGTTGGGATTTTCCCCGAAGAGGAGGGGAGATGGTGTACAGTAGAGATAAATATTTCTCTTAGTGAGAACGATAGTTTATCGAACCAATAGGAGAATCACGCAAAGCCTCGTGAACAACACATGCACACACAAAAGCAAATACTTGACCCAACGCGGGCAAGAGGTTTGTCAATCCCCTTGAACTCATTAATTGCAAGGATCAAATCTCGTAGTGGTAGATAGATAAATTGCAAAAAAATTGCAGTAATGTAATTCTGCATTTTGTAATATGATAAAGGTAGACCCAGGGGCCATAGTTTTGACCAGAGGCTTCCCTCTCAAACACATAGCATACGGTGGGTGAACAAATTACTGTTGGGCATTTGATAGAAAAGTGCATGCAGGTAGTCCACCGCGACACCGGTCACAGTTTCCCAGGGGTGCGAGCGCACCGCCACGGGAGTCCGCATTGCCACTGGTGACCGTGGGAAGGGCACCTCCTGTGGGAACGGTCGCGGAAGCCGTGGCGGCCATGGTCGAGGTGGAAGGCCCATGTCGGCCGTCCGGCCACCGCTCCCGCAATCCCACACGGGCGACATGGCCCAAGAGTTTGTCGTGTGGGTGGAAAGGCCAGAGGGCACTTGGCTCAAGCTCCTGCACTTCTTCACGGAGGGGCTGTCGGTCGGCGGACCTATCGGCCTATGGCTGCAGGCCGACGGTTGCTGCAACAAGGCCTCGTGGGTAGAGGTCGAGGTCCTGAACCGCGGGTGGCAGACATTCGCCCGCACCAGTGGCTTGCAGGGGAGACGTACCCTCCACCTTAAGTATACCAGGGTGGCGACGCTCTTCATCAAGGTCTTCGGGGAAGACGACATGCGCTTGGGGTGCTGCATCGAGTGCGACGACAACGACAGTGACCACCTCTCTGATGACGACGAACATCATGGCGGCGGCGTCCTCCTTGGTGAACTTGCCCTTGGCGACGGCCGCGACACCTCTGGTAGCAGTGATGCCTCTCTCGGGGGAAGCTTGAGCAACGACGACTACGACGAGCCACCATGTCACCGCACCCGGACCAAGGAGGAGGCTGGGCCTCCGCGCCGTCACTTTCCCGCCTAGGAGGACGCCGATTTGCCATGCCGCCATGCCCCCGTCAAGGAGGAGGAGGACTCCTACTGAGCGTGGGCAGCGTCGGAACTAGGTTCAGGAGTAGCGGTCCTCGGGAGTCCGCTTCTTTGCCTTTTTTATTTGCTGCATTAAGAACCATGAAGAGCCCCGTGGGGGCGTGTAATGAACTGCAGCGCTTGCGCCTTTATACCCATGTTTCCTGTTCATGTTCTAGCATTTATATTGTTATTAATTGAATGGTTCCTTCCTTGCGCGATTAGGGTAACTTATATTGGTGCGCTCGTGACCCTTGGCGGGCTGCTGCGTCATGGGGGCGTACTCCTCAGGAGCCTTGATCCTAGGTACACCCCTGGGGTCCTGAGGAGGCTCCCCCCTTATGGACTGGGTCACTCCGGGGCCTCAAGGGGCTCGCAGCCCGCAAGGTCGCTGGGGGGTTTGTGGGGCTACAGAGCCTCCACAGATGCATCCGCCAGGCGTCGGATCTTGTGGAGATGTAAAGGGTACTCGATGTAGGATTCCTCCATAATTCGTCAGATCATGCCGATTTTTATCCGGCCACTCTTCCTTGGCACTCATCTTGTGTCCAGAGCCCTCGAGAAAGGGGCGATCATTGCTGGCATGCTGGGTCGTGATGCTCGGGAAGGCCAGGAGATAAACGCTCCTGAGGCCAGGGGTCGAAAGCTATTCGTGCCAGTTGGCTCTCTCAAGAGCGTCACGCGAGGATTCGGACGCCAAGGCCTTGGCGAGGTGTGCATGCAGGCGGACCCACGGCCATTGCGGCCTAGGGCTCCCATGTCGCTGGGGCTAGCCTGAGCGTAACACCGTGCCCAGCCCCCGCTTGCGGGACATGTGGGAGGGAGCAACGAGCAAGCGCCACTTCCTCCAAAAATGAGATTCAAGGAGAGAAAAACACTGGAAGGAGGAAAAAGAAAGTCCCACCCCTTTTCAAACAAATATGCGAGAACTTCAAACTTCATTCCAGAAAGTGGCAAATTGATTACAAGACCAAGCGAAAGAAAAAGCCGCATCCGGCGCCTATGCTAGTCTTCCCACCAGCGCGAAGCATGGGGCCTCCACTAGGCGTGGGCATAGTCGCTGTAAGACCATGTTGTCCACCAACGCGGAGCATGGGGCTTCCACTTGGGCATGGGCGGGAGCCCCCATGGGGCCGAGAGGCGGCGCACCTGGAGACTCCGAGGCGTGTACAACCCCACTCATTATTACGTGAGAGTGTCATGGGTAGAACTTGCGAAGATGCTGGATGTTCCAAGCATTCTGGATGGGGACCCCGTCCTGCGTCTGCAGGCATACGGCGCTGGGCCTGGAGACGTGGGTGATCCTGAACGGTCCCTCCCACATGGGTGAGAGCTTATGATGCCCTCCGTGGAGAGGACCCGACTCAAGACGAGGTCTCCAACCACGAGAGTTCGGGAGCGGATGCTGCGGTAATGGTAACGCTGCAGCGCCTGCTGGTACCTCACCGTGCGAAGCGAGGCTTGGCGATGGGCCTCCTCCCCGAGCACGAGATCCGTTCCCCATGAGGCATACTGACGTGCCTCATCGAACGCTAGGACTCGGCGGGGAACGGTGCTTGAGCTCGTGCGGGAGGACCGCCTCAGCCCCGTAGACGAGGAAGAATGGGGTCTAGCCGATGGGCTTAGGCACGGTGGTGCAGATGGACCACAACATGGACTGAAGCTCATCGATCCAACCCCTACCGCTGGCCTCAAGCTTCTTCTTAAAGCTCCTTGTCTTGAAACCCCTCAGGACCTCCGCGTTAGCACGCTCAGCCTAGTCGTTGCTCCATGGGTGCACCACCGAAGCGTAACAAATCTGTGTTCCAAGGTTAGCACAATATGTTGTGAAGAGGTTGCTTGTGAATTGGGAGCCATTGTAACATCGAAGTGGCTCACGAGGCCCTAGATGAACTTGACACCTGAGCCAGCGGGGATGGTGCGCACGGGCTCCACCTCCGCCCACTTGATGAACTCGTAACATCCCAAATTTTCAATTTGGAATGTTATACATTAGATCATCATTGCATATCATATTTTATTGCATTTTGGTTGATCCGAGAAATTCTACACAACTCAAGGACCCACAGAGAGAGTTGGGGATTTCATTATTTTCATATTCGAGTTTTCTCGAATTTTGAGAAGAGGATCGTTTGATTTTAATTATTTTCCCTTCGAATATTTCTTTTATAAAAAATAAAAGAGAGAGGATAAAATGACTTCCTCAAAATAAAGAAATATCGAAGATTTAATATTAAAATCAAATAAGATTTTTTTCAGAGTTTTATCACTACTTTATTTGAATTAGGAAAAATGTGCGTTTTTCAAAATTGCATTTTAGGCCCAAATAAATGTTCACCTTGTGCGGCATATTTTTAAAGGACGGGGAAAATTTATTTCGGGATTTGTGGTGTCCGTTTAGTACTTCTTCTCTTTCTTTTTCTGCACGTCGGAATTATTTAAAAAAAAGAGGAACCGACTCCAGGCCGTACCCGAGCGGGTCTCCGCTCTGGGGGCTTTATAAGCCGCGCCAGCCCCGCCGCCGAAGCCCACCCCCGCCAGCGCCCAAACCCTAGCCGCGCCGAGCCGCCTCGCCGCCACGCCGCCCGCGCCGCCAAGCTGCCCGCGCCGCCGAGCCGCCCCGCCGCCCGCATCGCCGCCGCCCCGCCGCCCGCCGTCGCCGACCCGCCGCACCGGAGCCACCCCGCCGCTGTCGTTGTATCACCGGACCTCGCCGGACTAGAGGTAGCCGCCTTGGTTTTCGCGAGAAAACCGATCGGTTTTTTCGAAAACCCTAGATTCCGTTTTTTTATTTTTAGATCAGTTTTTTCGATTTAGTTATTTAGCGGACATTCATTTTAACGAACGGTTTTCACCGTTTAGCCGCAGGTAGCGAACGTTCGTTCGTTAGCCTGTCCATTAGTTTTTCTTTTTCTCGGATTTTCCGCGATTATTTTCGATCGCGATTTCTGATCCGATTTTCGTTTTAGTATAACTTTTCGCTCGTTTATAGGAATTAGGTGATTCAAGCGCCTAGTGTTTCTTCTCGAAGCCCTCTTTCTGTTTAACCAACTTAAACATGTTTTTGCTACTGTAAAATTGGAATTTAGTCCAGATTAATAAACGAAACTTGTTTCTTTCGCCGTTTGAGTTTTGTTGCTTCGTTTGATTTGATTCTTTTTGCAAACCGGAGTTCTTAAGTTGAACCTTCTGGTTAGATCTTTTATTTGAGTTTTACCCATGCCCTTGCTTGATTGCTTATTGTATGCTTGTTTGATTGTGATAGAGTACCCGGAGTGCGAAGCGTGCTACATCGAGTCTCTAGGTTTCACGGATCATCAGCAAGGCAAGTAACACTTCGATCATACCTCTTTACTACCCAGTTTTATTGCATCAGATCAACCCTCAAACAATTGCATGGTTAGGATCTGAATAAATTGTGGGCTTGGAATTAGATGAGGTAGTACCTATTCACCTGTTTTATTATCAAACCTTGGGAGTTACTTATACGTTATGCTTATATTGCCATGCTATGCTCGTAGACGTGGATTGGGTTTGAGAGTGTCCATGATAGATGTGAGTTGTTAATTAATGGTTAACTTAAGGTGGCAACTTTAATACACAGCTGGGTGGATTGAGGCACCTGTGGAAACCAGTGATTGCCTGTATTTTTGGAAATCCCGGGGTACCGTGTGATTTTCCTATGGACCGCCACCCAGGCTGAAAGGGATCATAAGATTATTCATGCTGGAAACTTCCGTGTGCAGCCACATGCCATTATGGGCTCTGGCATAGTTGAGTAAGTTGTGGGAAACCTTTCCATGATGGGCTAGCAGATGTAGGGGATTGTAGGTGTATCGGCCTATCTATCGGTTAAGGGGACCTCTTCGGAAAGACTGTGTCTCGGTCATCCGTTTCTCAAACATTATGTAGTGCAAGAAATCAAATGGAGGAGATCGAGTCTTGTGGGGAAAAGTGCACAAACCTATGCAGAGTGTACAAACTAATCATGGTTAGCCGTGTCCCTGGTTATGGACATCTTGAGTATCTAGTTCTTGGACTATCATGTGGATCTCATCACTCTAAGTTAATTTTGTTGGGTTATTAATTACTTTTAGTTGGGACTGAGAGGGGGTTTACCTTCACAATATTTTTCTTCAACCAACTTTGTAGTTAAGAAAAATATATTCCTTTGCAGTAGGGAAAAATTGGCTTTTCGCAAAACCTATTAACCATACAGCCTCCACCAGCCATATATGCATGTAGTGATAGCTTTACGTTGTTCATTACTCTCTTGTGTTACACTGCCAGCATATTCCATGTGCTGACCCGTTTCAGGCTGCAACGTATCATGTTGCAGACTTCTAAGACGAAGAGTAAGGAGCCTTAGGTCGTGGTCTTTCACTCAGTGATGCCGTTGGAGTTGATGGACTCACTTTATCTTCCAAGCCTTCCGCTGTTATCGTATTAGATGGACTTAAGACATATTTATTATAATAAGTTCTCTTTTAAGACATTCGATGTAATAAGTGTGTGATTGCTACTCTGTTATAAATCCTCAAGTATTGTGCGTGTCAGCATTACCGATCTAGGGATGCCACTAATGCACAGAGATCAGACTATTTGAGGTCTGGTCGCTACAAGATGGTATCAGAGCACATGCTGACTGTAGGACACGACCACTAAGCTAAAGACCTAGATCACTACGCTCTTCTCATTTCTGACTCCTCTCCATTTTCTACTCTTTAGGATGGCGGACGCAAGGAACAAGTTTGCACAATCGGATGAAGAAGCACCTTTTGGACGACACTTGAACACTACTATGAAAAACCTTATACACAGAATCTTACAAGTAGCGCGTCTTAAAATGAGGAAAGAATAAAACACGCTACTACTATAATTCCCTTGAACACTACTTAGCAGTAGCGCGTGGTCAGAAAGGGCGCTAATGCTATCCACTTAGCAGTAGCGCAGCAAGAATAAAACACGCTACTACTATAATTCCCACACCATTGCCGATATGCTAGGTATAGTAGTAGCGCCCTTCGACAAACCGTGCTACTGCTATCAAATTAGTAGTAGAGCGCTTTTAGGGTAGGGTGCTACTGGTAAGTTTGAACTTGTCCACAGGACAGGCCCAGCTTAGCAGTAGCGAGTTTGTGAGGAGCGCGCTACTGCTGCGGATTTTAGTAGCAGCGCGTTTTCTTTTCCCATGCTACTACTAAAGCTATTTTGACATAACCCCCACGCGGGCTTCCCTCCTCTGCTTTCTCCCCCAATTCCCCACTCTCTCTTCTCCCCTCGTCGCCTCCGCCGTAGCCCCTGCCCTTGCCCTCGTCGGAGTCTGCCCTTGATGTCGCTGTACGCCTGTGCTCCTCCCCCTCGACCTCGACCTTGCCAGAGCCCCTGCCCTCGCTCTCCGCCGACGTCTCCCCCGACCCCGCCTCGCCGTCGTCTCCCTCGACCCTACCTCGCCGCCGCCTCCCCGACCCCGCCTCGCCGTCGTCTTCCTCGACTCCTCCTCGCCGCGCCTCGGTGCCGCTGTCTCCCCTGACCCCATCTCTCTCTGCCCTCTGTAAGCACTCTCCCCTCCCCTCTTCTCTGCTCTCTCTCTCTTCTCTTTGTTAGTATGAACCCTAGCTATTTAGTTCTATTTAGTATGAACCCTAGGCTATTTTTAGTGCTAGTTAGTTAATTACAATTAGTATGAACCCTAGTTAAAAAAACCTAGGACAGATTATTGGCTAATTTTTAGTGGTACTTAGTATGAACCCTAGGTTTCAAACTATTGCTATTTTTGAATTAAAGCAATTATTGCTATTTATTATTATTTTAGTTAAAGCAATTGTTGCTATTTAAAAAACCTTCTTGCATTTTTCTTCAACTTCTATATTTTTCTTCCTGCTATATGAAAATTTGAAGTGGACATGTGATATGTGGACATGTGATTTGGACATGCCACATTTGGAATTTGCACATGTCATATTTGTACATGTGATGTTTTGGACATGTTATATTCAGAAAAAGATGATTATGTGCAGGGTAAATGATCCGAGTGGTTCTCGGGCGCCAGGCATAAATGGTTCAAAAGCAGACATGAAGCAGAAGCTAGTTACTTGGGTTCACGCTAACGCAAGAGAGGACTCATAACCGCCGCCTCATGTACTGCATAGTTCTGCTCTCACTCATAGTGATAGCTCTTCTTGTCTATATCATTGTTTAGATGGATGACGATGTAGTTGCAAGTATTTGAGGCATCTCATAACTTGTATCGCTATTTTGAGAGAGACATCATTTTGTGTTGGATGATGATTATGGTGATGACATGATCGATTTGATGAGGCTATTTGTATGTGTATGTTATGATCAGATTTGTATGTGTATGATATGCTAGAGACTATTGTATAAAACACTAAACAAAATTCAGCAGCACAAAATATGGAGCAGAAAAAAATTTCAGAAACTAATAACAGTAGCGCGGGGTATGGCTTTAGTAGCAGCGAGGTCTTAGTAGTAGCGCCTTTTATACTAGGGCGCTATAGATATTAGTAGCAGCGCATTTTTACGACGACCGCTGCTGCTATCCCTAGATAGCAGTAGCTGTAGCACCGTATCAGTAGCGCAGCTGCCCGCGCTACTGATAAGCATTTTACCCGCGCTACTGCTCGGCTTTTCCCTAGTAGTGGAAGGAAGTCACTAAGTACCTGAACATTGGAATACCAAGCTTCACGGGACTTACAACGCCACTTTACCAGAAGAAGAGCGCTGGATGATTCATGTTCAAGTTCCAGGAAGAACATTCACGCCAGTCACTAAGCCCATAGAGTTTTCCTTCGATGCACCATCCTGGAGTCTAGGAAAGAGTATGGCAGCCCACATCACCATGAGACGCATTGGAGAAGTTTACCACAAGGATCTCAAGGATACTGTCGGTGTCAAAACCGGCGGATCTCGGGTAGTGGGTCCCGAACTGTGCGTCTAGGCCGGATGGTAACAGGAGGCAGGGAACACGATGTTTTACCCAGGTTCGGGCCCTCTTGATGGAGGTAAAACCCTACGTCCTGCTTGATTAATATTGATGATATGGGTAGTACAAGAGTAGATCTACCACGAGATCAAGGAGGCTAAACCCTAGAAGCTAGCCTATGGTATGATTGTTGTATATGGAGTTGATTGCCTATGGACTACAACCCTCCGGTTTATATAGACACCGAATAGGTTTAGGGTTACACAGAGTCGGTTACAATGGTAGGAGATCTTGAATATCCGCATCGCCAAGCTTGCCTTCCACGCCAAGGAAAGTCCCATCCGGACACGGGACGAAGTCTTCAATCTTGTATCTTCATAGTCCAGGAGTCCGGCTGAAGGTATAGTCCGGCTACCCGAACACCCCCTAATCCAGGACTCCCTCAGTAGCCCCTGAACCAGGCTTCAATGACGACGAGTCCGGAAGGCAAATTGTCTTCGGCATTGCAAGGCGGGTTCCTCCTCCAAGTCCTTCATAGAAGATTGTAAACACCAAGAGTAGTGTCCGGCTCTGCAAAATAAGCTTCCACATATTGCCATAGAGAGAATAATATTAACACAAATCAAATCTGCTGACGTATTTCCGCAGTGCGTCATCACACTACAGCCAAGTCCCTTACTCGAATCATTTTTACTTTTCCACCTCAGCATGTTTTGTGAGGCGGTTTCCTTCGCACGTCTTGTCAAAGCAGAGATCGTGTACCCCCTTTACAGGATTCTCATCAATACGGACGTGGGTAATCCAATCGCGCCACTTATCACGGCGCTTGGGAGGCAAGTGAGTTTTACTAGGCAGGTGGGGACGCACAACCGCATCCGCCCATATAAGGGGATAAGGGTCCACCTTCTTACCTACGCCTTCTTCCTCCTTTGCCTATCCATCTCCTGCGCACTCGAGCTCCAGCGCCCAAGCCCGCACTTCCCACCTCAACCTTCTCCAGCAATGTCTGGAGCGAGAGGCAAGTGGATGGTCTCCTCCGTCACGGAGGGCCATATCAAAAAGCTAAGGAAGGCCGGATACTTGCCCAAAGACATCGTGCACCGACTTCCCGAGGAGGGGCAGCTTCTCCCCACCCCAAGGCCCCATGAGAGGGTAGTATTCCTTCCCCACTTCCTCCGCGGACTGGGTTTTCCACTCCACCCATTTGTCCGGGGGCTCATGTTTTACTATGGCCTGGATTTCCACGATCTGGCCCCGAACTTCATCCTCAACATCTCGGCGTTTATCGTCGTGTGCGAGGCTTTCCTCCGCATCCGCCCCCATTTCGGCCTCTGGCTCAAGACCTCCAACGTCAAGCCCAAGGTGGTGTGCGGCAACCAGGCGGAGTGCGGAGGCGCCATGGCGGGCAAGATGGCCAACATCCTATGGTTCGAGGGCTCTTTTGTGGAGACCCTAAAGGGGTGGCAATCCGGGTGGTTTTACATCACCGAGCCACGCGATCCGAAATGGACCGCAGCCCCCGAGTTCCGATCCGGACCCCCCACGCGGCTTATGTCCTGGAAAGAGACGGGCCTGTCGTGGGGTGAAGAAAAAGAGGTGACCGGATTGCAAACATGCATCCAGTCCCTGGTGAACATGCCAATCCGGCTTGTTAATGTAATCCAGGTTAGGCTCGTCCGCCGGATCCTCCCGTGCCAACAACAGGATTTTAATCTGTGGGAGTTCGACCCGGCGCAGCACCAAACCCTTAGCAGGCTCTTCGACACGACATACGAAGATGCCTGGAAGGTGCTATTCAAGGGCGCCGAGGCTCCCGCATCTGCTTCCGAGGACCGCGGATACAGCTCGCAGCGTCACGCTAGCGAGGTAAGCTATCTTCACCTTTTACAGGATGTTAAGCTTTCTTCATAGTTTGAATCTATGCGGGATCTAAACTCCCTTACCTTTGACAGGCTTGGCGGGCGATATCCGGACCGATTAACTATCCGGCTCCGCTGCCCGAAGACCCAGCCCCAGCTCTACTAGTGAAGCTGCTAGTTCCGGCGCCTTATGTGGTGCCGGAGAAAAAGGCCAAGAAGAAGAAGACCATGGGGACTCGAAAGAGTGCCCGCAACGTGGTGGTGTCAGACTCGTCATCCGACGAGTCCGAGACGCCCTCTTCCCATCAAAACGAGGAGGAGGAAGAAGAAAACTCTCCCCCCTAGCGGAGGGAGGAGAGAAGAGGAAGGCCGCCCCAACGGGAGAGGCCGAGGGGTCTAGGAAAAGGAAGACCCCTCCGCCGGACTACTCCCCCGACACTGAAGAGGGCGGAGAGGAGTGGCCAAACAGGGCCAAGCGTCCGGCGAAATCGTAAGTTCGGATATCAGAGTAACTCATGATGTTCCTTTGCTGCACAGCTTTCCCTAATGTCGAACGTAATTATGCAGCCCGCCCCGGGCCGAATTCAACGAATCGTCGGGCGGCTCCCTGGACTCATCAGACGTGAACTCAGTTCCGCCCGCTATCTCCCCCCGCACTGCAGACGACGCCGAAGTGGCGTCGCGACAAGCTCCGGGACAGGAGGAGGTGGTCCCAGAGGAGCCGCAAGGCAACCTCCCGGACTCTAGGAGTGAAGGGGATAAGGCCCCCCAGGGCTCCAAGTCCGGCTTTGTGCCGGACACCGCGCCGGAATCTTCAACAGTTCCGGACCGCGGTAGGCGAACTCCTTCCAAGAGGAGCAAGCCTTCTGAGCCGGCAGCCTCCGTCCAACCGGAGGTGCCGGACAATCTGCTTGAGGTGCTTGACGGCGCCTCCATCGACGAGGAGCACCGTACTATTATGAGTACGGTGATCCAGAAGGTTCAGTCCGCCAAGAGCGGACTGACTGAAGCTTGCGCTAGCCTTCTAACAGGCTTCAAGGTAAGTAAACATATATAAAAATAGTACCGCATAGACAGTAGCCCCTGATGCTCTGTTTCGCGTTCGGTAAGAAAAGCCGAATAGAGGATCTAGTAAATTTCGCAGGAGTCTAACAATAAAGAGTCAATATGCGTGTGCAGGCTTCGCTGCTATCCACCGCCGCACTGACTGCGGAGGTGGGTGTCCTGAAACAGGACCTCAAGCGGACCGAGCAAGAGCTCGGCCTTGCCAAGCGGCAGCTCGAGGAAAAAGAAGGTAGGAAATACCTTACAGAAAAAGTGCCTATAGAGAGGCGTGATTGCAAAAAATAACAGGATTGCACTGCTTATTATAGGGGCCACGACTGAGGTGGCAACCCTCAAGCAGGCGTTGTCCGAGGCCGAAAAGAAAACGGCCGCGGAGCGCACCAAGCGAGAGAAACTTGGGGCTCAGGTCGGCGAGGTGCAGCAAGACCTTCAGGCTCTCATGAAAAAACATGAGAGTTTGGAGCTTGAGTCAAAGACCCAAGCGTCCGAGCTCGCGGCGGCCCTTGAGACTGCCAAGTCTGCCAAGGCCGAAGCCCAAAAGGCCCTCCAAGAGTTGGAGGAGATGAAGAAGATAGCAGCGGGCAAGGCATTCTTTATGCAAACCAGAAATATAAAAGTAAACTACTTGTTACTTACCCGAATCCGGAGTTCTCCAGGGGCATTCGCAGATCTTCCCCGCAGCGTATCCGACGCCGCCGCATTCTACCGAGCTGAAGAGGGCAGCTCGACGGAGAAGGTGTTCTGGTCTCAGTATGCTGAGGCCGGACACCCTGTGCCCTTGAGCGACCAGCTGAAACAGCTGGTCGAGCTCCACAAGGCGGCCGAACAGGCCATGAAGGGCTTCATAGTTTGGCTGTGGCCTGGAGAGGCCCTGCCTGGGAGCTACTTCGGCTGGTGCGGCGGCTGGTGGAGGCCTGTCTAAGGCTCGAGGTCATCAAGCGCTCCGTCTGCATCGAAGGTGCCCGTCGGGCCCTTGCCCGTGCAAAGGTGCACTGGGGTAAGCTGGACGGTGAGAAGCTTGTGAAGGACGGGCCGCCGCCGGGGAAGGAGCATCGCAAGCCCAGAACTATTACAAGGATGTTCTTGCGGGTGCCCGCCTTGTGGCGGATGAATGTACCAAGGATGTAATTTTTGAATAAACTCGCTCGTTTTTATCCTGTGCGCTGAAAACTTGTTCATAGGCGCTTAAGCAATGCTTGTTGAATTTAAAATATTATTTTCTGTGCGGCCGTTTATCAAAAAATTGAGAGATGGCCAGTCGTCGGCTTCTACCCCCATGCCACTAGTGCTGGGGTGTTCGGGATAAACCTGAGCACTCTTTTTCCCATAGTTGGGTCCTTCGAGGGAGGCGCTCAGCACAACGAACCAGGCAATCAGACTATAATGCTTGAACACTCTCACTTAGCCATAGAACTTTATAATTTTAAATTTTGGCGAAGCCCCTAGTTCGGAAGACTGAGTTCGGGGCGCTATCCACGCCTTGGCCGGACAAATCCGGCTCCTCGCTCGAAGCGGCATAAGTCTTTAGGGACTCGAAAAACCTCTCGAACAGCGACCGGTCTCTCGCCTCATCATGACAGTCAGTTTTAGCTTTCTCCACTGAGGTGCTTAACCCAGCTCAACCGGGGCACAATCGCAGTGGTTCTCCTAGTGCTACCTTAGCCGATATAGCGGAATGTAAGGCACCAAAACATAGGAGCCGGGCAAACCCAACTATTGACCCAAATCATGACTCGGAGCCGATGCATATAGTGCTATAAGTTCGGGGTGTCGCACTTGTGAAAGTGTACAGACTTCTCACACCATTATGAGGGGTACTGAATCCCCTGGCGTACTTGTCATACCACGGTGTACGGGTGCAACATGTCATTAATGAACATATATAAAAGAGAGTAATGCAGAAAATAGACAAAAGCTATGCATTGTTCATAGAGAGGCTATTTATCAAAGCCGAACGATACAAATAGTGCGGTAAGCAAAAGATATTGGACTATTCAGTATGTCCTAACCAGGGGCAGGCCGCGGAATTGTATTTAAAACAGGTATACCGCTCGTAATAGAGACCACCTGGGAGTTCCATAATGCGACATGGCTTGTCTGCCTCCCTGGATCTTGCATCGTTTGTGCGGCAGTCGAATTGCCGAACAGGTCGTCCGAAGTATGGAGTCCTGAAAGTAAGAAAAAATTAAAAAAGAATCCGGCAGCCCCTAATA
The DNA here is from genome assembly GCF_056163025.1 of Triticum urartu. Taxonomy (NCBI): domain Eukaryota; kingdom Viridiplantae; phylum Streptophyta; class Magnoliopsida; order Poales; family Poaceae; genus Triticum; species Triticum urartu. The sequence continues at coordinate 310,449,713 of NC_141879.1, read as the reverse complement.
CGTTTTAAGCCGTGTTTTTGGCGTGCCATTATTGTGCCCCTTCCCCTGTGCCCATGGTATTTCAAGGGCGTAGTTATGTACGCGAGGTACTGGTTTCGCTATGTCGCGAAAGCTGGGGTTGGGGCCGCATTACTATGCTTGCTCAGAGTGTGCCAGGCGGTCCTGTTGTGGGTTACTCTGGGCGCGCTTGGCAGTGTCTGGATTTTTAATGGCCGGACTGGAGAATTTCCTGAGAAGGCTACTTTGTACCTCCGCTGTGAGAGCCGTCGTGTGCTCCTCCGTACGGAGGGAGCGTTCGGTGTTTCCGTTGACCGTAATTACTCCTCGAGGGCCTAGCATCTTGAGCTTGAGATATGCGTAGTGCGGCACCGCATTGAACTTTGTGAATGCGGTTCGTCCGAGCAGGGCGTGATAGCCACTGCGAAACGGGACTATATCGAAGATTAACTCTTCGCCTCGGAAATTGTCCGGGGATCTGAAGACCACGTCAAGTGTTACTGAGCCTGTACAGTTGGCTTCTACACCTGGTATAACGCCTTTAAAGGTCGTTCTTGTGGGCTTAATCCTTGAGGGATCTATGCCCATTTTCCGCACTGTATCCTGATAAAGCAGGTTCAGGCTACTACCGCCGTGCATGAGGACTCTTGTGAGATGAAATCCATCGATGATTGGGTCGAGAACACATGCGGTGAAGCCACCATGATGGATGCTAGTGGGATGGTCCCTTCGATCAAAAGTGATCGGGCAGGAGGACCATGGGTTGAACTTTGGGGCGACTGGCTCCATCGCGTATACGTCCCGTAGCGCACGCTTCCGCTCCCGCTTGGGAATGTGGGTTGCATATATCATGTTCACCGTCCGCACTTGTGGGGGAAAGCCCTTCTGTCCATTGTTGTTCCGCGGCTTGGGCTCCTCGTCGTCGCTGTGCAGCCCCTTGTCTCTATTTTCGGCCCTTAACTTCCCTGCCTGCTTGAACACCCAACAATCCCTGTTAGTGTGATTGGCTGGCCTTTCGGGGGTGCCATGTATCTGGCACAAGCGATCGAGTATTCGGTCCAAACTAGACGGGCCCTGAGTATTCTTTTTGAATGGCTTTTTCCGCTGACCGGATTTATAGCCTTTGAATCCGGCATTGACTGCCGTGTCTTCATTGTTGTCGCTGTTAACGCGGCGTTTTTGCTTATTCCGATGTGTCCTGCCACTTTTGTCCTTGGTATCCGAATTACCAGGGTTCTTTGATAAGTTGTTACTGCGAGCTAGCCAGCTGTCTTCTCCCGCGCAAAAGCGGGTCATGAGTGTCATGAGGGCTGCCATGGATTTCGGCTTTTCCTGTCCCAGGTGCCGGGCAAGCCACTAATCGTGGATGTTATGCTTGAAGGCTGCTAGGGCCTCTGCGTCCGGACAGTCGACTATCTGGTTTTTCTTTGTTAGGAACCGTGTCCAGAATTGTCTGGCCGATTCCCCTGGCTGCTGAATTATGTGGCTTAAGTCGTCGGCATCCGGCGGTCGCACGTAGAAGTTGTCGAGGAATGCGGCTTCCAAGTCCTCCCAAGAACCGATTGAGTCTGCTGGCAAGCTGTTAAGCCAATGCCGGGCCGGTCCTTTAAGTTTGAGTGGGAGGTATTTGATGGCGTGTAGATCATCGCCGCGTGCCATGTGGATGTGAAGGAGATAATCCTCGATCCATACCGCCGGGTCTGTTGTGCCATCGTATGATTCGATGCTTACGGGTTTGAAACCCTCTGGGATTTTATGATCCATTACTTCATTCGTGAAGCACAGCGGGTGTGCGGCGCCTCTGTACTGGGCTATATCACGCCGCAGCTCGGAAGAGCTATGTCTGTTGTGTTCGGCCCGGCCGGATTTGTTGTATCCGGAGTGAAGATCATTGTCACATGTCGTAGGGCGCCTGCGCGATCCGTAGATCAATCTTGTTTGTCTTGCCTTATCCTCCAGTATGTCTCGCAGGTCGGGCGCATTTTCCCGTGTCTTAGTTGAGCGGCATCGGGGCATGGCTTGGGTGGAGGGCCGAGAGGCCTCTCTGTCGCGGCCGCGAGGTGGCCGGTCTGCCATGTCATGTGCTGGTGATGTAGGTGCTTCCTCCTCTGATCGGGGTAGTGGCCTGCGCTTCGGGTAACTCTTGGAGGGGCGTTCGAGTTCATACTCTTCGGCCGCAAGGACTTCAGTCCATCTGTTAGCTAGAAAATCTTGGGCAGCTCTAAGTTGTTGCTGCTTTTTCTTGAGGCTGCTTGCCGTGGCTAAAAGCCTGCGTTTAAAATGCTCTTGTTCGGCGGGGTCTGATGGTATGACGAATTCATCGTCATCGAGGCTTGCCTCGTCTTCGGAGGGAGGCGTATAGTTATCATCCTCGACCTCTCGGTCTGCCGCTCTCTCATGAGGGCTGGCTTCTCCATCTTCCTGTGCCGAATCTTGCTGAGGTGGGTGTTCTTCGGCGCTATCCGGGGTAGTATTATCTCCCGTGCTGGAATCACCGTTTTTGCTTTGGCGGGATTTAGAGCGGCGCCACTGACGCCGGTGCTTTGGCTATTTCTTGGGGGCGTCATCCCCCACTGTTCCATCGCCATCTCCATCTTTTCGAGTATCCACGATATATATGTCATATGACGAGGTGGCCTTCCAGCGCCCTACAGGTGCTGGTTCCTGTTCGTCTCCTACATCGTCGTCCATGCCGTCAATGTCTTCGGAGCTGAAGTCAAGCATGTCGGTTAGATCATCAACAGTGGCTACAAAGTGGGTGGTGGGTGGGCTTTGAATTTCCTCATCGCCCGTATCCCACCCTCGCTGACCGTAGTCCGGCCAGGGCTCTCCTGATAAAGAGAGAGATTTAAGAGAATTCAGGATGTCGCCAAAAGGCGAATGCTGAAAGATGTCTGCGGTGGTGAACTCCATTATCGGCGCCCAATCGGTTTTGATTGGCAGCGGCGCGGGGGGTTCGGAGTCCGGGGAGGAGTCCGGATCCTCGGAGTCACGGGTCGTGCAGAGTGCGGGGCTAGCGTTCGGCTCGATCGCTTTTGGGATCGCAGCCCCCGAGGTGACGTCCAACCGCTCATCCTCGATTGGCACAATAGGCTCCGAGTTAGGGGTCGGAACTGATGCGTGTGCGGCCTCCAGGACACTGTCCGGGGGCAGAGCTAGATCATGCCTCTCGAGATAGTGCGGCACGCTTGGCCGTGGCTCGAGTCCGTCAAAGATCAAGTCTCCGCGGATGTCAGCCGTGTAGTTTAAGCTTCCAAACCTAACTTCATGGCCAGGGGCATAGCTTTCGATCTGCTCCAGGTGCCCGAGCGAATTGGCCCGCAGAGCGAAGCCGCCGAAGACGAAGATCTGTCCGGGGAGCAAAGTCTCACCCTGGACCACATCGTTGTTGATGATCAAAGGAGCCATTGGGCCTAAAGGCGATGACACAGAGGAACTCTCAATGAAAGCACCAATGTCGGTGTCAAAACCGGCGGATCTCGGGTAGTGGGTACCGAACTGTGCGTCTAGGCCGGATGGTAACAGGAGGCAGGGAACACGATGTTTTACCCAGGTTTGAGCCCTCTTGATGGAGGTAAAACCCTACGCCCTGCTTGATTAATATTGATGATATGGGTAGTACAAGAGTAGATCTACCACGAGATCAAGGAGGCTAAACCCTAGAAGCTAGCCTATGGTATGGTTGTTGTATATGGATTTGATTGCCTACGGACTACAACCCTCCGGTTTATATAGACACCGGATAGGGTTAGGGTTACACAGAGTCGATTACAATGGTAGGAGATCTTGAATATCCGCATCGCCAAGCTTGCCTTCCACGCCAAGGAAAGTCCCATCCGGACACGGGACGAAGTCTTCAATCTTGTATCTTCATAGTCCAGGAGCCCGGCTGAAGGTATAGTCCGGCTACCCGAACACCCCCTAATCCAGGACTCCCTCAGATACTATCTACCAGATTTGTGGGCGCAGAGATGAGCAATGGGAGATGATCAACACCAGGAAGGATAGATCAATTGCCGCTTTCATCCAGGAGTTAAACCAGCACATTCGTCGCCAGGAGAATTAGATGTGCGCAGGAATGATAGATCTAAGGAAGGCGATGACCAGGATCACGGAGCTTGAGGAAGAACTCAAGGCAACTCGCGAAGATTATGAGGAAGAAATCATCGTACTAGTGGAGAAGAATGACAACCTGACAAGGAAGCTAGGAGTATTCATGGGAGACCCCACGCCAGGAGGAGAAGATGACGGTTCCACTTGCCCAGAGAACTACATCATCATTGACAAGACCGACTCGGACCTCGACGATAGTGATGATGACTATGTTGATGAAGCTGGAGTGGATATCATGGAGTCTTCGACCAAACAATATTTCTAGTCGACCACCATATCAGTAGTAGTATTCCACCATGTAAATAGTATAGTCCAAGGACTTTGTAACGATAGTTCTAGACCAATTGTATGCCCTTGCTTGATTGATTGAGTGATATGATTGTGTTTGTCTCATGTGCATATGGGTAGTGTTTTCTCACTAGACCTCATTCTATTCTATTCTCTTCCCTCTAAACATTCAGATGCCTCTGAGACGTGACCCTGGATTTACCTTTCCACCGGAGCTCACTCAGTTGATCGACCAGCAGAATACCCTGATGCAGTTGTTAGTTCAGAACCAAGGCAACAACAACAACAACAACAACCCACCACCACCACCCCCAGTTGACAATTTAGCCCGTTTTCTAAGGTTGCAGCCGCCGGTGTTTTCCAGTAGCACCGAGCCGATTGTGGCAGATGATTGGCTCTGCAGGATTGGAAGGGAGTTAACCACTGCAGGATGCACAGATGCTGAGAGGGTGCGTTTTGCCGCGCACCAATTGGATGGACCTGTAGCCTCATGGTGGGAGAATTACACTGTCACCTATCCTATAGCCACTGTTAAATGGGACCAGTTCTAGCAGGCTTTTCACAGTGCCCATGTATCAGCAGGAGCTATGGCCATAAAGAAGCGTGAGTTTCGCAACTTACGCCAAGGAGGACGCACCGTTAGCCAGTATGTGGATGACTTTAGCAAGCTAGCACGTTATGCCCCAGATGACGTTGCTACAGATGCAGCTAAGCAGGAGAAGTTTTTGGAAGGACTGAATGATGAGATGAGCATGCAGTTGGTATATAGAGCTCTCATGATTGAAGGGAAGCAGCAGCAGATTGATAACCGCAAGAGGAAGTATGGACAAGGGAAGTATAATTCTGGAGCTCATCAGAGACCCCGTTTTACCCCAAACTCGGGAGGACTTGTCCATAACCATGGAGGCCACACTCACAATGGAGGAAATTCTCACAAGCATAGTGGCTCCAAGAATGGTAATGGAGGAAGCAACGGACAGAAGCGTTCCAACCCAGCAACGCCCGTCAAGAAAGATCTAAGCCATGTTACTTGCTACAAGTGCCAGATGACCGAACATTACGCCAATGAATGTCCTAAAGCTAAGAACGGAAACAGCAATGGAAGCTCTGGGAAGAAGCCTAACCCTTTCAATAGAGGACATGTGAACCATGTTAACATGGAGGAGATTGAAGCCTAGCCAGATGCAGTAATAGGTATGTTTTGGTTAAGTCTTTTACTGCAGTCGTACTTTTCGATACTGGTGCATCACATTCATACATATCAAGGGGATTTGTGGATAAGTATAAACTGCCCACCAAAGTTCTTAGTACACCTATGTTAGTGAGCTCGCCAGGAGCTGAGTATATGGCAAGCCAAGGATGTTTTCAGATATCGTTGGCCATATGTAGGCATGTTTTCCCCTCAGATCTGATAATTCTGGAGTCGCAAGGTTTGGATGTGATTCTGGGTATGGATTGGCTATTGATGTATGGAGGAAACATCGATTGCGCTAGTAAGTCGATTTTGCTCACCACCCCAGAAGGAAGAAGGATCAAGTATGTATCCCGGCATGTGACGATTGGACTCAAGTAAATTCCTTAACAGGAGTTGTACAGGAGGAAGTACCAGTGGTGAAGGATTTCCCGGATGTATTTCCAGAAGAGTTGCCAGGCATGCCACCGGATAGAGACATCAAGTTTTTGATTGAAGTTTTGCCAGGCACATGGCCAATATCTAAGAGACTGTACAGGATGCATGCATAGGATTTAGAGGAAATTAAGAAGCAGATTAAGGAGTTACTGGATAAAGGATATATTCGCCCAAGTTCTTCACCTTGGGGATCACCAATACTTCTAGTGGAGAAGAAGGATGGATCGTTAAGGATGGTTGTTGATTATCGTGGATTGAATGAAGTAACGATCAAGAACAAGTACCCACTGCCGATGATCAATGATTTGTTTGATCAGCTGCAAGGAGCTAAGGTGTTTTCCAAGATCGATCTGTGATCAGGGTACCACCAGTTGAAGATTCGAGAGCAGGATATACCTAAGATAACTTTTACCACAAGGTATGGGCTATATGAGTATACCATTTTGTCATTTGGCCTAACTAACGCACCTGCCTATTTCATGAACATGATGAACAATGTGTTATGGAGTTTTTGGATAAGTTCGTTGTGGTGTTCATTGATGATATTCTGGTCTACTCGAAGAATGAAGAGGAGCATAAGGAGCATTTGCGTTTAGTACTTGGGAAGCTTAGAGAACATCAACTATACGCCAAGTTCAGCAAGTGTGAGTTTTGGTTGAAGGAAGTTGGATTCCTTGGACATGTTATATCCGGAGAAGGAATAGCAGTAGACCCCACCAAGGTTGTCACTATGACAAATTGGGAGTCGCCCACGTCAGTTGGAGAAATCCGGAGTTTTCTTGGACTCACAATATACTACCGGAGATTCATTGAGAATTTCTCGAAGATTGCAAAGCCTATGACGGAGTTGTTAAAGAAGGACACCAAGTTCAAATGGACTGAGGAATGTGAGGTTAGTTTTTAGGAATTGAAGAAACGTTTGGTTACATCACCAGTGTTGATTCTGCCAGATCAACGCAAAGATTATGAAGTGTATTGTGATGCTTCTCGTCGAGGACTTGGAGCAGTGCTTATGCAGGAAGGAAGAGTTGCTTCATATGCCTCACAATAACTTAAACCCCATGAGTTAAATTATGCCACGCATGATTTGGAGTTAGTAGCCGTAGTACATGCGTTGAAGACGTGGAGACATTTTCTCATCAGAAACCATAGTGAGGTATACACGGATCACAAGAGTTTGAAGTATATCTTCACGCAGAAGGAGTTGAATCTCAGGCAGAAGAGATGGTTGGGACTCATTAAGGATTATGATATTATATTACATTATCATCTCGGAAAGGCTAATGTAGTAGCCGATGCATTGAGCCGCAAGAGTCATGTCAATACACTCATGACAGGAGAGTTACCCAAGGAGTTAGTAGAAGACCTTCGTGAGCTATGTTTGGAGATAGTCCCGAGAGGTTATGTAGCAGCTATGGAGGTTCAGTCTACTTTGATGGATAAGACCAGAGAAGCGCAGAAGACGGACACGGAGATTGTTGATATAAAGGAAAGGATGGGCAAAGGAAAAGCCAGGGGATTTTGTGAGGATGAGCATGATACCCTATGGTTTGAGGACCGCGTATATGCACCAAATGATCAGGATATCAGGAAGCTGATTTTGTAGGAGGCCCATGACTCACCATATTTGATTCACCTAGGAAATACCAAGATGTACCTAGATCTGAAGGATAGATTCTGGTGGACCGGAATGAACAAGGATATTGCGGAGCATGTACCAGTTTGTGATGTATTTTAGAGAGTGAAAGCAGAGCATCAGAAGCCAGCAGGATTGCTGCAACCATTGTCGATACCCGAATGGAAGTGGGATAAGCTAGGCATGGATTTTATCGCAGGATTACCCAGGACTCGTTCAGGCTATGACTCGATATGGGTTGTAGTCGATCGTTTGACGAAAGTAGCTCATTTCATCCCAGTGAAGACCACTTACACCAGTGCTAAGTTGGCAAAGATATACATGACCAGGATCGTATGTTTGCATGGAGTTCTGAGGACAATTGTATCAGATAGAGGAACCCAGTTTACCTCAAAGTTTTGGAATCAGTTGCATGAAACTTTGGGAACCAGGCTAGAGTTCAGTACGGCTTTTCACCTGCAAATAGAGGGACAGACTGAGAGAGTCAATCAGACTCTGGAGGACAAGTTGAGTGCTTGTGCGCTAGATTATGGATCTAGTTGGGACGATAATTTGCCTTACACAGAGTTCTCTTAGAACAATAGTTACCAAGCCAGCTTGAAGATGGCCCCTTTCGAAGCATTGTACGGAAGGACATGCATAACACCATTGTTGTGGGATGAAGTTGGAGACTGACAGTTGTTTGGACCAGATTTGATTAAAGAATCGGAAGAGAAGGTTAAGCTGATTCGTGATAGACTCAAGGTAGCCCAGTCCAGGTAGAAGAGCTATGCAGATTCTAAATGCAAGGAGACAACTTACGAAATTGGAGACAAAGTGTATCTTCGTGTATCACCACTCCGAGGAGTTAAGCGCTTTGGAGTTAAGGGAAAGTTAGCACCACGTTTTGTGGGACCATACAAAGTTTTGGAACGTATGGGAGAAGTTGCTTACAAGTTGGAATTACCCGAAGGATTGTCGGGAGTTCATGATGTGTTCCACGTTTCTCAGTTGAAGAGGTGCCACACAGAGATGGCTGATATCCCTCTGAGAGGTACGATACCACTAGAAGCGATACAGTTGGATAGCGACTTGACCTACGAGGAGAAGCCAGTCAAGATTCTTGAGTTTGCCAGCTGAGTTACACGCAACAAAGTTATCAAGTTCTGTAAAGTTCAGTGGAGCCACCATACTGAAGATGAAGCCACCTGGGAGTGAGAGGAAGATCTACGCAAAGACCATCCACACCTATTTTCTAGCCAACCCGAATCTCGAGGGCTCGATTCATCTTAAGGGGGGTAGTGAGGGAGTCCTGGATTAGGGGGTCCTCGGACAGCCGGACTATATCCCTTGGCCGGACTATTGGACTATGAAGATACAAGATTGAAGACTTTGTCCCTTGTCCGGATGGGACTCTCCTTTGCGTGGAAGGCAAGCTCGGCGATTCGGATATGTAGATCTCCTCCCTTGTAACCGACTCCGTGTAACCCTAGCTCCATCCAGTGTCTATATAAACCAGAGGGTTTAGTTCGTAGGACAACAACAATCATAACATAGGCTAGCTTCTAGGGTTTAGCCTCTCCGATGTCGTGGTAGATCAACTCTTGTAATACTCATATCATCAAGATCAATCAAGCAGGAAGTAGGGTATTAGCTCCGTCGAGAGGGACCGAACCTGGGTAAACATTGTGTCCCCCGCCTCCTGTTACCATCCGCCTTAGACGCATAGTTCGGGACCCCCTACCCGAGATCCGCCGGTTTTGACACCGACATTGGTGCTTTCATTGAGAGTTCCACTATGCCGTCACAATCAAGGCTTGATGGCTCCTTCGATCATCGGCAACGATGCGATCCAGGGTGAGGTTCTCCTTCCCGGACAGATCTTCGTATTCGGCAGCTTTGTATTGCGGGCCAACTTGCTTGGCCATCTGGAGCAGATCGAGAGCTATGCCCCTGGCCATCAGGTCAGGTTTGGAAGCTTGAACTATACCGCCGACATCCGCGGAGACTTGATCTTCGACGGATTCGAACCCATGTCAGGTACGCCGCACAGTCAAGATGAGCATGATTTAGCTCTGCCATCAGAAAGTGTTCGGGAGATCACACCTGTAACTACTCCGGCCCTCAATCCAGAACAGATCGCGCCATCCAAGGACGGGTGAATGGACCCCGCCACGGAGGCCGCACACTCAGCGGCGATAGAGCCGAATACTGACTTCACCTCCTATGAGACCTTTGTTGCCGGACACTCGGATTCGTCCCCGACCACAGACTCCGAACCACTCGCGTCCGTGCCCATCCAATCTGATTGGGCACCGATCATGGAGTTCACCTCCGCGGATATCTTTCAGCAATCGCCCCTAGGCGACGTGCTAAACTCATTACGGTCTCTCTCCTTGTCAGGAGACCCTTGGCCGAACTATGTCCGGCTCAAGTGGGAAGCGAATGGCGAAGAAATTCGTTCCCCGCCCACCACCAACTTAATATCCACTGTCGACGACCTAACCGAGATGCTCGACTTCGACTCCAAAGAAATCAACGGTATGGACGACGATGCGGGAGACGAACAGGAACCACCACCCACAGGGCGCTGGACTGCCACCTCATCGTATGATATATACATGGTGGATACACCCCAAGAAAATGATGACGAGGAACAGGAGGAAGAAGCGAAGGACAATTCCCTCGATAAGCAACCAAAGACACGGCGTAAGCGCTGCTCCAAATCCCGCCCCGGCAAAAACAATGATAACAGTGCACGAAAGAGTAACACCCCGGTCGACCCCAAAGGAGACAACGACCACATTAACCCAGCGACGGAGTAGGGTGAACCAGCGGACGGCAAACATAGTACGGAGCCGCTGTCAGGTCACAATGACCCCGAGGGTAAAACTCATCAACCTGTCTCCGGAGACATGAATAGTCCGGACGACGATGCACACATCATCCCTGAAAGACACTTGGAACAAGAGAACCTTCATAAAAGGCTCATTGAAACCGCGCGGAGCCTGAAGAAGGAGAAGCAAAGGCTTAAGACCGTGCATAATACACTCAACAGCAGATGGAATAAAGTGCTTGACACGGAAGAAAAGTACGGCGGTAATCGCCACACAAAAAGCTATCCAAAGCGCAAGCTGTTGCCTGAATTCGACGATCAGGCCTTAGAGCCCACTCAGCCGGAAAATAAAACGGCCGATCAAACGGACAGGCCACCCCGTGATCACGACAGGGCGGCTAACGATGACGTACACAGGTCAGCACATGACCTACATGAGGACCTACATAAAAAGCCGGTTTGACCAGGTCCATTTATGGACCTAAGAAGCGCGTTTCGGCACAGAATCATAGCCGCCCAAATGACTATACTGACAGAATAATAGTTCGGAATCAAAACCGAACACTACAACTGTCAGACACACCCAAATGCAGGGGTGCCGCGCACCCCCTATGCTTCACCGACGAGGTACTGGATCATGAATTCCCAGAAGGATTCAGACCCATGAACATAGAGTCATACAATGGAACAACAGACCTTGGGGTCTGGATTGAGGATTTTATCCTTCACACCCACATGGCTCGTGGAGATGATCTCCACACCATCAAATACTTGCCCTTAAAGTTGAAAGGACTAGCTAGGCACTGGTTGAAAAGCCTCCCTGAAAACTCGATTGGAAGTTGGGAAGAGCTCGACCTATGTCCGACCTCCGGATGCAGATGATTTAAGTCACATACTTCAATAACCCGGAGAGTCAGCCCAAAAGCTTTGGAACAGGTTCTTAACTAAGAAGAATCAAATTGTCAATTGCCCGGACGCTGAAGCCTTAGAGGCTTTCAAACATAGTGTCTGGGACGAATGGCTTGCCAAACACCTTGGCCAGGAAAAACCAAGGACAATGGCAGCCCTAACAAGCCTTATGACCCGCTTTTGCGCGAGCGAGGATAGTTGGCTGGCCCGCAGCGGCACCAGTGACCCAAGCACATCCGAAGTCAGGGATGGCAATGGAAAACCATGACGCAATAAAAGAAAGCATCGAAGCAACGAAGACAGCCCAGACAAGACAGCGGTAAACGCCGGATTCAGGGGCTATCGACCCGGTCAACGGAAAAAGCCATTCAAAGGCAGCAGAGATGGACCGTCTAGCCTAAACAAGATTCTGGACAGATTATGTCAGATTCACGGCACCTCCGATAAACCTGCAAATCACACCAACAGAGAATGTTGGGTCTTTAAGCAGGCCGGCAAGCTAAACACCCAACACAAGGGGAGGGAGACACCAAGTGAAGACGAGGATGAGCCTCACCAACAAAACACTGGGGGACAGAAAAAATTCCCACCAGAAGTCAAAACAGTGAACATGATTCACGTAACGAAGAGGAGGAGCAAATGCGCGCTCCGAGACGTATGCACCGTAGAGCCCGTTACCCGCAAGTTCAACCCTTGGTCGGCCTGCCCAATCACTTTTGATCGCAGGGATCACCCGACTAGTATTTGACATGGAGGATCGGCTGCCTTGGTACTAGACCCAACAATTGACGGATACCATCTCAACCGAGTCCTTATGGACGGCGGTAGTAGTCTTAATCTGATATATCAAGACACAGTCCGCAAAATGGGGATAGACCCAACAAGAATTAGCCAAAGCAATACTACCTTTTACGGAGTAGTACCAGGCCCAGAGGCCCGCAGCACGGGCTCTATAGTACTAGAGGTTGTATTCGTTTCTCCCGACAACTTCCGAAGCGAAGAATTAACCTTCGACATTGCTCCATTCCGAAGCGGCTATCAAGCACTACTCGGAAGAACAACCTTCGCTTGTTTTAACACAATACCACATTACGCTTATCTTAAGCTCAAGATGCCCGGTCCACGTGGCATCATCATAGTTAGCGGAAACTCAGAGCGTTCCTTACATGCGGAGGAATGTACGGCGGCTTTCGCAGCCAAACACTGAACGACCCCTCCAACCAGAAGAAATGATCGGTTGTCAAGACCGCGGACACGGCTAGATGAGTCTGGCACCTCCCTCGCTGTAACAGTTCAGATAAACCCGAGATTGGGTCAATGGATATGCCCCCATAGGTGGCGCTAGGGCCTTCCCGCATGTAAAACGGGACTATAGTTCGGTTTGACCTTACTCAGATTGAATTTCAATGGTCTATTAATAATAACCAATTTTCCACACGTAGGCTTTCACCTGGGTTTTTTCCTCTCTTGTAGATGAAAATCGTGCTACACCCTTCCAGGACACGGCACAACGGAGACACAGGCGCAGACGTGTAGCAGGGCCCCGCTCAAAGGTTTCCTTTTAGATTAAGACCCTGTGTAAACCTTTCTCACTGTCTCTTGTTGCTTTACGCCCTCCGGATACTTAACACAACCGAGAGGGATGCTGACGTTATTGGCATTTTCACCATGTCAGAGTAATGCACGTACCTGTAAATTCAGGGTTCAATATCAAGGGCTTTGCTCAGCCTGGTATATGTCGTAAAGTCCGAATACCTTAGGGAGTGTTCGGCGTCGCGAGTTTGGCCTTATATGCATCAGCTCTGAATCATGTCTTTGGTCAAATGTTGGGTTTGCCCGACTCCCGTGTTTTGCTACCTTACGTTCCACTCTATCGGCTAAGGTGGCACCGAGAGAACTACTACGATTGTGCCCTGGTTCATCTGGGTGAGCACCTGAGTAGAGAAAGCCGAAAACTAACTGTCATGATAAAGCGCGAGACTGGTCAACCAGTCGATGACTCAGCGGAATCTTTGCGATTCCTCCGCATTAACAAAGGACCAGTTTCCCGGTCATGTATGTACGCACACCGTATTCGGATAAGCGCGAAGGTACCAGGGGCTATATAGTAGCCCCATTGTCAAACTCCTATGGCTAAGTGAAAGTGTTAAAGAAATATAGTCTGATTGCCTTGTTCGCCGCGCTATCACCTCCTTCATGGACCAAGACGTTGGATCAAGTGTGAATACGTGCTTTTCCGAACACCCCTGCATTATGTGCGTGGGGGCTGAGGCCGACGACTGCAAACTTGCAGGTTATATACATACATAAAACGGCCGCACAGGAGGCATCATAATACTTTCGGGCAAAAGTATAAACATAGCCTTTATAATTCAAAGAATATTGTTTTTACAATTGGGACACATGTCACTCGAACATGATACTCTTCGAGCACTGCGCCTCTATTAACCGAGTGCCTTCTAGGACTTCTCCTAAATAGTGCTCGGTCAAGACCTGGCCTATGGCCGGACCCTGGGTTGCAATAGTGGTAGCATCCATCTCTGCCCAGTATGTCTTAACACGGGCAAGAGCCATCCGCACACCCTATATGCATGTCGACCTCTTTACGGCATCGATATGCTGCACAACACCAAGGAATCGTTGCACTAAACCAAAATAACTATTTGTCTTTGGCCCTTCCGGCCAAAGATGATCCACGACATACCTCATAGCAAGCCCGGACAACCTATGGAGCTCCGCCCACTCGGCCATTTGCTCATTTAAGAGCAGCGGACGCGTCGGAGCACTGAATAGCGACCAAAACAACTTCTCTACTTCGTGATCTTCTTGATCTTTGAAAAATGCAGTCGCATCAGTAGCACTCATTGCCAAGTCCGCATACGCATTTGTAGCACTGCATAATCGATCCATAGGGGCATACTTCGGATCTCCAAACTTCGTCCGCAACAAAAAGGGCTTCCCAGACGTGATATCTCTGGCTTGACGGAGCTCCTCCTTTGCTGCTCTGATTTTAGAACAGGTTTCCTTGGCTGCCTCCACGGCTCTCTTCAGGTCAGCCGCTCTCACTTGGCTTTCCTTTTCAAGAAGCTCATACCGGCCGGTGGCATCTTTCAGCTCAACGGCCATCTTAGCTATTTTATCTTTGCTGTTGCGATGAGCAGCCTGTTTGGTTCTTAAGTCTTCGGCCGCCTTTAGGGCGGCCGCATCACTTCTCCTGGCTTGTTCCTTGGCTCGGGCAAGTTCTGCCCGAAGGGTCTCCACGGCGGCAGCTCCATCTGCAGTCACATCATACATTAGATACTAGCAGCATGCTCCACTTAATATCCGTCGACCACCCGAAAATACATACCCTGTGCCTTGTTAAGACGTTTGTTCACAAGCGCAATGTCGGCATCTGCCGTGTCAAGTTGCCGGCTTAGTCCGGCAAGCTCGGCAGTCCGGCCAGCCACCGGACCGTCAGCCTCCTGCATAGGATAGAAGCGTGATCATTACCTGGGATTGTGATTCTCTGTTTGCCGCCTCTCGATAGCAACCAGAGTCTCAGGGGCTACTATCGGTATAGAGCACACCTAGCGAGTGCGGTACCGTCAAAAATTTATATATTACTTTGCATACCTCAAAGCCTCTTAGCAAGCTCGCAAAAGCTTCATGCAACCCACTTTTGGCGGATGAGATCCTCTCGATCACAATACCCATTAAGGTACGATGCTCCTCTGAGATTGCCGCTTTCTCCAAAAGATTCATCAGTGCGTCCGGGTACACACCGGACAATCCCAGACTCTTTCTGTCGCTCCCCTTACGAGCCGAATACTCCGGACTTCAGGTAGCCGAAGGGATACCTTCTGACCTTGGCGGATGAAGAGAAATCCTTCATGATG
Source organism: Triticum urartu (assembly GCF_056163025.1). NCBI lineage: Eukaryota > Viridiplantae > Streptophyta > Magnoliopsida > Poales > Poaceae > Triticum > Triticum urartu. The sequence goes on along the minus strand of NC_141879.1, from coordinate 310,434,447 downwards.
ATACCTCAGGGTCATCCTCCCCAGGATGCAGGGAGACAAGGGGAGGCGTTTCGCTCTCCATCATCTCCGGAAGAAGATCCCCCGAAGACGAACTCTGTCGGGAATATAAGGCAAAATATATTTACCAAAAGTACTTTTGTTCACTTACATCTTGGTGGAGGCTGACCCCCTTGCGGGCATTGGGCGGCAAGGATGCCCTCCGAGGCAGGGCCTCCTAGCAAGGGTTTCTTCTCTCGTTTGGAAACCTTTGTTTCCAAGTCTTCAGGAGCGGTCCTTTTTCCTTCCTTGGGAAGAGGGAATTTCGGATTCTTCTCCCCGATTATCCTCCTTCATGGAGGTACTAATTCCCCCGGCTTGGATGAGTAATACGTGAGGCTCGCTTTCGGCTTCTTCGTCTCTCCTTTTATCTTCCCCCGGGGGCACTTGATAAGGTGCGTACTACAGCATCCTGGCTAGTACAGGATCCGGCGACCCCTCGGGAAGGGGGGCCGAACACCTGATCATCTTTGCCTTTCTTACCCAGTCCTGGCCAAGAGCAATTCTTTTAGAATTATGTTAGGGCAAATGAAAAGATAGTGTGTTTGGTCGTGGAAATACTTACCTGGGTATCTGGACGATTACAGTTGAGTCCCGCATCCTCGGTGGTGTCCGGACACTTTATTCGTGATCCGAAGAACAATTTATACATCTCTTCGAGTGTCCCGCTGATGAATTGCTGAATAGTTCGCGGTCCTTCCAAGTTGAACTCCCACATACGAAGAGATTGACGTTGGCATGGCAGGACCCGACAAACTAGCATAACTTGCATTACTTTGACGAGACCGACGTCCCTCTTGAGGAGATCTCGGATGCGACTTTGCAATGTCGGCACGTCATTAACCGGCCCCCAGTCTAGCCCCTTGTTGACCCATGACGCCAGTTGTGGTGGGGAGGGCCGAACGGAAGGCGGGGGCAGCCACCCACTTAGTACTTCGGGGAGCTGTGATGTAGAACTACTCCCGCTGCCATAAGTTGGATATCTCCGGGAAGGAACCCTTTGGCCATGGGGCATCGACGCCTTTTCTTATTCTGGCACCTCCACATTTTGCATGTCGCCCATCGATCATCTTCGGCTTCAGATTGAAGGTCTTGAGCCACAAGCCGAAGTGTGGGGTGATGCGGAGGAAGGCCTCACATACGACGATAAACAATGAGATGTGAAGGATGGAATCCGGAGCTAAATCATGGAAGTCGAGCCCATAATAGAACATGAGCCCTTTGACGAAGGGATGAAGACTAAAGACTAGCCCTCGGAGGAAGTGGGAAACAAATACAACACTCTCATTGGGTTCGGGAGTGGGGATAACCTGTCCTCGGGCAGGCAGCCTGTGCGAGATTTTGGCGGTCAGATATCTGGCCTCCCTTAGCTTCTTGACGTCCTCCTCTGTGATAGAGGAAGCCATCCACCGGCCCTGAAGGTTGGATCCAAACATGATTGGAGGTCCGAAGAGCTTCGCCTGATCCTTGGCTGTTGGAACTCGGGGTGGGGGAAGGGAGGGATTGAGCGCGATAAGAAAAGGACAAGCTTTGGCCCCTTTATAAAGAGGGAAAATATCAAGCGTCCTCCGCGTGGTCGTTTGGAACTTGCCTAAAATCAAGTAGTCGTACTAACGAGCATGATTGGGTTACCCACACCCGTATTGATGAGAATCCCGTGATAAGGGGACACGACCTCTGCTTCGACAAGACCTGCCAATAAAACCACCTCGCAACACGTGCAGTGGCTAGTTGGGAAAAATGTTTTGAATGATGACCAAGGCCAGGGCGTGATGTCACGTTATGAAAATTTGTTAGCAGATTAGATTTGTGGAAATATTATACTCTCTACTGTGGTATGTGGAATTTTTTTTGCAGAGCCGGACACTATCCTTGTGTTTAAAATCTTCTATGGAGTATTCGGAGGAGGAACCCGCCTTGCAATGCCGAAGACAATCTGCGCGCCGGACTCATCGTCATTGAAGCCTGGTTCAGGGGCTACTGAGGGAGTCCTAGATTAGGGGGTCCTCGGACAGCCGGACAATATCCCTTGGCCAGACTGTTGGACCATGAAGATACAAGATTGAAGACTTCGTCTCGTGTCCCGATGGGACTATCCTTTGCGTGGAAGGCAAGCTCGGCGATTCGGATATGTAGATCTCCTCCCTTGTAACCGACTTCGTGTAACCCTAGCTCCCTCCGGTGTCTATATAAACCAGAGGGTTTAGTCCGTAGGACAACAACAATCATACCATAGGCTAGCTTCTAGGGTTTAGCATCTCCGATATCGTGGTAGATAAACTCTTGTAATACTCATATCATCAAGATCAATCAAGCAGGAAGTAGGGTATTACCTCCGTCAAGAGGGCCCGAACCTGGGTAAACATTGTGTCCTCCGCCTCCTGTTACCATCCGCCTTAGACGCACAGTTCGGGACCCCCTACCCGAGATCCGCCGGTTTGGACACCGACAGGTAGGTTTGTAACATCCCAAATTTTCAATTTGGAATGATACACATTGGATCATCATTGCATATCATATTTTATTGCATTTTGGTTGATCCGAGAAATTCTACGCAACTCAAGGACCCACAGAGAGAGTTGGGGATTTCATTATTTTCATATTCGAGTTTTCTTGAATTTTGAAAAGAGGATCGTTTGATTTTAATTATTTTCTCTTCAAATATTTCTTTTATAAAAAAATAAACGAGAGAGGATAAAATGACTTTCTCAAAATAAAGAAATATAGAAGATTTAATATTAATATTAAATAAGATTTGGTTTTGGAGTTTTATCGCTATTTTATTTGAATTAGGAGAAATGTGTGTTTTTCAAAATTGCATTTTAGTCCCAAATAAATGTTCACCTTGTCCGACATATTTTTAGAGGATGGGGAAAATTTATTTCGGGATTTTTGGAGTCCGTTTAGTATTTCTTTTCTTTCTTTTTCTGCACGTCGAAATTATTTAAAAAAAAGAGGAACCGACTCCGGGCCGTACCCGAGCGGGACTCCGCTCGGGGGGCTTCATAAGCCGTGCCAGCCCCGCCGCCGAAGCCCACCCACGCCCGTGCCCAAACCCTAGCCGCGCCGAGCCGTCCCGCCGCCGCGCCGCCGAGCAGCCCCGCCGTCACGCCGCCAAGCTGCCCCGCCGCCCGCGCCGCCGACCTGCCGCACCGGAGCCGCCCCGCCGCCGCCGTTGTCTCGCCGGACCTCGCCGGACTTGAGGTAGCCGCCTCGGTTTTTGCGAGAAAACAGATCAATTTTTTTCAAAAACCCTAGATTACGTTTTTTATTTTTAGATCGGTTTTTTCGGTTTAGTTATTTAGCGGACGTTCGTTTTAACGAATGGTTTTCACCTTTTAGCTGCAGGTAGCGAACGTTCATTCGTTAGCCTATTCGTCAGTTTTTCTTTTTCTAGGATTTTTCATGATTATTTTCGATCGCGAATTCTAATCCGATTTTCGTTTTATTATAAATTTTCGCTCGTTTATCGGAATCAGGCGATTCAAGCGCCTAGATTTTTGTCTCGAAGCACTCTTTCTGTTTAACCAACTTAAACAAGTTTTTGCTACGGTAAAATTTGTCTTTAGACCAGATTAGTAAATGAAGCTTGTTTCTTTCGCCGTTTGAGTTTTGTTGCTTCGTTTGATTTGATTCTTTTTGCAAACCGGAGTTCTTAAGTTGAACCTTCTGGTTAGATCTTTTATTTGAGTTTTACCCGTGCCCTTGCTTGATTGCTTATTGTATGCTTGTTTTATTGCGATAGAGTACCCGGAGTGCGAAGCGTGCCACATCGAGTCTCTAGGTTTCACGGATCACCAGCAAGGCAAGTAACACTTTGATCATACCTCTTTACTACCCAGTTTTATTGCATTAGATCAACCCTCAAACAATTGCATGGTTAGGATCTGAATAAATTTTGGGCTGGGAAGTAGATGAGGTACCTATTCACCTGTTTTATTATCAAACCTTGGGAGTTATTTCTACATTATGCTTATATTGCCATGCTATGCTCGTAGACGTGGATTGGGTTTGAGAGTGTCCATGACAGATGTGAGTTGTTAATTAATGGTTAACTTAAGGTGGCAACTTTAATACACATCTGGGTGGATTGAGGCACCTGGGGAAACCAGTGATTGCCTGTATTTTTGGAAATCCTGGGGTACCATGTGATTTTCCTATGGACCGCCACCCAGGCTCAAAGGGATCATAAGATTATTCATGCTGGAAACTTTCGTGTGCAGCCACATGCCATTATGGGTTCTGGCATAGTTGAGTAAGTTATGGGAAACCTTTCCATGATGGGCTAGCAGATGTAGGGGATTTCAGGTGTACCGGCCTATCTATCGGTTAAGGGGACCTCTCCGGAAAGACTGTGTCTCGGTCATCCGTTTCTCAAAACATTATGTAGTGCGAGAAATCCAATGGAGGAGATCGAGTCTTGTGGGGAAAAGTGCACAAACCTCTGCAGAGTGTACAAACTAATCATGGTTAGTCGTGTCCCTGGTTATGGATATCTTGAGTATCTAGTTCTTGGATTATCATCTGGATCTCATCACTCTAAGTTAATTTTGTTGGGTTATTAATTACTTTTAATTGGGATTGAGAGGGGGTTTACCTTCTCAATTTTTTTTCAACCAACTTTGTAGTTAAGAAAAATATATTCCTTTATAGTAGGGAAAAATTGGCTTTTCGCAAAACCTATTAACCATACAGCCTCCACCAGCCATATATGCATGTAGTGATAGCTTTACATTGTTCATTACTCTCTTGTGTTACACTGCCAGGATATTTCATGTGCTGACCCGTTTCGGGCTACAACGTATCATGTTACAGACTTTTCAGATGACGAGTAAGGAGCCTTAGGTCATGGTCTTTCAGTCAGTGATGTTGTTGGAGTTGATGAACTCACTTTATCTTCCAAGCCTTCCGTTGTTATCGTATTAGATGGCCTTAAGCCATATTTATTGTAATAAGTTATCTTTTGAGACATTCGATGTAATAAGTGTGTGATTGCTACTCTGTTATAAATCCTCAAGTACTGTGTGTGTCAGCATTACCGATCCAGGGATGACACTAATGCACAGAGATCAGACTGTTTGAGGTCTGGTCGCTACAGAACTTGTCGATGGTGACGGAGAGGTAGCGGTAACCGCCAGCTGCTCAAGGAAATGGGCCAAGGATATCCAGCCCCCAAACTGCTAAGCGCCATGAGAGCAGGATGGTTTGGAGACCTTGCGTGGGCTAGTGAATCTGGTTGGCGTGGGACCGACAGGCCTCACAGCTTCGCACGAGCTCGGTGGCGTCGTGGAGCGCCGTAGGCCATTAGAACCCGCTGCGGTACACCTTGCCGACGAGGGTGCGCGATGAGGACTCGTGTCCGCAATCTCCACTGTGGATGTCAGCCAACAACTCATGCCCTTCCTCCTTGGATATGCACCACAGCGAGATGTCGTTGGGGCGCCTTCGGTATAGCACACCATCCTGCAAGCAATAAGTAGTGGCCTGATGAACCATGCGTTCTACGTCTTCCTCCTTCTCTGGAAAGGCGCCGTGGAGCAAGTACGCCTTGAGCTCCTTGTTCCAGCAGCCTTCCTAAGGCTCCAATGCTAGGAGGAGGCGGGCTCCTGAGGTTGGGCCAGAGGCCGGGGCACCCGAGGGCGGGGCCAGAGGCGTCTCTTCCTGGACCAGCGCTAGGCCTGCGGCGGGGGACGCTGCCGAAGGCTTGAAGAGCCTTTCCTTGAAGACGCCAGGCTTCTGGGGCTCGCGGCGAGATGCCCTCTTGGTGATGTCGTCAGCTTCCTTGTTTGCGCCGCGCTGGACATGCTTCATTTCCAAGCCCAAGAAGTGATTTTCGATTTTACATACCTCTTCTAGGTAAGCCTCCATGTGTTCGTCCTTCGGTTTGTATTCCTTATTGGAAAATTTGACGAGGAGCTGGAATTCTCCCTTGATGGAGAGTCGCTTGACCCCCAGGCCGGCTGCAGCCTTGAGGCCAGGAATCAAGCCCTCGTATTCTGCGATGTTGTTGGAGACCTTCTCGCCATGCTGGAAGCAAAGCTGTACGGCATAGTAGAGCTTGACCTTGGTCGGCGACTTGAGTACGACTCCAGCCCCCGCGCCCTGCCGCGCGAAGGCACCATCGAAGTGCATGACCTAGCCATCGGGTGCCTCATCGCCAGGTGTGAGGGATTGGCCCTCATCCAGCACCCGGTCAGGAGCATCCTTACACTCCGCCATGAAATCAGCGAGGGTCGCACCCTTGACAACCCTGGTTGTGCTGAACTCCAGCTGGAAGGCCCGTAGCTTGATGTTCCACTCAGCAACCCTCCCAGCGACGTTGGGGCTGCACAGCACCTTCTCTAGTGGGTATGCGGAGAAGACCTTGATGGGGTGGCCCTAGAAATAATGACACAACTTTCTTGAGGCGACAAGGAGCGCGAACATGAGCTTCTGCTGCATGGGGTAGTGCGTGCGTGCATCCCACAACACTGTGCTAACAAAGTACACCAGATGCTCGACGAGGGGCGAGGTATCGACGGTGCCTTGCTCTACGTGGGGCGCAAGGGACTCGGGAGCCCCGCAGGCTGATGAAGCAACGAGATCCTCAAGAGTGTCGTCCTGAGGCGGGAAGGTTGTGCGACTCCTCGCGGGTCACCTTGCTTTGCGCCTGCGCCGGCATGCTCCTCCCGGACGGCCACGAGTGATGCGCTAGCTGAGTCGGGGTCACCACCAAGTAGTGCACCAGGAGCTCGCGAGGACGAGGCACCACCATGATATGTGGGCTCGTGAGGTATCTCTTCAGGTCTTCGAAGGCCGCCTCAGCTTCCGAGGTCCACTTGAAAGGGCCCTTCCTCTTCATCAGCTTGAAGAAAGGGATGGTGCGCTCGCCGAGCTTGGAGATGAAGCACCCCAAGGAGGTCACGCGACCCTTGAGCTTCCGCATCTCTTTGAGAGTCTGAGGCAGGCTCATCCTTTCTATTGCCTTGATCTTCTCGGGGTTAGCCTCGATCCCTCTGGGTGATACCAAGAAACCCAGTAGCTTGCCGGACGGAACCCCGAACATGCACTTCTCCGGGTTAAGCCTCAGGTTCACCTTACCCAGGTTGGTGAACGTCTCCTCCAGGTTTTCGATTAGGGTCCTCACCTCCCGCAACTTGACCACGATGTCATCGACATATGCCTCCACATTTCTCCCTAGCTGCGGCCCCAGCGTGATATGCATCAGCCGCTGGAAGGTTGCACCGGCATTCCGCAGCCCGAAGGGCATGTAGGTGTAGCAGTACATGCCGCACGGGGAAATGAAGGCTGTTTTCTCGACGTCCTTTGTCGCCATCTTGATTTGATGATATCCTGAAAAAGCGTCCAGGAAGCACAACAGATCGCACTCGGCGGTGGAGTCCACGATTTGGTTAATGCGCGTGATGCAGCTTGAAGCTACGTCGGTATTTCCCCAAAGAGGAAGGGATGATGTAGCACAATGATGGTAGGTATTTCCCTCAGTGATGAGACCAAGGTTATCAAACCAGTAGGATAACCAAGCAACAACACATGAGCGGCACCTGCACACAAATAACAACTACTCGCAACCCGACGTGTTAAAGGGGTTGTCAATCCCTTTCGGGTAACGGTGCCAGAAATTGGCAAAACGAACGTGAATAAATTGCAGTAGATTGATAGATCGAACGCAAAATAAAATAAATAAGAATAATTTGCAGCAATGTATTTTTGTATTTTTGGTTTAGTAGATCTGAAAATAAAAGGCAAATAAAATAGATCGCAAAGGCAAATATATTAAAGAAGAGACCCCGGGGCTGTAGGTTTCACTAGTGGCTTCTCTCGAGAAAAATAGCAAACGGTGGGTAAACAAATTACTGTTGGGCAATTGATAGAACTTCAAATAATCATGATGATATCCAGGCAATGATCATTATATATGCATCATGTCCAAGATTAGTAAACCTACTCCTGCCTGCATCTACTACTATTACTCCACACATCGACCGCTATCCAGCATGCATCTAGTGTATTAAGTTCATGGGGAAACGGAGTAATGCAATAAGAACGATGACATGATGTGGACACGATCTATCTATGTAGAGATAAACCCCATCGTTTTATCCTTAGTAGCAACAATACATATGTGCCAGTTCCCCTTCTGTCACTGGGATCAAGCACCGTAAGATCAAACCCACTAAAAAGCACCTCTTCCCATTGCAAGATAAATAGATCACGTTGGCCAAACAAAACCCAAATATCGGAGAAGAAATATGAGGCTATAAGCAATCATGCATATAAGAGATCAAAGAAGATTCAAATAACTCTCATGGATAAAAAGATAGATCTGATCATAAACTCAAAGTTCATCTGATCCCAACAAACACATCGCAAAAAGAGTTGCATCATATGGTTCTCCAAGAGACCATTGTATTGAGAATCAAACGAGAGAGAGGAAGCCATCTAGCTACTAACTACGGACCCGAAGGTCTACAAAGAACTACTCACGCATCATCGGAGAGGCACCAATGGAAGTGGTGAACCCCTCCGTGATGGTGTCTAGATTGGATCTGGTGGTTCTAGACTCTGCGATGGCTGAAATTGATTTTTGTCGACTTCCCTAGGGTTTCTGGAATATTGGGGTATTTATAGAGTAAAGAGGCAGCGAGGGGGCAACCGAGGTGGGCACAACCCACCAGGGCGTGCCTGGGCCTCCTGGTGCGCCCTAGTGGGTTGTGCTCCCCTCGGAGCACCCCCCAGTCCTTCTTCGGTCCATTGGTTGTCTTCTGGTCCAAAAAAAATCTCCAAAAAGTTTCGCTGTGTTTCGACTCCATTTGGTATTGATTTCCTGTGATATAAAAAACATGCAGAAAACAACAACTGGCACTTGGCACTATGTCAATTTGGTAGTACCAAAAAATGATATAAAATGACTATAAAATGAATATAAAACATCCGAGATTGATAATATAACAGAATGGAACAATAAAAAATTATAGATACGGTGGAGACGTATCAGCATCCCCAAGCTTAATTCCTAGTCGTCCTCGGGTAGGTAAATGATAAATACAGAATTTTTGATGTGGAATGCTGCATAACATGTCATATCATATTCTTTTTCTTTATAGCATGGACATTTGGACTTTTATATTGTTTAAAGCAATAGTCTAGTTTTGACATGACAACTTAAATACTCAAGCATTCCAACGAGCAACCATGTCTTTCAAAATATCAACACTAAAATAAGCTATCCCTAGCCCATTATGCTCAATCATTGATCCATTCATGAAACACACTCGCATATTAACTACACCCAATGCTCAAGTACGATCATAGTGCCTCCTAGTTGGTGATTTATAAGAGAAGATGGAGACTCAAATTCAAAATAAAAATTGCATAAAGTAAAAGAAAGTCCCTTTGCAGAGGGAAGTAGGGATTTGTACAGGTGCCAGAGCTCAAAGCGAAAATTGAGAGATAAAAACATTTTGAGAGGCATACTTTTCCCACCAATGAAAATGACTTAGAGTTCCTAACACTTTCCATGCTAGATATATCATAGGCGGTTCCCAAACAGAAATTAAAGTTTATTCCTTTTTCAACCATACTTTCACTTTCCATGGCTAGCCGTATCGACGGTTGCCCTCCATACCAACACTTTCCAAGGAATTTATTATTTGACAACATAAAGTAAACTCATTTTTTATTTCGGGATAGGGCATCCCTAATAGCTTTGCCTTACTCTCATGCAATGAAAAGTGAATAAACACTCATCGTGAGAATAACACATCTAGCATGGAAATATTAGCCATCCCTCACCGCCTTGTTAGCGGTACAAGCACACAAAAGAGAAATTTATTTTGAATATTAGAGATGGCAGATACTAATTTTCTTAGAATAGCAAAAGAATACCGCATATAGGTAGCTATAGTGGACTCATATGGCAAAACTGGTTTAAAGGTTTTTGGATGCACAAGCAGTGATAATACTTAGTGCAAAATGAAGGCTAGCAAAAGATTGAGAAGCGACCAACAAAGAAACGAATAATCTCATAAGCGAGCATTAAGCATAATTAACACCGAATAATGCACCACAAGTAGGATATAATTTAATTGCATAATTATTGACTTTCGTGCTTGCATAGGGAATCACAAACCTTAACACCAATATTCTTACTAAAGCATAATTACTCATCAACATGACTCACATATCACATCATCATATCTAGAAACTATTACTAAGAATCAAGTTTATTTTGTCCAATGATCTTCATGAAGGTTTTATTATATCCTTCTTGGATATCCATCACTTTGGAACTAATTTTCATATGTTGAGCTCAAACAAATATAAGTGAAGAACATGAGCATAATTTTTCTTTCTCTCAAATTAATTTAAGTGAAGCAAGAGAGAACTTCTTGAAAATTGTACTAACTCTAAAATAAATCTAAGTGAAGCAAGAGAGCATTTCTTCGAAAATACTAAAGCACACCGTGCCGAAAAATATATAAGTGAAGCACTAGAGCAAGTCCATAGCTCATAAAAATTTAAGTGGAGCATAGAGAGAAATTCTAACAAGTCATGGCATAATTTTGGCTCTCTCAAATAGGTGTTTCCAGCAAGGAATAAAGACTTAAAACACAAAATAAAACAATCAAAGACTCTTGTCATACAAGACGCTCCAAGCAAAACACATAGTGTATGACGAATAAAAATATAGTTTCGGGTAAAATACCGATGGTCGTTAGAAGAAAGAGGGCATGCCACTTGGGGCATCCCCAAGCTTAGTTACTTACTCTCTTTTGGATAATAGCTTGGTTTGTCTGGGCAACCCCAAGCTTAGGCTCTTCTTACTCCTTGTTCTTTCATCCATCGTAAGATAACCCAAAACTTGAAAACTTCAATCACACAAAACTCAACAAAACCTTCGTGAGATCCGTTAGAATAAGAAAACAAATCACTACTATAAGTACTATAGAAAACCAATTCATATTTTGTTCTTGCATTATATCTATTGTATTCCAACTTTTATATGGCAAAAACTCATCAAAGAAAACCATAGAGCCATCAAAACAAGCACACAACGCAAAGAAAACAGAATCTGTCAAAAACAGAACAACCTATAGCAACCTGAAAATTTTGAAAACTTCTGAAACTCCAATTTTTTTGAGAAATTAGGAAAACCTGAGAAATTTGTATATTAATCTTCTGGAAAAAGAATTGGTATTTTACCTCGCTCTGGTAAAAAATGATAATTTTTTTCGTGAGTGCAAAAGTTTCTATTTTTCAGCAAGATCAAACAACTATCACCCAAGAAGATCCTAAAGGATTTACTAGGAACAAACACTAAATAAAACACAAAAAACACAATCATAACAGTAGCATAATTGTGCTAGCACTCAAGAACATAAAGCAAAAAGAAAAAATAAATTTTATTCATTGGGTTTCCTCCCAACAAGCGCTATAGTTTTACGCCCTTAGCTAGGCATAAAGCAAAAATATAAGTTTTGTCATCTTTGTTTTGAGATCCATAATATGCCCTCATGATTGATTCATATGGTGTCCTAGTACTTGTTCTAGGGAAGTTTTCCATACCCTTCCTCAAAGGAAATTGGAACTTAATATTGCCTTCTTTCATATCAATCACGACACCGATAGTGCGTGGTCTACCAAGAATAATTGGACAAGACGGATTGCAATCAATATCAAGAACAATAAAATCTATGGGCACATAATTCCTATTTGCAAGAATAATAACATCATTAATTCTTCCCATGGGCTTTTTAATAGTAGAATCCGCCAAGTGCAAATTTAAAGAGCATTCTTTTATATCGGTAAGACCAAACACATCACATAAAAATTTCGAAATTGTAGAAACACTAGCACCCAAGTCACACAAAGGAAAACACTCATAATTTTTAATATTTAATTTGATAGTAGGTTCACATTCATCATGCAATTTTCTAGGAATTGAAACTTCTAATTCCAACTTCTCTTCTAAAGCTTTCATCATAGCATCAACAATATGTTTAGTAAAAGCTTTATTTTGTTTATAAGCATGGGGTAAATTTATCATGGATTGCAACAAAGAAATACAATCAATCAAAGAGCAACTATCATAATTAAAGTCGTTGTAATATAGAAGAGTGGGCACATCACTAGTTGAAGTTTTGACCTCTTCAAACCCACTTTCATCAATTTTCTCCTCAAGATTTTCACCCTCTGAATTATCAGGACGCCTTCTAACTAAAGTTGACTCTTATCCGGTCTATTTTTCACCAATCTTAATTTTACTAAACAAGGAATCAATAGAAGAAACACCAATCATTTTAAGATCTTCAACATTTTTATGAAAGCAATCACTAGAAAACGCTTTCTCTAAATATTTTCTTTTAGCTCTAAGCATAGCGGTTCTTTTCTTACTTCCATCCATAGAAACATAAAGAGCTTTAATTGATTCCTCAACTTTAGGCATAAAAATTTTCATCTTGAGATTTTCTACATCATGAGCAATTCTATCAACACTTCTAGACAAATCATCAATGTTATTCAACTTTTCTTCTATGGTAGTGTTGAAAACCTTTTGCGTGTTCATAGATGCTTTAATATTATTCTCAAGATCAGAGGTGTTCATATTATTATTATAAGAAAGATTTCCATAGGAATTACCATAATTATTAGAGGAATTACTAGGAAAAGTCCTAGGATTAAAATTACCTCTATAAGCATTGCTATTGAAATTATTTCGAGAGATAAAATTCACATCTACGGCATCACTTGTTTGCTCAATAAAAGTAGACAAAGGCATATCATTGAAATCAATAGGAGCACTTTTACTAGCAACCAATTTTATAAGAGCATCAACATTTTCACTCAAAGAAGAAAGTTCTTCAACCGAATTAACTTTTTTACTAGTAGGAGCTCTTTCGGTATGCCATTGTGAATAACTTGACATAATATTATCAAGAAATTTGGTAGCTTCACCCAAAGTAATTTCCATAAAAGTACCACCCGCAGTGGAATAAAAAAGATTACGAGAAACAAAATTCAATCCCGCACTAGTACGCGTCGGTGTTATACAAATGGTTTTTAACCCCTTTCCGCGACGACATTTGGAACCGTCGCCTAGTGAGTGACGGCGATAGGGGGTCCTTCCCACACGACCCAGAAACCATCGGGGATATGCCCTCCCGGCACACACGCTCGGCAAAATGAGGTCGTGTGCGACCGCCGAGCGCTCAAATATGGAAATATGTACAGAAGAGCTAAAAATACAATTATACAAGCGAAATTGTTTCCGGTCGCAAGTACATCCCACACAGTCAGTCCCCGCTAAACGTTTTCGTTCGTATGTACATCCCACATAGTCGCTCCAAGGAAAACGTTTCCGTTCACAGGTACATCACACACAATTTTTCCCGTTAAATCGTTTGTGATAGCATTGCCATTGCACACGATATTAACACTTTTATCGTTTGTGTTATTGAATGCATCAGACACGGTCCGTAGAAGAAACTGCGTGGCAAAGGCTGTCCAACACGCATAGTTTTTATGTGGTAAACGTTTGCGCAAGGTGGCCTAACACAAACAATTTTCAAGAGAAAGTCGTGTGTGATTGTTCATTGATCCAACACGGTTTATTCCTAGAAACTGTGTGCGTTGCCTGAGGTCATCGCCCACGGTATTTTTTCAAGAACCGTTTGCAATAGAAAAACCCAATTAGTAGGATAATTTTCCATTAGCAGGCTAATTGCCCAATTATTAATAATCCATTTGTTAATCTAATTGACATTCATATTAAGCACATAATATATTTCATTTCCATATTATGGAAGCAGAATTTCATAATTGAAATACATCAGAGTACAACATGATATATTTTCAGCACTCAGCTACCCCATTACACAACTGCACCAGCACCAAATTTCACATGCAACATGTAGAACTTTCAAAATTAGCATCATAGATAGTATATAGACAGATGCATCTCATCTGGAAAACTGCTGAAGCGGAAGGCAAATATTGAGCCTTCATTCATGTTGAAGGTCTTTGCAACTTTAGGCCAGTGCCTGTGGATGATTGATCGTCTGTCCTTCGTCCTCTTCAGGAACACTTCAATATTGCACCGTGGGTGTTGTATGAAAACCTTCCTCGCCTCCTGACCATAGAGGTGGTTTGGGAGGTAATCATTAGTGAACTGCTTTGGAAAGGCCTGAAAACAAGGATGTGCATAAATATCTTCTCTATATTGGAAATGGGGCAAAGGAATAAAAAAAGGCAAGGTATAATAGTTAGTACCATCTTGTAGTGAACTGATGTCTTCTTCATTGTGCAGACAAAGATCTTGTTGTTTTTTGTTGCTAATTTCTTTATCCTAACAATCTTTCTATGTTTCTTGATTTGATTGATATTCATGGACAACTCATTTCCCCATATGCAAAAGGGTCGAACAGTGGGTCAAAACCTCCGAGGGCAGGACCTACATGTGCAAGACCAAATTGATAAAAACCTAAATATTAGAATGGTTTTTGCAATTGCACAATAATGTGCTATTAGAAAACGGATCGTGCATGTGCTAACCTCGATTGTAAACCTCAGTGCTTCCCATTGTTTCCCTACAACACATATAAGGTAGTTAGTCATCAGGTTAAGTAAGGGTTCGCATGCTATCAGTAAAATATGTTGATGAAAAATAAGCACATTGCAGATTCATCAGATTAATTCAATACAAATGGAAAACCCATTTATCCAAACCAAGAATGATTAAGAACTAGGAAATATAGCACTTGTATATGTTTCTCATGTATTAAGTGCAGCCAAATTCGATTTATTCCTCACATGCACAACAATACAAAATTCTATCGATAACAATTGGACATCACATTGCAGAATTGAACCAAGCAGTTAACTAAACACCACAACAAATGAACCAACCATTAACTGAGCACCACATTGCACAATATAACATACTCCTAATAGAAGATTAGACAGTTAACCAAACCAAGCATGCTTAACAACTTGGAAATATAGCAATTGTATTTGTTTCTCATGTATTTACTATAACCAAATTCAACTTATTCCTCACATGGTATACAATAACAAAATGCACCAACAACTATTGAACATCGCATTGCAGAATTGAACCAAACATTTAACTAAACACCACAACACAAATGAACCGAATGTTAACTGAGCACCACATTTGCACAATGTATAACCAAACCAAGCATGCTTGACAACTTGGAAATATAGCAATTGTATTCATTTCTCATGTATTTTGTAAAGATAAATTCAATTTATTTCTCACATGGAAGACAATACAAAATTGCAGCCTGAAGAATTGAACATCACATTTGCAGAATTGAACCAAACAGTTAACTGAAGACGACAAATAATTAACAAAACAGTTAATAAGTGAGCACCACACTGCACGACATATAGAACATATACACTAGAGCAAAAGAATGCATGGTAAAATTAGATAGCACAATTCACTAGAATTTGTGAAGGAAAGGCAGGAGCAGCACACGCAAACGGGTAAACCGAGTATGGTTAACTGGCGTAGCTAGAAAATGGCAAGGTGCTCCTCCAAGATTTGGGGGTCGGCACGAATGGCAGCCATCGCGACCTCATCCGTGTGTGCGGCCGCGATTTGCTTCTCCGCTGCCAAATGCTCCTTGAGATCCTGGCTATACTGCGTGCACCATGGCTTAGGGCGGCGCTTATTTGGCGGAGGGGTCGGTGATTTGGGTGGAAGGTGTCGCACTCGCGCTGACGGTCGGGGCATGTGGGATGTGGAAGGAGGAGGAGGATGGGGGTCGAGTGTGCATTACCTGCCTGGATAGACGGGGCTGAGCAGCGTGAAGGAGGCTCGCCGGCGAGGAGGCAGCGCTGCAATCAAGGAGTGAGGGTTTCAACTTGGAAAAGAAGGCGGAAACAGGGGAAATGTGGCTTTTGGTAAGGGGGAGGGGCGGGGAGGTAGATATTTCTGTGGAAGACGAAAATTTGGAATCGCTTCAGCGAAAAAACTGGTGCGCAAAGTGTCATCACACACGGTCCCTTATTCAGAACTGTGTACGACATGTGAACATCCCAAATGATTCAGATAGCTTAACCCGTGTGTGATGAGTTTGAACGTCAAAAATTTTGGTTCGTATTTGCATGGTTACAGTGGTCATCCATGTCATTGCATAATTTGGGTACACAAAGGAGACTACAACACACCTACACTTCTTAATCGAGCAACTTCAGCAATTAAACAGAGCTAGTTGACCTAAACATTACTCGAACAAATTAAAGACCAACACTCTTAATTAAAGAAAACAAAGAGTACTACTACGGCTGGTGCTCGTCGATCTCCGCCACCGCCTCCATGTCTAGCTCGCGCCCGACGGTCTCCTGGGGAAGGGGCTCCATGGCATCCATCGCACCATACTCGGCAAGCATCTCGCCATCCACGTCCGCCATCTCTTTGGAAAAGGCCGCCACGAGCTGGGCATGGGCGGCCATGATCTGGGCTTGGACGGGCTCCATTGTCGCAAGGTATGCGGCGGAGGAACAGACGGCTGCTCGAACGCTCTCGGTGATTGCCAGCTCTTCGGCCGTGGGTTGCCGACTGTCGTTGGAGAAGCTTTGTTCGATTTGTGTGGTGACCGCCATGAGCTGGGCGTGGGTGGCCTCGACATGGCCGTGGGCGGCCTCCATCAGGGCTAAGGCCGCCACTGTGGAACGAACAGCTGTTGTGCCGCTCCCGCCAGTTTCTATCCCCGAGGCAGATGTTGCTGCCGCCACCTGAGAAGCAACAGCGGCCGTTTGGGCTGCCTTGGCCGCCCGGTCGCAGATTGTGGCCGCGCTCATGCACCTTGTTAGCACGCGCATGGCGGCTGCGGTCGTGCTCTCGCCGGAGTGGGTCACCGAAGTTGCCCTCACGACGCGGGTCCATGTGCCCATCTTTCATCGGCAGCGATTGAACAGTGAAATGATATTTGGGAGCGAGCTAGTGTGCTTGAGATGCCGGCTGTGGACTATAGGCGACACACCTTCTCGCGTAAGCCATAGGCATACTATACACCGACGGTGCTCCAGGATATTTTGTGTTGCATCTCACACGGTTGGTGATAGTAAACTATGTGCGATCTACTCGATTTTTCATCTTGATTTGAATTACATAATGAGGTCACAGCGGCAATGGATGGTGTTTGAATTGCTAGACCTTTTTATCTGTAGTGAACATGCAACTATATGTGTGTCATAAAAGAATTGGATTTATTCAGGGTTTGTTTGAATATTTTATACATTAAATTGGTTTTCTGGCAATTTCAGGTGCACAATTCAAAATTAAACTATATGCACGTGCTCCGGTGCCCCAACATGGGTTGTATAATCATATATCTGTCCATGGGTTTATGCTTATGTCCCACGCAAGAAATGGGGATGAAATTCGAACACCACGACACCGTGGCTCTCCGGAAAACGTCGACGTACTTGCTTTTGTAATTGTAGTAAATCCAAAATTCATCCGAAATTCATGAAACTTGGCATGCTATCATGGAGCGGCATCAACATGCCATGGTAAATTTTTTGTCCCATTTGGGGGAGGTTTGGGTATAAGCTTCTCATAAACCAGAGCTTCTCAGAACAAGTGTGATGGTTTCGATAGGGAACGTTTCACCTTTCTGGACAAAACGATATCCATCGCCTCTTCTCGATTTCAAATTTTTTCCTAGCATCAACATAGAACAACAGGATTGTTGTGTCAATTTTTTGGATTTTTCGGGGTTCGCTTGGACATTTTTATACATTAACTGAGTTTTCTATGCATTCATGAGCATAATTCAAATTTGAACTATAGGCACATGTTCTAATGCATATAAATTGGTTGAAAATTCAAATATGTGTCCTTGGTTGCATGCTTAGGATCTATGCAAGAAATGGGAATGAATGTCAAGCACCCTACCACCGTCTCTCGGCCGCAAATATTGAATTACCTGGTTTTTAAATTCTAGTAAATCCGAAGCTCATCTGAAATTCATGAAACTTGGCATGCTATCATGGAGCGGCATCAACATGCCGTGGTAATTTTTTTGTCCCATCTGGGGCAAGTTTGGGTATATGCTTCTCGCAAACCAGAGCTTCTCTCAACAAGCCTGATGGTTTCGGTAGGGAACGTTTCACCTTTCTGGACGAAACGACATCCATTGCCTCTTCTCGATTGCAATTTTTTCCTAGTGTCAACATAGAACAACAAGAGTGTTGTGTTAATTTTGGGGATTTTTCGGGGTTCGTTTGGACATTTTTATGCATTAATTGAGTTTTCAATGCATTTATGTGAATAATTCAAATTTGAACTACATGCACATGCTCTAATGCATATAAATTGGTTGAAAATTGAAATGTGTGGTCTTGGTTGCATGGTTAGGTCCCATGCAAGAAATGAGAATGAATCTCAAGCACCCTGCCACCGTCACTCAGCCGCAAACATTGAGATACCTGGTTTTTAAATTCTAGTGAATCCAAAACCCGTCTAAAATTCATGAAACTTGGCATGCTATCATGGAGCGGCATCAACATGCCATGGTAAAATTTTTGTCCCATTTGGGGCAGGTTTGCGTCTATGCTTCTCACAAACCAGAGCTTCTCACAACAAGCATGATGGTTTCGGTAGGGAACGTCCCACCTTTGGGGACAAAACGATATCCATTGCCTCTTATTGCTTTCAAAAAATTTCTCGTGTCAACATAGAACAATAGGAGTGTTGTGTCAATTTTTGTGATTTTTTGGGGTTTGTTTGGACATTTTTATGCATTAACTGAGTTTTCAATGCATTTATGTGTATAATTCAACTTCAAACTACATGCACATGCTCCAATGCATATAAATTGGTTAAAGAATCAAATATGTGTCCTTGGGTGCATGCTTAGGTCCCATGCAAGAAATGGGAATGAATTTCTAACACTAGGGCACCATTGATTGCCAGCAAAACCTTGAGATACTTTATTTTTAATTTCAAGTAAATCCAAAACTCGTCTTAAATTCATGAAACTTGGCATGCTATCATGGAATGGCACCCGACATGCTGTGGTATTTTTCGTGTCCATTTTGAGAGAAGGCGCACTCGAATAATGACACCCAACAAAGGCATTTTGAAAAAATAGCTGCCACTTTAATATGTCAAATGTTTGTATAATTTAAACCATGTGCGTTCTGTTAACCATTCACGTGATGCCACGTGTCTTGGTTTTAATGGCTGTAGAAGGTGCCGTGCTGACAGCTGCTTGACCTTGACTGAGCGGGAGGCATGTGAGCGCAGTCCGGTGCGCAGACTGACCGAGAGGGGTGCAAGATGTCCTCGAATGCGCAGGATCACAGGGAAGCGTGCGAGCTGTACGCTGCGCAGGCTCCCTAGGAAGCGATCCCTTTGACTTCCATGGCCGCTCACCTTCCTCTCTGTGCGCGCGCCCCCCTCAGCGGCATGGTACACCGCCATCGAACGCTACCTCTCAGCGCCGCCAGCTGCCGTCCTCCCGTGCCACGCCCATCAATCCCGGGATGACATGATGTTTGATTTACAAGTGAATAACATTATGTGCTGCATTGAAGACTTTAACAACGGCATCCCGGAGGACAACAATGACAACGACGGCGCGGCACGCTGCCTCCGCCGCCGCCGGAAATAGTTCTTTCTTGGGTTTAATACTGTATCTCAATCATACGAATATAAATTCGCAGTATGACTGAAGGAAAGATATGGTTTGAGCCAACTTGCATTTTCTCTCTTAATGTACAGACTTATCAAACGATTTTCTTTTGAAAAAAAATCTCAATGGTTTTTAAATATAAAACACTCATCACAAATGTTTTAATTACACCCGTATGCAAACCGGGAGCTTCCCCCTGAAGCCAAGGGAAAATGTGCCGGGCAGGATTTTTGCGGCTCTTGATCGCAAACATTTTAGATAGAACACCGTATGCAAATTGAGAGCAGGATTTGTGCATCTCTTCAACGCAAACGGTTATTTTGGATGACCTGTGTGCATCCACTTACAAACAATTTGGCAAGATTTGCATCTGTCATATTGGGTATGTTGCCATTTGTCAAACTGGAAAGATTGACATTTGTTGATATAGTAACATTGCCATTTGTCAACCTTGTAACACTGCGACATATCAAAATATGAAGCTAAAAGTCACTAGTTGTATCTAATTTGTGCAACTAAAATTCAGTAATTGAGCATAGATTTCATTCATAGATTAAGCAGTCATTCTTAATTTATACAAATAGTTAAACTCGACAGCTGAACCAATCAAACTTTTCCCAAATTGTTGCCAACCATGTACTGAAATAGCTAGTTCAACTATATATACTAGCTAATTTTAAGTACGTTGTACAGTTCCACCACATCTATAGTAAGATGAACTGAACAAAATAGCCCCTAAATACTACTACTACAGAGGGGCTTTGTACTACTTCCGGCTGCCTCTCCTTTGCCGAGCATGCTCAGTAAGAGGCAGAGGAGGAGGAGCCTACCGATGAGCTGGACAACTGCAATACGGTGCCTGCCACTGCTGCAGCTTCAGTGACGCCCACCTCGAACGCCCTCTGCCGCTCCAGACGACCCCTCTCGAAGTAGTCGTTCTCCTCGTAGATCTCCTGATTCCTTGCCTCTGAGGCGGCGTGTGCCGTGGCCACGGCGGCGGTAAGGCTCTTTGCGTGCTCGACAAGGCGCTCCTCCTCCTCCCGCAGGAACTCGGTGTAGCGCGCAAGGTCATTGACGCACGTGCAGGAATCCACCTCCGCCTCCCGCCTTCGGGAGGCAGTGGCGGAGCGGGTGATGACCCCGGCGATCGACGATGGGCTGGTGGCCATGGCGTCCGGCGATGGGGTGGTGGCCACCACCACCTCCCGCCTTCGGGCCGTGGTGGCGGAGCGGTGATGGCCGCGGTGGCCGGCAGTGGGGTGCCAGCCACGATGACCACCTCCCGCCTTCGGGCCGCGGCGGCGGAGCGGGAGATCGCCCTAGCTCTTGACGGTGGTGTGGCGGCAACGGCGGCCGGCAACAGCTATCGATGGACAGCGGCGGCGGACCGTGTGATGGGTGGTCCGCGCACACCCAACAGGGACGCTAGGCGCACTACATTATGCCAGGGACTGCGCCGCCGCCGCGGTGTTGCCTCCTAGCTGGAGCTGTCCTCTAATGACGACGGAGTGTCCGAGCGACAAGACAGACCGGTGCCATTGATGATTGTGGGAGAAGCAGACGAGATAAGCTACAGGGAGGGAGGGGAAATGCGACGCAGGACTCGCCGGCCGTGAGGGTTTATATAGCATGCTGGTAAGCATGGGGATTTTGGACGGGAAGCTAGCGCGGGAACCTATGAGGTTGCGCGGGAACGGGCTTACCGACGATTCATTGGCGCCACCGTTTGGCCAAAAGAACGTCCCCGCATGCTGCGCAAGCTTGCATTGTAAGCCGTCTGCGACAGCGGGGTGACAAGACGTGCGAGAGGAGGATTAAAGGCCACGTATACATATGGTTAATAAAAAAACATTTGTGATTTAATTACCTACTATACCCCCGCCCTGGTTTATTAGTATGATTTAACTAATTAAATACGAATGCATGTCACCAAAGATTATATTGTTGGATTCGTATTTGAACATAGTTTCAAATTATATAATTTTTATAACATGTATTAACATTTTGTTGGTTATATTTGAGGGCAAAGTATGGCACGGAATATAAAGGGGACTATAGACTAGACAGAGGTAGTAGCACACGGCCGATCTCTATGCAACGACACAACCGTCGGCCGGCTTGTAGGCGACCATTTCCTGCATGTTCAACTGCTCTATGCGTGTGGCTGCTTGCGGTTTAGGCGGCCGCGGCGCGCTCTGCTCGCGTCCCACCGCGCGCGCTCTGCTCTCGCGTCCCTCCGGGTGCTCTGCCCTCATCCCTCCACGTGCGCTGCCAGTGTTTGGGGCCAGAGCACGATCACGCACGTTCGTGTGCATGCGGTTGCGCTGGGCGCGGTGCGACGATGCAGTTACCCGCTGCAAAAACTGCCATGCGGACGCGCCGAGAATCCACGCAGCCCGGCCCCCTTTTATTCTTGCGGCCATTTACCTTCATCTCTCATCTCATACGACACAATAAGCACACCCACGAGGACACATACAGAGAGGACATCCAGCGATTCCAATGGCGCTCCCAGCGGCCGCCGCCGACAACGGCGGGTAGTTCACCATGCAACACGTCGTGGACACCCACGTGAAGGGAAGGCTCTCTCGGTGGTGTACATGAACGATCTAGTCTCGGTGGAGAGCTCCATCCAAACTATAGAGCAGTTCCTTGCCGAGGACAAGTACCAAGTGGTCGGCTTCGACCTCGAGTACACCATGGGTCATGCCGGGCACGATCAGAAGGTTGCCATCACCCAGTTGTGCGTGCGACATGATGTGCTCGTCTACCACTACGACCTAGCCACAAGGCCTCGCGAGCGTTTCTCCAGATTTATCAATAGCTCCGATTACAGTTTTGCTATGGTGGAAACCACCAACGATCTAAAAGTGCTCAAGGTTTAAGGCTTGAAATGCCCGAATCTTGTCAACATCGAGCACAACTACAAGGTCTGGGGGAGCAATAACAACAAACTGAACTCCCTGGTTGACCTCGCCTCGGCCATAATCGACCCCTACTACACAAAGATGAAGGAAGAGAGCAAGAAGGACAAGAACACCTGGCACAGTGTTTGGCATGAGAGACTGGATGAAGAACACGTCAAATTCGCAGCCAAGGACGCATACACAAGCTACGAGATGTACACACGGATCATTGACATAAGGACTGTCTTCTTCCTGCCCTAGACGAGGGATCGAGCCACAGAGCAGTGGCGGGAGCGTCACAAGAAGTAGATGACTAGACCATCGTTTCTCCTACTTTAGAATGCATGCAATTGTTTATTGAGGTGTGTGCGAATGATCTGTATAATCACTTATCTAATTGGACGTTTATTTCATTTATATATATACATGTTATTCTTCTGTTGACAAAGAAAATCACATGACTTATTAGCAACAATCGTCTGTGTATTATTGGTCTTCACACACATTTCTGATTACAAACCTGTTTGTCGCGTATCACACACATCTTGTTCAGTGGAACCATTTCCATTATGTTGCCTAATCACACATAGTTCATCCTAGTGAACCGTATGCTGTATATCGCAGACACCTTCATCTGGCTGCCTGTTTATTTTCTTCCTCGTCATCGCAAATAGTTAATTGAACTGAACCGTATGCCCTGCATCGCACATGCAACTAAAATCTGAACCGTGTTTGATGCATCCGTCATCGCATATGTTTTGCACCTTTTTTGACGGTTCTTTTATACCATCGATTGCGATTATGGCATCGCACACAGTTCCATCGAAGGGTCACTGATCATAGTGTCGCATTTGGACCATCCTGCAGTAGTGCCGCATAAAAATTTTGTATGGTCATCCAAAAGATTTAACCCATGAGTTGGGCAATTCCTTAGCATCATTTTCATCCTTCCCATGATTTTGCAACATGCTCATGTTCAAGTTGCTTGAAATTCATGATCTGGGCTCTAAGGGAAATAATTTTTGCAGGCCGAAAATTCTTAGTGATAAAAGCATCTTTGCACTTATTCCAAGAATCAATACTATTGCGAGGCAAAGAAGAAAACCAATTTTTTGCAGAATCACGCAAAGAAAACAGAAATAATTTCATCTTCACAACATCATTGTCCACATCTTTTTTCTTTTGCAAATCGCATAATTCCACGAAGGTATTAAGATGAGACGCGACATCCTCATTAGGAGTACCAGAAAATTGATCTTTCATAACAAGATTCAGCAAAGCATAATTAATATCACAAGACTCCGCACTAGTGGCGGGAGGAGCAATCGGAGTGCCAATAAAATCATTGTTGTTGGTATTTGAGAAATCACACAACTTGGTGTTCTCTTGAGTCATGTTGACTACGCAACAAGATTGCAGTCAAAAACAGATCCCACAAGAAAATGATGAACAAAAAAGAGGGGCGAATAAAACGACAAATTTTTGTGAAGTGGGGGAGAGGAAAATGAGAGGCAAATGGCAAATAATGTAAATTGCGAGGAGATCAGATTTGTGATTACGGACCTGGTATATGTTGAAGACCCCCCCCCCCCCCCCCCCGGCAACGGCGCCAGATATTCCTTTTGATGCGGATTGAAGCTACGTCGGTATTTCCCCAAAGAAGAAGGGATGATGCAGCACAGCGACGGTAGGTATTTCCCTTAGTGATGAGACCAAGGTTATCGAACTAGTAGGAGAACCAAGCAACAACACGTAAGTGACGCCTGCACACAAATAACAACTACTCACAACCTGACGTATTAAAGGGGTTGTCAATCCCTTTTGGGCAACGGTGCCAGAAATTGGCAAAACGGACGAGAATAAATTGTAGTAGATTGATAGATCGGACGCCAAATAAAATAAATAAGAATGAATTGCAACAAGGTATTTTTGTATTTTTGGTTTAATAGATCTGAAAATAATATGCAAATAAAATAGATCGCAAAGGCAAATATATTAAAGAAGAGACCCGCAGGCCGTAGGTTTCACTAGTGGCTTCTCTCGAGAAAAATAGAAAACGGTGGGTAAACAAATTACTGTTGGGAAATTGATAGAACTTCAAATAATCATGACAATATCTGGGCAATGATCATTATATAGGCATCACGTCCAAGATTAGTGTCGGTGTTCTGGGAATGGCGGTCCCCAGACTTGCCTGCCTGGGGCCCACGCCGTGGTTCTGCGAGCAGGCCCGTACGGCCCATCTTCACCAGCAAGGACTCAAGACCCTCGCGAGGGGCCAAGCCCCATGAGGCAGACGATAGAAGACCTCCTCAGGAGCGGCCTCACCAGGCTGGCTTGCGAGGGGCGGAGAGATGAAGGCCAGGCAAACCTTGCGAGGTTCCGATGACGTGAGCCATGACGACCAACGCCAGACGAGCGCTAGGCGGGCGCCAGCGTGCACAGTGTCCTTGTTTCCTCTTTGGTGCTAAGCAAGCAGGCGCAGGCGCGGGGTACCGAGGCGTCAAGCAAAGGTTCCCATATCGGTGCAACGACACCAAGACCAGCAGGACGGCAAGACGGAGGTCACCGTGGAGCCCAAGACGGCGTCACCACCAGAGCCTTTGGCAGGCGAAGACCACTTTTGTCAAGATAAGATATACTAGTTGTCCCCTTTCAAATTGGCCATTGTTGGTCCCTTCCCGCTCAATATTTGGGGAGAGGACCAGGGCCTCTAGAAATAGGACTAGCCACCACCATAGCTAGGGGATCGATCGGTCGGATCAAGAGAGACCAGAACAACCTCAAGTTCACCGAGCACAAGAACACCTCTCCTCGGGAGGCTGTTCTCCCCCTTGTACTGTTCATCCTCAGCCCAAGAGGCAGTCCACCACACCACACTGGAGTAGGGTATTACACCACAACGGTGGCCCGAACCAGTATAAATCTTGTGTCCTTTGTGTTACGAGATCGTCGAGTTAGCCCATAATATCTTAGCAAAGCTAGGACATGGATCGGTAGGGGGAGATATTCACACGCACCCTAGTGTTTGAACCTTGAGGGTTTTGCATGAACCCGTGATCTGTCAATTAGTAGATCGACTCCTGCCTGCATCTACTACTATTACACCACACATCGACCGCTATCCATCATGCATCTAGTGTATTAAGTTCATGGGGAAACGGAGTAATGCAATAAGAATGATGACATGATGTAGACAAGATCAATCTATGTAGAGATAGACCCCATCGTTTTTTCCTTAGTAGCAACGATACATACATGTCGGTTCCCCTTCTGTCACTGGGATCAAGCACCGTAAGATCAAACCCACTACAAAGCACCTCTTCCCATTGCAAGATAAATAGATCAAGTTGGCCAAAAAAACCCAAATATCCGAGAAGAAATACGAGGCTATAAGCAATCGTGCATATAAGAGATCAAAGAAGATTCAAATAACTTTCATGGATAAAAAGATAGATCTGATCATAAACTCAAAGTTCATCCGATCCCAACAAACACACCGCAAAAAGAGTTACATCATATGGATCTCCAAGAGACCATTGTATTGAGAATAAAACGAGAGAGAGAGGATGCCATCTAGCTACTAACTATGGACCCGAAGGTCTACAAAGAACTACTCACGCTTCATCGGAGAGGCACCAATGGAAGTGGTGAACCCCTCCGTGATGGTGTCTAGATTGGATTTGATGGTTCTGGACATTGCGGCTGCTGGAATTGATTTTCGTCGACTCCCCTAGGGTTTCTAGAATATTGGGGTATTTATAGAGTAAAGAGGCAGTCCAGGGGCTAACCGAGGTGGGCACAACCCAGCAGGGCGTGCCTGGGCCTCCTGGCGCGCCTTGGTGGGTTGTGCTCCCCTCGGAGCACCCCCAGGTGCTTCTTCAGCCCATTGGTTGTCTTCTGGTCCAAAAAAATCTCCAAAAAGTTTTGCTGCATTTGGACTCCATTTGGTATTGGTTTCCTGCGATGTAAAAAACATGCAGAAAACAACAACTGGCGCTTGGCACTATGTCAATAGGTTAGTACCAAAAAATGATATAAAATGACTATAAAATGATTATAAAACATCCAAGATTGATTATATAACAACATGGAACAATAAAAAATTATAGATAAGTTGGAGACGTATCAGTGCGGGAGCGGGAAGGGGTCCTGGGGGCAGACCATGTTGATGCTTGTGAAGTCGATGCACATGTGCTCCTTCCCCCTTTTTGGGGACGACCACTGGGTTGTCCAGGCAATCCGAGCACTGTAATTACCGAATAACACCAGCCTCTTGTAGCTTCCAGACCTCCTGGACGATGAACACTTGCTTCTCTTGTACTTGACACCGCACCTTTTGCTTCACCGGGCGTGCATTGGGGCATACCCCCAAGTGCTGCTCGATCACCTCCCTCGGCACACCGACCAAATCAGACACTTCCCACACAAATACGTCTTTGTTGGCTCGAAGGAAGCCAACCAATGACTCCTCTTGGTCCGGGGGAAGACCAGCGCCTATGATGAAGGTGGGGCCCAGGCCCCCGCTGTCGACAAGCACCTGCTTCGTCTCGACCTGGTCCTGAGAGAACAACTGCTTTTTCTTTGCAGGTGCGGCCTCCACAGCCTCTGGGGCATCCCTGGCATTGGTGCACGAGGCCCTCGCGGCCTTGTAGACGAGCTTGAGGGCCCGGATCACATCCTTTGTGTCTCCAGCCACCGTGATGATGCCGCTGCTGCCCGGCATCTTGATGACGTTGTAGCCCGGATGGGTCGCCGCCATGAACTTGGCAAGGACCCCAGGATGGCGTTGTAAGGAAGAACGATGCGGGCCACATCAAAATCGATCAGGTCGGTGTGAGATTTGTCGCGCTTGCCAAAGGTGATGGGGAGGCGCACCTGCCCAGGGGGTGGCCGAGCCCTTGACCACCCCCGAGAAGGGCTTGGTGGGCACGAGCTGGTCATAAGGCACCTGGAGCAGGTCGAAGGTCTCCACAGAGAGGACGTTGAGGCCGTCGCCGCCATTGATGAGGGTCTTAGTGACTGCGATGTTGCTGATGGTAGGCGTGCAAAGCATGGAAAGAGCGCCCTCGGCACCCGTGGTCTTGGCATGATCTCTGAAGTCGAAGGTGATGTCGGCCTCAGGCGCCGCGTGGCCACGAGAAGCCTCATGCCGCGTGTCGGTGTCAAAACCGGTCGATCTCATGTAGGGGGTCCCGAACTATGCGTCTGAGGATGGAAGGTAACAGGAGACAAAGGTAACTGTGCGTTTGGCCTGGCCGACTCTATTGTCCAGGTACTGCCGTAAGTCGTTGGTATAGCCCGGAGCTGCTACCTCTTTGCCTCGACGGCGAGGTGGTAGAGGCTAGTGTTCGACATAAGCATCCGCTTTGTCTAGCCCATGTGGTGGTCGGTCTGGTTCATCAGCTTGGTCATATATTGACGGTATTGGCTCAAGGGCCTCGTCGTCGAATTGTGGTAGTAGCCAACGCTTCGGATAACTCTTTGTTGGGCGCTCGAGGCCATATTCTTTGGCAGCTAGGACCTGGGTCCATCTGTCGTTGAGGGTATCCTGTTCGGCTTGGAGCTCTTGCTGCTTCTTTTTTAGGCTTCTCGCAGTTGCGATTAGCTGACGCTTAAAGCGCTTCTGCTCGAGGGGTTCCTCTGGCATGATGAAGTCTTCGTTGCCGAGGCTGACATCATCCTCGGAGATCGGTAGATAGTTACTATCTTCTGAGTCCTCACTCCCGACCGGCTCCTCGGGGTTAACTTGTCCCTCCTCCAAATCATCCTATTCAGACACATGCTCAATGGGGTCTTTGGGATCTTTGGCATTGTCCGGAGTGTTATTGTCTGCAGTGCCGATATTACTTTACTTTTCATGATGCGATTTTGAGCGGCACCGCTGACGTCGACGTTTTGGTGGTGCCTCAGCGGGCTTGTCCTCGATCGGATCTTTCCTGCCTTCGTCGTCGTCATCTTTGGGTGTATCCACCATATACACATCATATCTAGAGGTAGCCGTCCAGCGCCCGGTGAATGACGGGTCTTGGTTTTGTTTGTCTCTGGCATCATCGTCCATACCGTCGATGTCGTCAGAGGCGTAATCTAGCATGTCGGTCAAATCCTCGATATTGGCTATTAAGTGGGTGGTGGGATGTAAAATTCCCCGTTCTCAGCCCCTAGTCTGGGATGGGCGTAGTTCAGAGGTGATACTTTCGTAATGTTGAGGGATTGCATTAAGTCCAAGGCCTCACTTAAGAGCGAAGGCCGACGGGGAACCGAGGACCTGCGGGGCTAGGCACGACAGATTCTACCGGGCTGTGCTCACTAGACGCAAACCTTGAGAGTTTAGAGTTGGGATCCAGAGGCGAGTTTGGCTCTCTGAAGGGAGAGTCCTGCTTGATTCCAGGCTCGTCGAAGACATAGTTGCCTCCGGGTCTCTGGAGAAAAGTTCCATAGTAGGAGAGAGTCCGGTGGGTTTCAGACACCCATCTTTGGACGAAGTAGTCTGCTCCGGATCTAAGGCCAGGGCAGGGATGATAGTTGGTCTTTGAGCGGTGCCTGATGACGTGTCCAATGGGTTTCCTTCTTGGAGCGGAGGAACAGTGGACGAGGTCGTGAACCCTTCGAAGATCAAGTCTCCTCGGATGTCGGCGACGTAATTCAGGCTCCCGAATCTGATTTGATGACCAGGGGCATAGCTGTCAATCTGTTCAAGGTGACCAATTGAATTGGCACGCAGAGCGAAGCCGCTAAACACAAAAAGTTGACCGGGAAGGAAGGATTCCCCGGAAACAGCATCGTCGTTGATGATGGAACGAGCCATCGAACCTTCTGCCGATGACACAGTGGAACTCTCAATGAAAGCACCAATGTTGGTGTCAAAACCGGCCGATCTCGGTTAGGGGGTCCCGAACTGTGCATCTGAGGATCGAAGGTAACAGGAGACAAAGGGGACACGATGTTTACCTAGGTTCGGGCCCTCTTAATGGAGGTAAAACCCTATTTCCTGCTTGATTGACTTTGATGGGTATACGAGTTACAAGAGTTGATCTACCTCGAGATCGTAATGGCTAAACCCTATATGTCTAGCCTATATGAATTCTGATAGCCTCTACAGACTAAACCCTCCAGTTTATATAGACACCGGAGGGGCCAAGGGTTGTACAGAGTCAGTTTATAGAAGAAGGAAACTATACATTCGAACGCCAATCTTGCCATCCAGGCAAAGGAGAGTCCCATCCGGACACAGGGGAAGGCCTTCTACTTTTTATCTTCACGGCCCATCAGTCCGGCCCATAACACTCGGGCCAGATACTCGAGGACCCCTTAATCCTGGACTCCCTCAGTAGCCCCTGAACCAGTCTTCAATGACGATGTGTTCGGCACGTAGATTATCTTCGACATTGCAAGGCGGGTTCCTCCTCCGAATACTTCAAAACAATCTTCTGAATAAAAGAACTGTATCCGGCTCCGTATAATAGTCACAACCCTCAACAGCGAAGGAAAAATACTTAACCAAAATAAGGTTTGTCAACTGACAACTTTCTCCGGTGAAATGCCACGTCTGGCCTCTTTATCATTTCGAACCGTTTTTTGGCCTCCTGCTTCACGTTTCGAGGCGCAGCCTCTATTGATACGTCTTTTCAAAGCAGAGATCGTGTCCCCTTATTGCGGGATTCTCATCAATACAGGTTTGGGTAATCCAACTGTGCCATTCACACGACCCCTTGGAAACAGCATGTTTTAAGGCTTGAGGGGGGCGCTTGATATTCACTGCTTATATAAGCGGATAAAGATCCCTTATTTTCACCCCACGCCTTCTTCCTCCCTCTGCTTTCCCATCCTCGAGCTCCAGCGCCCAAGGTTCGATCTTTCCCACCGCCACCAACCTCGCCAGCCATGTTTGGATCCTGCTCACAGGGCAAGTGGGTGGCTTCCTCCGTGATGGAGAAGGACGTCAAGGAGATCCAGGAGGCAGGGTAGTGACTAAGGACGTCGCGCATAAGCTCTCTACCAAGAAGCAGGTCATCCCCACCCCGGAGCCTAGCGAAAGGGTTTTGTTTATCCCCCACTTCCTCCGCGGTTTAGGGTTTCCTATCCACCCCTTTGTCCCCGGCCTCATGTTCTATTACGGGCTAGACCTTCATGATCTAGCCCCAAATTCCTCCCTCCACATCACGGCGTTCATCGTCGCGTGCGAGGTGTTTCTCTGCACCCCCCCCCCCACACACACACACACTTCGGCCTATGGCTCAAGGTCTTCAACACGATGCCGAAGGTGGTCGATGGGCAGCACGCAGACTGCGGCGGTGCTATGGTGAGCAAGCTCCCCAACACCACCTGGCCCAAAGGGGCCTTCGTGGAGACCGTCAATGTATGGCAGCAAGAGTGGTTCTACATCATCGAACCTCACGGCACCACATGGGCGGCCACTCCTGAGTTTAGATCTGGACCCCCTATGCAGCTCGTGTCGTGGACCAACAAGGGTCTGGACTGGGGGTCGACCGACGAAGTGATGCTGCAAAAATGCATCAAAAATATGATAGACAAGAACACCAGTCTTACTGACGTGATTCAGGTAATGATTTTCCGCCAGATCCTCCCTGCCAGCGCTAGCCTCTCCATATGTGGAAGTTCAATCCGGAAGGGCCGCGAACCCTGCAATGATTCTTCGACACAATACATGAAGAGATCTGGAAGCTGCTCTTCAAGGCCCAGAAGACGTGGCCGGAGAAGACCGACGACATCAGCCTCGACAGTGCACATTTGGCCACCCCGGTAAGCATTAAGTTTCTGAACATAACTTTAGTTCACAAATCAAAGGGTATGCTGAGTCTTCCATCCCTCATTCAGGGATGGACAAACAAGGTGGAGCGGATCAAGTGTCCGGCTCTGCTACGCGAAGACCCATCCACTCCTCTGATAATGAGGATGCTGGTCCTGGCACCGTATCAGGCGCCAGAGAAGAAGGCCAAGAAGAAGAGCAAGGAGGCCAAAGGTGGCCTCCGCTGTAAAGGTACTTCGGACGCTGTGTCCGGAGAGATTGAAGCTCCCTCCTACCACGAGGGAGATGAAGACGAAGAGGAGGAGGAGGCAGAAAGCGATTCTCCCCTTAAGGGGAGGAAGAAGAAAAGGGCGGCCTCCATAGACCCGGAGGCAAAGGCGTCCAAGAGGGGGAAGATATCCCTCTCGGACAGCTCGGATATGGATGCTGAAGCCATCCCCGAGCGGCGCCCCAGGGTGAAGCCCCTGGCCGCATCATAAGTATCCAAGGATGCTTTACATATATCCAGTCTTTTATGATTGCAATATAACATATTATATTACGTGTTTCAGTCCGGCCCGCGACCTCCCCCAACCATCATCATCTGAGGGGAATTCTCTGGTGCCAGAGATGGTGGAGAGCGATACGCCTCCGCGAGCCTCTCCGCCAACCATCGTGGATGACACAAAGGTGTTGTCCTGACGGGCCTCTCCGGGCCACGGAGACGTGCAGGAGGCCGCAAAGACGGTGCCAGAGGGTAATGCACCAGCTGCCGAGAACATGGGGGGTGCCACCCCCATGGAGACTGATGATGGGGGCCCTGACCAGGCCCCCCCAGCTGAACATAATTTCGGAGACCCATGTGGCTCCGGAATCAAGCGAGCAACCCCCTTCAAAGGAGGGGGAGCACCAACTCTGGCGGCGACCTCCACTAATCCGGAGGCGCCGAACACTCTGGTGGAAGCACTACGACGTGCTTCCATCATGGAGGAGCACCGCATCCTAATGGGTGTGGTGGTTGACAAGGTTCAATCCACCAAGAGCGGGCTGAACGAAGCCTTCACCAGCCCGCTAATAGGCTTCAAGGTATGTGATGTAATATTCTTAGCTGCTTTTCATGTGAAAAATATGCCTGTGTATAGATACTAGCCCCTGAGACTCTGTTCGGCTTTAAAAAAACAGCCGAATAGAGGATCAAGTAATAATTGCAGGAGGTAACGTACTTGTCTATTGGTAAACAGGCTTCCCTGTTGGCGGTGACCGCCCAGGCCGCTGAAGTTTCCGAACTCAAGCGGAAGCTGAAGCTGGCTGATGATGATATCGACCGCGTTAACAAGCGGTTCGATGAGGCGCAAGGTACATTTTTTAAAAGATTATTTTACGCACCTGAACTGATATTCAAATGCTTAGTTTAAGCCCATGCGCTGCCATGAATATGATTGCAGGTAGTGCGGCCGAGGTCGAGACCCTCAAGGGCGCCCTTGCGCAAGCAAAAGAGCAGGCGAGGGTGAGTAAAGCGGCTGCAGACTTAAAGGCCGAGCAGGTCGCCCTCCGCCAGTATGAGGAGAGGGTGACCGAAGTGGAGCAAGAGCTCAAGGACACCACTGGCAAGTGCGAGGCCTTGGAGGAGAAGAATAAGGCCCAAGTGGTCGATCTCGCCAAGGCTCTCCAGGAGACCAAGGAGGCGCGGACTGAGTCCCGGGCGGCTCGTGAGGAGATCCGGCAGGCCGAACGGATAGCGGCTGGTAAGCCCTTTCTTTTGCAGGGTAAATTTGGCAGTTAGAAATATGCCTTGGTCACTCGACTATGGAGTTCTCCATACCCCTTGGCGGATCTCCCGAAGAGCGCTACCGACGCCGCGCAATTTTTCCGGGCCCAAGAGGGGAACACGACAAAGAAGCTCTTCTGGTCACAGTACCTGGCGCCGGAGCGTCCAGCAATGTGGAAAAACCAGATGATGTAGCTGGCGGAGCTGCATAGGATGTCTGGCTCAGCCATGAAGGACATCATAGTCTATGTTTGGCTAGCCGAACCCATTCCTAGCAGCTACTTCGGCCTGCTAAAGCGACTTGCTGACGCCCTACCACGAGTCGAAGCTGTAAAGCGCTCGGCGTGCATAGGGGGTGCGCGGATGGCCTTTGCCCGTGTCAAGATGCACTGGGTGAAGATGAAGGCCACCGTCGTGGCGACCGAGGGCCCACCCGAAGGCAAGGACCACCGTAAGCCGAAGCGGTATTTCTACGATGTCCTAGAGGGCGCCCGGATAGTAGAGGGCCAGTCCTTGAAGGATATCATGTTCGAGTAAATGTATCCGGGTTTTCTAGACCTTATTTTGCGAACCAAGGCTCTATAATATATTTATGCCTTTATCTGAAACTATTTTCCTGTCGTGCGGTCGTTTTTAATTCTGAGAGTTTACCAGTCGTCGGCTTCAGCCCCCACGTAGATGCTACGGGGGTCTTCAGAATAGCGCATGATCACACATGATCCAATGTCTTGGTCCGTAAAGGAGGTGTCTGCACAGCGAACCAGGCAATCGAACTATGCAACTTTATCACTTTCACTTAGCCATAAGAGTTTGACAATGGGGCTAAATGATGTCTACTATGCAACTTTATTCTTGTAGACACGTGTTGGGCCTCCAAGCGCAGAGTTTTGTAGGACAATAGCAATTTTCCCTCAAGTGGATGACCTAAGGTTTATCAATCCGTGGGAGGCGTAGGATGAAGATGGTCTCTCTCAAATAACCCTGCAACCAAATAATAAATATTCTCTTTTTTCCCCAACACACCAAATACAATGGTAATTTGTATAGGTGCACTAGTTCGGCGAAGAGATGGTAATAAAAGTGTAGTAATGATAGTAGATATTGATTTTTATAATAGGAACAATGAAAACAGCAAGGTAGCAATCGATAAAACGGGGCACAAATGGTATTGTAATGCTCGAAAATGAGGCCTAGGGTCCGTACTTTCGCTAGTGCAATCTCTCAACAATGCTAATATAATTGGATCATATAACCATCCCTCAACGTGCGATGAAAAATCACTCCAAAGTTCCTATCTAGCGGAGAACATAAGAAGAAATTGTTTGTAGCTATTCTTTCCGATCGATCTATCCAAGAGTTCGTACTAAAATAACACCAAGTTATTCTTTCCGATCGATCTATCAAGAGTTCGTACTAAACTAACACTAAGTTATTCTTTCCGATCGATCTATCAAGAGTTCGTACTAAAATAACACCAAAGCAAATTCAGATTCAAAATACTCAATCCAACACAAGGAACTTCAAAGAGTGCTCCAAGATTTCTGCCGGAGAAACAAAGAGAAGAACGTGCATCAACCCCTATGCGTAGATTACCCAAATGTCACCTCGGGAATCCGCGAGTTGACTGCGAAAACATATGACAAGTTAATCAATATGATACCCCATTGTCACAACGAGTATTCATATGCAAGATATATATCAAGTGCTATCAAATCCATAAAAGTATTCTGTCAGGGATATAACCCGCGGTGTAACCTGGCCGGACTTGGCGACTCACTGGTGACCTGCCCTGACCTGGATAAATCCAAATTAAACTCGGGGCTAATGTCGGGGATATACCCCGCGGTGTAACCCGGCCGGATGAACGACCCGGACGGACTTGGCGACTCGCTGGTGACCTGCCCTAACCCGGTGACTAACTAGTAACCCACCTAGAGTTGGCGGTTCATTGGTGACCCGGCAGGCGGGTCAAAGTAGCAACAAAGACCCGGTGGCCTAGAAGGCGGCTCATGGAAGGCCGACTCATATTATAGTAGGCCAGTTTAAGGCATAAGGAATATTCTCTTATAAAGGGAGCAAGACTAGGATTCCACTTGTAATAGAGTAGTCCTAGTCCTACTAGGACTCCACATGTAACCTGCCCCTCCAACTTATATATGGAGGGCCAGGGCACCCCAAGAGGGACAAGTTTCACAGGTTTTCACAAGTTAGGTTTAGACAGACAAGTCAATAGCTCTCGAGTTAGAGCACCCTTATAATCGTGATCATCATCATAAATATCAATGAAGTAGGATGTAGGCTTTTACCTCCACTGTGAGGGGCCGAATCTGGGTAAAATCTCATGTCTCTCGATTCCGACCAACCCCGTACAAGCTACCACATAGATGCGTTGGCCCCACGAATAATCCTTTTGGTAGGACATCTGCCGTGACAATTTCACAACAGTTGGCGCCCACCGTGGAGTTGGCTCATGGTGGTATTGAGTTCTTGAAGGGAGATCTTCAAGGGATCGAGTAGCTTGTGATCAGCCGAGTTAAGGAGAGCCGACATCAGAAGGATCTATATCGACTCTGTGTTCATCAGTCGAGATTGAAAGAAAAAAAGTTTTAGGGCTCAGCTCTAATTACATGTCGCAGGCGGCTGCGTGTCCGGAGGCATCCTGCATTTCCTACTGTCCAATCACCCAGAGAAGGTCACATGGAATTTGTACATCAGTCAAATCCCTCATACAATACAAGCACTGGATGAATTCTTGGTACACTGGATTTATTTACTCGACGGATGCTTGCAACGAAAAAAATCATCATATCATCGTTAAAGACGATTCACATGAAGGGCCAGCAGTGATGTCTGCAGCGCGCAAACCGCGCCAGGTCATCTCCATGAAACAGAATCAGCGAAGACCCGCACAGACCCGGTCTTGGTTCCAAAAGGCAAATTTTTTGGGTACATCACGGACTCCCAGGAGATTTTCCTTCTTTATTCAAGAATATGTGCACAACAAGACAAGCCACTACATGCAGGAGGGAGGCTACCCTAATTCATACCATCATTACTAATCAGACTCTATATCAAAGAAAAAAAGGAGAGCCACGACCTGGAGGTTGAGACGAACATCGATTTGGCAAAACGCGCGACTCGGAAGCGGACTTGGCCGTAGACTCCAGCCTCCTCCGCTCGCCTCACTTTCCTCCGAGTCGCCACACCTGTACTGATCGGCTGTAAGCCACCTCTGCCGAGCCATCGCTATGGCCACTTCTGGGCCATCTTGCTGTGCTTTGAGCCGCCATCCGTTTGTGGCCGGCCCTGATGGCCTGCCCCTGAGCCGCTGCGGTCGCCACCACAACCTTCAAATCGCCGAGCTGCTGTGAGCCGCTTGTCTTTATCTCACGCTCCCCTATGGTCTCCGTCGGGGCCGGTTATTCATCTCCGCGGTTGAGCCGCCTCTACAACGGCGTTGTTTTGAGTCA
The DNA here is from genome assembly GCF_056163025.1 of Triticum urartu. Lineage (NCBI taxonomy): Eukaryota > Viridiplantae > Streptophyta > Magnoliopsida > Poales > Poaceae > Triticum > Triticum urartu. The sequence goes on along the minus strand of NC_141879.1, from coordinate 310,397,851 downwards.
TTCGGCCTCTCCCGCATGTTTGCTCATGAGCCACCACCGCTGGCCCACTGCTGGCCTGCGAGCCACCTGTCGCCTCGCGTCAAACTGCTTCAAGCCATCCTCGCCGAACGACTACAGTTTGAGTCATTTTTAAACTGGGCTTCCATCATTGCCGCTCAGTGAACGAAGCAAAAACAATAGTGGTCAAAGTACAAGTTTGTTTCCATTAGAGCATTCACGTGGAAAGGAAGTGCATGCATGCATAATTGCTTTGAAGACCACTCTGCCAACTGAACTGGAGCACGAGTCCCAGAGATCTGTGTTGGCCGTCATAAGGTGAACGGGAGAGGAGAAGCGCCAGCTAATACTTGTGCAAAAATAATTCCAAAAGAATATACTACATAGGGCTGACAGCGCTGTTAAAAAAACGAAGGCGTCTACAACATGCCACTATATCTCTGGTTATCTTAACTAGAAGACTGCTGCGTGTGCACGTAAAAAAACTAGTACAACAGTGGGGCAGAGGCAAGTTGGATCGATTGTTCCCGCTACTGCTCACGTCAAGAGCTATATCAAACATTTGCTATGTCTTTGATCATCAGCATCCGTGTTCGTGCGGCAGAAATACTAGGTGCTATTTTCCCTATCTATTTTTCTATACGTGTTAATTCATTGATTGAAAACATTCACTCTGGCCTGTTATATTTTTTAATGCAGGACAATTGTTCATTACAAGAGCGATAGTCGTGTCACAGATTTATAGCTCACGCAATCATTATCATGCGCTAGCATCTGACCATGCCATGATGCTCAACGAATATATATGAAAACCGCCGTTTTTACGGCCCAATTTACATCAATATGACATGGTTGATTCGCCCCTCCACGCGGCTTACCGCGCCTGCGATTGCGTCGCCCTTCCGCGATGGCTTACAACACTGTGGACGACTCATTTGTCTGCTCCCGTGGCTGACTCGGCCGTGATTGGTTCCAGTTTCACCGTGGTGATCATCAACTCCGTGGTGGATAGAAGGCCGGCCTAATATATCAGGTGAAATCCATCCAGTATATTTTTATATTATATATTAATTTCTTTAAAAGAGCAATTACTCTAGCTTGCAAGTTATCTAATGCAGGACACGTTGTCTACTTCAAAAGGGACTATTATATCACTAAGATATTGAATGACTCATGCCAGTTTATATCACGGTCAAATACGGAGAATCTCAAGCCAACTCCTTGAGTCGTCTTAAGACTCAGGGGCTACAATGACATGACTCGGCAGAATTGGCCAGTTTTAGTGAATTCAAGAACTCCGGGTCATTGGAGGGAAATATAACCTGGCCCTGGAGGCTACTGTCTTATTGGCGAATATTTAAAGGCCGTCAGAAGATTTCCGGCTTAAAAAGAAGGATCCGGTTCAAAATCCAGCTCAAGGGAAATCTGTCTCCCACAAAGCGTTGAAGCTCTTAATATCCGGTTTAAAATCCGGCTCAAGAAAAATTAAAGGTTGCCGACGAGAATTTGCTGCCATGACGTGCGGTTCAAACATGGGTATCCTGCCTTATGGTCACTTGGGGGCTTCCTGCTCGTATTCGAAGCATAGCTGTGAATATCCCTCGTGATCGACGCAATGGCACAATTATGGTCACTTGGGGGCTTCCTGATCGTATTCGAATCATAGCTGTGAATATCCCTCTTGATCGCTGCAATGCCACAATTATGGTCACTTGGCGGCTTCCTGATCGTATTCGAATCATAGCTGTGAATATCCCTCTTGATCGGCGCAATGGCATAATTATGGTCACTTGGGGGCTTCCTGATCGTATTCGAATCATAGCTGTGAATATCCCTCTTGATTTATGCAATGCCACAATTATGGTCACTTGGCGGCTTCCTGATCATATTCGAATCATAGCTGTGAATACCCCTCTTGATCGGCGCAATGGCACATTATGGTCACTTGGGGCTTCCTGATCGTATTCGAATCATAGCTGTGAATATCCCTCTTGATCGGCGCAATGCCACAATTATGGTCACTTGGGGGCTTCCTGATCGTATTCGAATCATAGCTGTGAATATCCCTCTTGATCGACGCAATGCCAGAATTATGGTCACTTGGGGGCTTCCTGACCGTATTCGAATCATAGCTGTGAATATCCCTCTTGATCGGCACAATGCCACAATTACGGTTATTTGGGGGCTTCCTGCTCGTATTCGAAGCATAGCTGTAAAGCATCCCTTTTAACCGGCTCAATACTAACACTTATGGCCGCAAGCCACTTGGGGGCTTCCTGATCGTATTCGAATCATAGCTATAAAATCCCTCTTGGTCCGGCTCATACACCATGAATTTTTTTGAATTTTTGAGCTTGGCAGCCTATGAAAGCCTTGTTTTCTCGATTTTTATTTGTTGTATTTTTTCTGAGAATTTTTTGGGATTCATATATTTACGCCATATTAACATATGGCTTGAGACAATTCAGGCCATGTAGCCTTCATCTCTATGGCTCATATTTGAAGCATATCCGGAGTTTATTAACCCGCCACGATGGCAGACTTTAAGTCACCAAGATATTTTGCCTTGAACAATCAAAATGATGACATTTCATGATTCCGGGTTGATATTAACCCCACATTATAATTATCAAGGCATCACCATGGTATTAATCTACAGGTATGTCTTCCAATAATGATATAAATATTTTGGGTTTGATTAAACCGCCATGGCTTTGGATGTTAAGTCGCCAGTATATTTTGGATTGCGCCATTGGAATCATGTGCTTATGAATCTTTGGATTATTAATCTCATTGGATATGGCGATATAAGCCAGCAGTATAAATCAATCATACAGGTATGTTTTCCTGGTTATATGAATATGCGAGGTTTGATAACCCGCCCTGGCTTTTGACTTTAAGTCGCCAGTAAGTTTAGGCTTGAATGGCTTTAATTCTAGTCTTTTCCATAGTTGCATAAGACTATTATGTTTGGGTTGTAACCCGCCCTGGTTTTCGACGTTAAGTCACCAGGGCATATGTTGTTTAAACTCTGTGCAGTGTTTGCAAAGCTATGACTGTCAGATCACGGGTTCCGGCAAAACCCTCAAGATTCGAACACTAGGGTGCGCGCGAAGGTTTTCTCCCTATCGATCCACGCCCTAGCTCTCTAAGATCTCATGGACAAACTCGATGAACTCACAACACAGAAAGACAAGATTTATACTGGTTCGGGCCACCGTTATGGTGTAATACCCTACTCCAGTGTGGTGGTGGTGGATTGCCTCTTGGTTGATGATGAACAGTACAAGGGGAAGGACAGCCTCCTGAGGTTGAGGTGTTCCTGTGCTTGGTAAACTTGTGTGGGTGAGATGCCTCTGGATCTGTTCTCCAATCAGTTCCTCCGGTCCCCCCTACTGTGGTGGCTAGTTCTACTTATATAGGCCCTACGGTCAATTTGAAAGGGGACAGCTAGTACAGCTTATCCTGACAAAAGTGGTCTTCGCCTGCGACAGGCTCTGGTGGTGAGGCCGTCTTGGGCTCCCTGGCGACCTCCGTCTTGCCGTCCTGCTAGTCTTGGTCTCGTTGCACCGATATGGAAACCTTTGCTTGATGCGTCGGTACTCCGCGCTTGCGCTTGCCCCCTTGGCACCAAAGAGAAAGCAAGGACACTGCACGCGCTGGCGCCCGCCTGGTCTCGATCGTCATGGCTCACGTCACGAGGACCTCGCGAGGTTTGCCTTGCCTTGATCTTTCCGCCCCTCGTGATCCTGCCTGGCGAGGCCGCTCCTGAGAAGGTCTTGCATCGTCCGCCTCACGAGGCTTGGCCCCTCGCGAGGGTCTTGAATGCCTTGTCAATGAAGACGGGCCATACGGGCCTGCTAGCTAAGCCACGCCGTGGACCGCAGGTAGGCAAGTCTGGGGACCCCCATTCCCAGAACACTGACAATACCCCCTGGGCCCAAGGCGCGCTCGGGCTTGGCTTTGGGGCAAAGCCAAAGCTCAAGCGCGGAGCGTCGCGGGCCCCAAAAGCCTGTGGCCTCGGTTGACGCGTGGTGGTTGATTGGACGTGGGCGGTTCCGCTTCCCCATGCTGCCTCGGCAATTGCCCGACTTGACAAGTCCCTGCGACATGCAAGGAAAACCATCATTACCTGTGATCATGGGGGGGTGGCGCTGGTTGGCCTTCTCCTGCTATAAATGAGGAAGGGGGCGGAGCTCCCGTCCCCCACTTCTTGCCATTCCGCCTACTTCTTCCTCCTCTGCTCCCCACCGACTCCAATGGCGCCGTCGAAGAGGTTCTCTGCCGTGGAGAAAGGAAAGGCCCCTCACGAGGGGTCCGGCTCCCCGGCGCCCAAGCAGGGACGCGGCCGTCCCCACAAGCACACCACGACTGCCGCCATGCCCCCCGCTTCCGGGGTGGCGCCGCTGCGCATGGTGGGGGTCGCTCCGGTCGCGGCAGCCCTGTCGATGAGGTGAGACGTGCCGTGGTTGCGCGGCCTCCCCGGCCACGCTTCCACTCGGCAGAGGTGCTGCTGGAGTTCGTTGTCTGGTCGGAGGATCTGGCCGGCAACTTGCTTCAGCTTCCGCGCTTCTTCTTCGACGAGATGCCAGACTTTGGTCCAGGCGGGCTCTGGCCACATGCAGACGACTACTCTAGCAGGGTTTCTTGGGTCACGGTTGAAGTCTCCGCCGCGGGCAACATAGCTCTGACCCGCGGTTGGCAAACGTTCGCCCTCGCGCGCGGCCTGGGCAGGCGGTGCACCCTCCATTTCAAGTATGACGGTGATGTGACCCTCTATGTGAGGGTGTTTGGGGAAGATGGTCGCCGCGTCGGGTGCTTCCCCGAGACGAACTACGGCAAGGAGGTGCTCGGTCTCGGTGATGGCCGCGACGAGGGCGAGCCCGCCGACCGCGCCTCGTCCAACTACGGTGGCTCTTCTCTTGGCGAGAGCTCTAGTAGTGGCGGCTACGACCAGCCGCCACGCTGCCGCGCTCGCTTCGAAGGTGGTAGAGGGTCGGCTCGTCGCCGCGCCTCCGTGAAGTGCAAGGAGGGATCCGGCTAAGCTCGGGACGTCGCCGAAGGCCTGCCCCCGTGGTTCGCTGCAACACCGCTTTTGTTTTGTTCCTCTTTTCTTTCCTGCATCAAAATGAAATGAAGCAACTACTAAGCATGGTACGAAACTAATACAATACTGATAAACCACCATCTCAGATCTCTATAACCATTTTTCTCTTGGCTAACCGGCCAAGCAATATACCATCTCGATCACCTCGTGATTAAAACCAAATGGTGATCATTCACGGATCACAAACGGACCAACCTCATGGTCTTGGTTCGGGTTACCTTGTAACCAAACGGTGATCTTTTCGGCGATCACTACCATGACCAACACTTGGTCTCCAACATCATCATCAACATCCTGCCAATCTGTACTGCTCAACATATAAATCACCTATAAGTCATTCCGTCATGTGAGTGTTGATCGAACGGTGTGAACTAGTACGAACCCATGCCCATGACCGAGGACACGGCTATCAATTGTTTAAACAAACACACTCTGCAGAGGTAGCGCACTTTACCCACACCACGGAACCCATGGCCTTGCACTCCCATTCAGGTGGACCAACGGCGTTCCGACAAAACCGATCTACTGTGTAACGCCCGGATAATCTTGCTACAGTAATCCCACGCTAATCATGCCACGTCATCCCGATTACTGTTGCTAAACGTCCGTTAGTTCAAATCGCATCAAATTTAAATTTAAAATTAATGTCGACAATAAAAGTTTTCAAAAATTGAAACGAAAATGTTCGGTGGTTGCCAAATATTACAAAGGTAATTATGGTGCAGCAAACACATTTTTATAAAATGCTAAATAATTTAAAATGATTTAAAACAGAAAAGCAAATAGATAAAAACAAAACAGAAAAACTAAAACTAAAATTGGAAGAAAGGAGAGAGGAAGACCCCCCCGGGTCAGCAGACCCAGCGGACCGGGCCATTCGCCCTCCAGGCCCAGCCGGCCGGCCCACTACCCCCCTCCTTATCCACTCCCTCACCCGAACCCTAACCTAACCACCCCCCACTCGCCCCACTCCACCTCCCGCTGGATCTGGATCGGGAGGACTCCCGATCCCCTCGCCCCTGCACGTCGACGCCGACGCCGGCGCCCGGAGCTCCCCCCCGCTGGACTGCTTCCTCCACCCCCCCGTCCTGCCTCCTCTACGACGTCGTCGCCGTCTTCCTCCTCAACCCCCTGCTGCCACTCCCACCAGCAACGTGAGCCCCGTCGCCACGCTCGTCTCCTCGCTCCCTCCCTCTCCCCCGCTGCTCCCTCGTCCCGCAGCTCCACGCCGGCACGCGCGCCCGCGTCGTCCCGTGTGCGCGACGCACTCGCGTCCCTGCTCACCGTGGCCTCGCCTTGGCCGGCGTGCCTCTGCACGCGCGCTGCCCGCGCCCCTTTCGCCCCTGCTCGACCCAGCGCGTGCCTGCGTGCTCCCGTGTGCCCCCGCGATGACCGCGCTGCGCGCCCGTCTTCCTTGGCCAGGCCACGCCGCATGGCAGTGCTGCTCGCCGACCCCTCCCCCTTGCGTATCCGCAGCCGCCCGTGCGCGCCCTCGCCTCCTCTGCGCCCCGGCCTCGCCTCGTCCTCCCCGACACACCATCCCGGTGCACTGGCACCGCCTGCATCACCATAGCCTCGCCCCTCCGTGGCCTCTCCGCTGCCATGTCGTCGCCGGCCGGCGCCGCGCCGGCGTCCTCCCCTCGCCGTGGCACCGACTGGCCACACCCAGTCCGGGCGCCCGCGCCCGCAGCGTCACACCGCCCTCACCCTCCCCGGTTAGCCTATGGGCCAATGACAGCCAGGGCCCACGCCTAGAACGAAAATGAAAACAAAAAAAGAATAAAAAAGTATATGTATGATAAAAAAAATAATAACTAATTAATTAAAGAAATAATTAACTTAATTAATTTTGATTAATTAAACTAATCAATTAACTAAACTAATTAAACTATTAGTTAAATAATTAATTAGTATGACAGTGGGGCCCACCCCTAATTAATCCTGATTAGGTTAATAGATATGATTAATTAGAATGTGTCACTAACCAGTGGGACCCACTGGTCAGGTTGACCAGTCAACCCTGTTGACTGCTGACGTCAGCATGACATCATGCTGATGTCATAAACACAATTTTGAATTAATTTAAATAATTAAATAAATTTCAGAAATTAATAAAATCTTTAGAAAATCATATATTTTAAACCGTAGCTCGGATGGAAAAACTTTGTACATGAAAGTTGCTCAGGACGATGAGACGAATCCGGATACGCAGCCCGTTCGTCCGCCACGCATCCCTAGCATAGCGAACACGCAACTTTCCCCCTCCGGTTCATCTGTCCGAAAACACGAAACGCCGGGAATACTTTCCCGGATGTTTTCCCCTTTCACCGGTACCACCTCATACCGCGTTAGGGCACGCCTAGCTTCACGCTTTGTCTTGTCATGCATCGTCATGCATCTATTTGCTTAATATTTATTGTTTCTTCCCCCCTCCTCTCTCGCTAGACATCGAGACCGACGCTGCTGCTACCCAGTACGACTACGGAGTTGACGACCCCTCTCTCTTGCCAGAGCAATCAGGCAAGCCCCCCCCCTTTGATCACCAGATATCGCCTACTCTTCTCTATACTGCTTGCATTAGAGTAGTGTAGCATGTTACTGCTTTCCGTTATTCCTATCCTGATGCATACCCTGTCCTTGCTACTACTGTTGTTACCATTACCTCTATCCTACTGCTTAGTATAGGATGCTAGTGTTCCATCAATTGCCCTATACTCGTGTCCGTCTGCCATGCTATACTACTGGGCCGTGATCACTTCGGGAGGTGATCACGGGCATATACTATATACTTTACATAGTTACATTACCTGTGGTACTGTTCGGAGTTGGGGGCTGAAGGGGCAGGTGGCTCCATCCCGGTAGAGGTGGGCCTGGGTTCCCGACGGCCCCCGACTGTTACTTTGAGGCGGAGCGACAGGGCAGGTTGAGACCACCTAGGAGAGAGGTGGGCCTGGCCCTGGTCGGCGTTCACAGATACTTAACACGTTTAACGAGATCTTGGTATTTGATCTGAGTCTGGCTTCTGGCCTATACGCACTAACCATCTACGCGGGGACAGTTATGGGCACTCGACGTCGTGGTATCAGCCGAAGCCTTCGTGACGTCAGCAACGGAGCGGCGCGCGCTGGATTGGACTGGAACGCCTACTAGGCTAGGTCTGCTTCCGGCCGCCCACGCAACGTGCAGGTGTGCTAAGGGCGATGGGCCCAGACCCCTGGGCGCTTAGGTTTAGACCGGCGTGCTGACCTCTCTGTTGGTCTAGGTGGGGCTGCGATGTGTTGATCTTCCGAGGCCGGGCATGACCCAGAAAAGTGTGTCCGGCCAAATGGGATCGAGCGTGTTGGGTTATGTGGTGCACCCCTGCAGGGAAGTTAATCTATTCGAATAGCCGTGATCTTCGGTAACAGGACGACTTGGAGTTGTACCTCGACCTTATGACAACTAGAACCGGATACTTAATAAAACACACCCTTCCAAGTGCCAGATACAACCGGTGATCGCTCTCTCACAGGGCGTCGAGGGGAGGATCATCGGTTAGGGTTATGCTATGCAATGCTACTTGGAGGACTTCAGTCTACTCTCTTCTACATGCTGCAAGACGGAGGCTACCAGAAGCGTAGTCTTTGAAAGGATTAGATATCCCCTTCTTATTCTGGCATTCTGCAGTTCAGTCCACATATGATACACTTATTCCATTTGATACCCATGCATATGTAGTGTAGCTCCTTGCTTGCGAGTACTTTGGATGAGTACTCACGGTTGCTTTCTCCTTCCCTTCCCTCTATCCTTTCTACCTGGTTGTCGCAACCAGATGCTGGAGCCCAGGAGCCAGACGCCACCGACGACGACGACTCCTACTACACCGGAGGTGCCTACTACTACGTGCTGCCCGCTGACGACGACCAGGAGTAGTTAGGAGGATCCCAGGCAAGAGGCCTGCGCCTCTTTCGGTCTGTATCCCAGTTTGTGCTAGCCTTCTTAAGGCAAACTTGTTTAACTTATGTCTATACTCAGATATTGTTGCTTCCGCTGACTCGTCTATGATCGAGCTCTTGTATTCGAGCCTTCGAGGCCCCTGGCTTGTAATATGATGCTTGTATGACTTATTTTATTTGTAGAGTTGTGTTGTGATATCTTCCCGTGAGTCCCTGATCTTGATCGTACACGTTTGCGTGTATGATTAGTGTACGGTCAAATCGGGGGCGTCACAAGTTGGTTTCAGAGCCGACTACCTGTAGGAATCCCCCTTCCACACTCCTTGGCCGAAGTCGAGTCTAGTGATTGCGAAACTTTTACTAACATGACTGTGTGGCTTACGAGCCCACGTCGCCATTGGGTGGTATTAGGATCTTTTACTCCTCGATCCTTACTCTGGGACTCTCTACTCTCTCCTACTCGGGTTAAACGATTTTACTAACTCTAACGCCAGGATCCCGTGACCACGTTCACCCCAAAGTTGGATAAGCCCTAGTTATTCTTTAGAGTAGTATTTGAACATTATCCACATTGTCATTTGACTCCTGTGAAAACATCTTTGTTTTCAGATGGAACCCACGAGGCAGGTCGTGCGCCACACGACGGCCATTGGTGCCTCAGGATCGCCTGCTGTGTTGGTTGAGATGATGACCTATCTGGGTTATCGCTGGCACCCTGAATACACCGTCTATGAGGAGTACCAGGACTTGAACCAGGAGCAGTACCGTGCCATCATCCACCTCTACTCTCGAGAGTATGACTCCATTACCGTGCTGCACACTGCTCATGGTGATGGAGTGACCATTGACATGGCGGTCCACGATGCTGCTTATGCTGCTCTGACACGTCTTCGCGGAGAGTATCAGGAGTTGGACACCTCCCCCTTCAGGCACATTGCTATCGCATCTGATGTTGGTGCGGAGGGATACTACACTGCTGCCTACTCCACCGTCACCCGAGAGCCCTTCTACCATCAGAACCTGGTTCTGCATGCTGATGGGCTGGATAGAGCTAACCGAGCTCTTCGCCACGAGTTGTACACCACCCGTCGGCACCTGTACCGCGCTCTGACGCTGTTGCACCCCTCTGTCCGATCGGGTGATCTGGCGCGTTCTGCGGTCTACCCTGCCAGGACCGTGATGCCCCAGGGCGTCGGCTGGCCAGATGTGGGAGGCTACTCTCCTGCACTTGGTCCTCTCCTGCCACCTGTGCATCGGGTTCCGCACCAGAGTATCCGCGGACCCCAGGCTACTCGCGTGGAGGTCTTCCCTTCACGTCACTACCAGCTGACAGGCTACACCTACCTCCACAGTTCCTCCTGGGACTGATGAAGGCTTTCTTATTAGTGTTAGATGCATTCGTCGCGAGCCTGCGTGCCGCCTATGATGTATTAGTCTATGTACTGAACTCTGTGTACTGAACCCTATGCATGATCTCTTTTGTAAGATATGCCGACTGCTATGTAGTATCTATCGTGCTGCTTTCATTGTGCATGTTTCATCATGAATGATTCTTGTCCTTGCAAAATTTCTCGATGCTGAACTACCCCTGTTGTATATTAGCAGGATGGTTAGACCAGGTGGTCGTGGATGTGGTGGCAACCTCCCACCACCGCCTGAGTACATGGCTGGTATGATCCAACAGCTTGAGATGAATCGCCAGTTCATGGAGAATATGATGGCTCAGTTTCCTCGCGCCAATATGAACCAGCAGCCAACCCCAGTAACTCTGCAGGATTTCATGTGCTTGAACCCAACTGTGTACCGCAGCTCAACTCAGCCTCTGGATGCTGACGACTGGATCCGTGACATCACCTATGAGATGGAGTCTGCTGATGTAGCCCCTGCCAGCTATGTCACCTTTGCTTCCTTCTTCCTGAAGGGACCCGCAGCTCAATGGTGGGACAGCCACAGGCGTACTCTGCCAGGTGGAACAATCATCACCTGGCCAGACTTCCAAGCTGCCTTCCGTGCTCGCTTCATTCCTCAGGGAGTCATGGACCGTAAGAAGCGTGAGTTTCGCAACCTCACCCAAGGCAACAAGACTGTTGAAGCTTATCAACGGGAGTTTCTTGACTTGTCCCGCTATGCTGAAGAGGACATTGCAACTGATGCACGCAGACAGGAGAAGTTCCGTGATGGCCTTCAAGCTGACATCAAGCTCGCACTTCTAGTGCATGACTTTGCTGATTTCGCCACTCTGGTGAACAAGGCCATCAATGTCGAAACTAGTCTGCAGGAATACCAGAGCTCTCACAGGCGCAACCGTGACACGGGTTCATCTTCGGGCCCGTCCTCGCAGAAGCGCAAGATATGGATTCCCAATAGCATGTACCAGCCGGATGCACCTGCCCCAAGGCAGACCTATGCTGCACCTCGTCTGCCTGCTCCTCCGACTAGGCAGCCAAGACTCCCAGCTCCACCACCACAAGCTCCTGTTCCCACTCCCAATAATGGGTTGTGCTTCAGGTGTGGACAACCAGGGCACCGTGCTAGGGAATGCAACCAGAACCAGAATCAACTGGCCCTTCCAGCAACTGGCCATGGAAGCAACCAGCCCCGTAGCAACAATGCCAAGTCTTATGGTCGTGTTCATGCCAACCACATTGATCTGAGCGAAGCTCAAGACCAGCCTGCTACTGTGATGGGTACCCTCCTCGTAAACTCAGTACCAGCATCCGTTTTATTTGATACAGGTGCATCGCATTCATTCATGTCAGAAGGTTTTGCATGCTTGCACGACATTAAATGTGAGGACATGAATGCTTCACTATTAGTACACACCCCTGCGGGCCAATGTCGAACCTCCATGATTTGCAACGACGTCCCTGTAGAAATCGAAGGACTGGAATTCCTTGTCTCTCCCATCGTACTGAAGTCCTGTAGCATTGATCTCATTCTGGGAATGAATTGGTTAAAAGCGCATGCTGCTTCTATAGTTTACGCCACTAAGACCGTCCATCTGCTACACCCTTCAGACGAAATAGTTACTTACCAAGCTCATCTGGTGCAAAACGCCGAGGCACGGCTTTATGCCTTGAATGCGTTGAACGCTGCACCACTCGAGGGCATTGAAAACATTCCCGTCGTTCGTGAATTCCAAGATGTCTTCCCAGAAGAGCTTCCAGGGATTCCCCCTGCTAAAGCTGTCGAATTCATCATCGACTTGAAACCCGGCACCACCCCTATAGCTAAACGACCCTACAAGATGCCGCCGCATGAGCTCATTGAGCTTAAGGAGGAAATCGACAAATCTCTTGTCAAAGGTTTCATTCACCCAAGTTGCTCTCCTTGGGGAGCACCTTCTCTCTTTGTTAAGAAGAAGGATGGGACAAACTGATTAGTCCAAGACTACCGTCCTATAAACCAAGCTACCATTCAGAATAAATACCCTCTTCCTTGGATCAATGATCTTTATGATCAACTGGCTGGCTCATCAGTGTTCTCCAAACTCGACTTGAGGTTGGGTTACCACCAGATCCGTGTTCGTGAAGAGGACATCCCAAAAACCGCCTTCGTGACTCGGTATGGATCATACGAGTACACCGTTATGTCATTCGGCTTAACGAATGCTCCAGCCACCTTCTCTCGTCTGATGAACTATATATTCATGGATTACCTCGACAAGTTCGTCGTGGTTTATTTGGATGATATCCTTGTATTTTCCAAGAACAAGGAAGAACATGCTGAACATCTTCGTTTTGTGTTGGAAAAGCTTCGGGAGCATCAACTGTATGCTAAGTATTCCAAGTGTGAATTCTGGCTCCCCGAAGTAACCTATCTTGGGCATGTCATCTCCAAGGATGGTATTGCCATCAACCCTGAACGAGTTCAGGCTATTCTCGATTGGACTCCTCCAAAGAATGTGAAGCAAGTCCGAAGTTTCCTCGGTCTCGCCAGCTATTGCCGTCGATTCGTCGAGAACTTCTCCAAGATTTCCAGGCCCCTGACTAATCTGTTGCATAAGGGTGTCAAGTTTGACTGGACAGACAAGTGTCAGGAAAGTTTCCAGGTGCTCAAAGACAAGTTGACTTCTGCCCCCGTGCTTGCCCCACCTGATACTAAGAAGGACTTCGTCATTTACTGCGACGCTTCCCGTCAAGGATTAGGCTGTGTCCTAATGCAGGAGCGCAGAGTGATTGCTTATGCCTCTCGTCAACTGCGCCCTCACGAAGAAAACTACCCAGTTCACGACCTCAAGCTTGCTGCTGTCATTCATGCACTGAAACAGTGGCGACATTACCTTCTCGGTAATCATTGCGAGATCTTCACTGACCATCAAAGTCTGAAGTATCTGTTTACTCAGCCAGATCTGAACCTCCGTCAACAGAGATGGATGGAGACTGTTGCAGACTTTGACGTGGGTATATCCTATACCCCCGGCAAGGCTAATGTAATGGCTGATGCCTTGAGCCGCAAGTCTTACTGCAACCACCTCCATGTTCATAAAGTTCAGCCCTCGCTTGTCAAAGAATTTAGAAAGCTGAACCTCCATATTGTTCCTCCTGGAGCACTCGCTCCCCCTCCCCCGGAATTCCGCAAGATGAATCTTCTTGTTGTTACTAAGGGTTCTCTAAATACCCTGACTGTCGTACCAGATCTCGTAGCTGGTATAAAGACTATACAAGGTTATGACTCTGAAGTCCATAAGATTAAACGCCATCTAGCAGAAGGAAAGCCCTCATTCTTCACTATCGCCGACGATGACGCCTTGTATTTCAAAGGCCGCCTAGTGGTACCATGTTCGAAGAAAAACCTGGATAAGACTAAAAGGGTTATGCAAGAAGCTCATGATACGCCTCTGTCCATCCATCCTGGTAGTACAAAGATGTACCAGGATATTCGTCAAAGATTCTGGTGGTCTAATATGAAGCAGGACATTGCTCGTTATGTTGCTGAGTGTGACGTATGTCGCCGTATCAAAGCAGAGCATCAGAGGCCTGCTGGAACTCTGCAACCTATCTCTATTCCTGAATGGAAATGGGACCATGTTGAGATGGACTTCGTCACTGGATTTCCCAAATCGCAGAAAGGTAATAATGCTATTCTTGTCGTCATTGACCGGCTTTCTAAAGTTGCACATTTTCTGGCGGTCAAAGAGACAATCACTGCTAGTCAGCTTGCTACTCTCTACATGGCCAGAATTGTTTCACTTCACGATATTCCACTGGTTATCAGTTCAGACCGTGGCAGCTTATTCACTTCAAGATTCTGGGCAAGTTTCCAAGAAGCTATGGGGACTCATCTGTCGTTCAGTACTGCGTTTCATCCTCAGTCTCAAGGACAGGTTGAGCGTGTCAACCAAGTTCTCGAAGACATGCTTCGAGCTTGTGTAATATCATTCGGCAAGAAATGGGAGGAATCTCTTCCATATGCCGAGTTCTCTTATAATAATAGCTATCAAGCTAGTCTGAAGATGTCCCCCTTCGAAGTCCTATATGGACGAAAGTGTCGAACCCCTCTGAACTAGTCAGAAACAGGGGAACGTCCACTCTTTGGTCCGGATATTATCCAACAGGCCGAAGAACTAGTTCGCGTTATTCGCGAGAATCTCAAGACTGCTCAGTCACGTCAGAAAAGTCAGTATGACCGTCATCACCAAGACATGGTCTATCAACCTGGCAAAAAGGCTTATCTTCGAGTTACACCAGTGAAGGGTGCACACCGCTTCGGGATCAAAGGAAAGCTAGCTCCCCGCTATATTGGTCCTTTCACTATTCTCGAAAGGCGTGGAAAGGTGGCATATCAACTGGAGCTTCTGCCGAACCTTTCTTAGGTTCACGATGTGTTCCACGTGTCACAACTCCGACGCTGCTTCAAGGACCCAATCCGAGCAGTGGATCATGAAGTGCATGAGTTGCAACAGGACCTCTCCAATAAAGAGCATCCGGTCCGCATTCTCGACCAAGCTGAACGCTGCACACGTCAGAAGGCGATCAAGTTCCTCAAGGTCCAGTGGTCGAATCACTCTGAAGACGAAGCCACCTGGGAACGCGAGGATCGTCTTCGTGATGAATCCCCCGCACTGTTTCCTTCTACCTCCTAAATCTCGGGACGAGATTTCTTGTAGTGGAGGAGATTTGTAACGCCCGGATAATCTTGCTACAGTAATCCCACGCTAATCATGCCACGTCATCCCGATTACTGTTGCTAAACGTCCGTTAGTTCAAATTGCGTCAAATTTAAATTTAAAATTAATGTCGACAATAAAAGTTTTCAAAAATTGAAACGAAAATGTTCGGTGGTTGCCAAATATTACAAAGGTAATTATGGTGCAGCAAACACATTTTTATAAAATGTCTAAATAATTTAAAATGATTTAAAACAGAAAAGCAAATAGATAAAAACAAAACAAAAAAACTAAAACTAAAATTGGAAGAAAGGAGAGAGGAAGACCCCCCCGGGTCAGCAGACCCAGCGGACCGGCCCATTCGCCCTCCAAGCCCAGTCGGCCGGCCCACTACCCCCCCTCCTTATCCACTCCCTCACCCGAACCCTAACCTAACCACCCCCCACTCGCCCCACTCCACCTCCCGCTGGATCTGGATCAGGAGGACTCCCGATCCCCTCGCCCCTGCACGTCGACACCGACGCCAGCGCCCGGAGCTCCCCCCCGCTGGACTGCTTCCTCCACCCCCCCGTCCTGCCTCCTCTACGACGTCGTCGTCGTCTTCCTCCTCAACCCGCCGCTGCCACTCCCCTACCGGCAACGTGAGCCCCGCCGCCACGCTCGTCTCCTCGCTCCCTCCCTCTCCCCCGCTGCTCCCTCGTCCCGCAGCTCCACGCCGGCACACGCGCCCGCGCCGTCCCGTGTGCGCGACGCACTCGCGTCCCTGCTCACCGTGGCCTCGCCTTGGCCGGCGTGCCTCTGCACGCGCGCTGCCCGCGCCCCGTTCGCCCCTGCTCGACCCAGCGCGTGCCTGCGTGCTCCCGTGCGCCCCCGCGATGACCGCGCTGCGCGCCCGTCTTCCTTGGCCAGGCCACGCCGCACGGCAGTGCTGCTCGCCGCCCCCTCCCCCGTGCGTATCCGCAGCCGCCCGTGCGCGCCCTCGCCTCCTCTGCGCCCCGGCCTCACCTCGTCCGCCCCGACACACCGTCCCAGCGCACCGGCACCGCCTGCATCACCATAGCCTCGCCCCTCCGTGGCCTCTCCGCTGCCATGTCGTCGCCGGCCGGCGCCGCGCCGGCGTCCTCCCCTCGCCGTGGCACCGACTGGCCACACCCAGTCCGGGCGCCCGCGCCCGCAGCGTCACACCGCCCTCACCCGCCCCGGTTGGCCTATGGGCCAATGACAGCCAGGGCCCACGCCCAGAACGAAAATGAAAACAAAAAAAGAATAAAAAAAGTATATATATGATAAAAATAATAACTAATTAATTAATGAAATAGTTAACTTAATTAATTTTGATTAATTAAACTAATCAATTAACTAAACTAATTAAACTATTAGTTAAATAATTAATTAGTATGACAGTGGGGCCCACCCCTAATTAATCCTGATTAGGTTAATAGATATGATTAATTAAAATGTGTCACTGACCAGTAGGACCCACTGGTCAGGTTGACCAGTCAACCCTGTTGACTGTTGACATCAGCATGATATCATGCTGATGTCATAAACATAATTTTGAATTAATTTAAATAATTAAATAAATTTCAGAAATTAATAAAATCTTTAGAAAATCATATATTTTAAACCATAGCTCGAATGGAAAAACTTTGTACATGAAAGTTGCTCAGGACGACGAGACGAATCCGGATACGCAGCCCGTTCGTCCGCCACGCATCCCTAGCATAGCGAACACGCAACTTTCCCCCTCTGGTTCATTTGTCCGAAAACGCGAAACGCCGGGAATACATTCCCGGATGTTTTCCCCTTTCACCGGTACCACCTCATACCGCATTAGGGCACGCCTAGCTTCACACTTTGTCTTGTCATGCATCGTCATGCATCTGTTTGCTTAATATTTATTGTTTCTTCCCCCTCCTCTCTCGCTAGACATCGAGACCGACGCTGCTGCTACCCAGTACGACTACGGAGTTGACGACCCCTCTCTCTTGCCAGAGCAATCAGGCAAGCCCCCCCCCTTTGATCACCAGATATCGCCTACTCTTCTCTATACTGCTTGCATTAGAGTAGTGTAGCATGTTACTGCTTTCCGTTATTCCTATCCTGATGCATAGCCTGTCCTTGCTACTACTGTTGTTACCATTACCTGCTATCCTATTGCTTAGTATAGGATGCTAGTGTTCCATCAGTGGCCCTACACTCTTGTCTGTCTGCCATGCTATACTACCGGGCCGTGATCACTTCGGGAGGTGATCACGGGCATATACTATATACTTTACACAGTTACATTACCCGTGGTACTGTTCGGAGTTGGGGGCTGAAGGGGCAGGTGGCTCCATCTCGGTAGAGGTGGGCCTGGGTTCCCGACGGCCCCCGTCTGTTACTTTGAGGCGGAGCGACAGGGCAGGTTGAGACCACCTAGGAGAGAGGTGGGCCTAGCCCTGGTCGGCGTTCACAGATACTTAACACGTTTAACGAGATCTTGGTATTTGATCTGAGTCTGGCTACTGGCCTATACGCACTAACCATCTACGCGGGGACAGTTATGGGCACTCGACGTCGTGGTATCAGCCGAAGCCTTCGTGACGTCAGCAACGGAGCGGCGCGCGCTGGATTGGACTGGAACGCCTACTAGGCTAGGTCTGCTTCCGGCCGCCCACGCAACGTGCAGGTGTGCTAAGGGCGATGGGCCCAGACCCCTGGGCGCTTAGGTTTAGACCGGCGTGCTGACCTCTCTGTTGGTCTAGGTGGGGCTGCGACGTGTTGATCTTCCGAGGCCGGGCATGACCCAGAAAAGTGTGTCCGGCCAAATGGGATCGAGCGTGCTGGGTTATCTGGTGCACCCCTGCAGGGAAGTTAATCTATTCGAATAGCCGTGATCTTCGGTAATAGGACGACTTGGAGTTGTACCTTGTCCTTATGACAACTAGAACCGGATACTTAATAAAACACACCCTTCCAAGTGCCAGATACACCCGGTGATCGCTCTCTCACAGGGCGTCGAGGGGAGGATCATCGGTTAGGGTTATGCTATGCAATGCTACTTGGAGGACTTCAGTCTACTCTCTTCTACATGCTGCAAGACGGAGGCTGCCAGAAGCGTAGTCTTCGAAAGGATTAGATATCCCCCTCTTATTCTGGCATTCTGCAGTTCAGTCCACATATGATACCCTTATTCCATTTGATACCCATGCATATGTAGTGTAGCTCCTTGCTTGCAAGTACTTTGGATGAGTACTCACGGTTGCTTTCTCCTTCCCTTCCCTCTATCCTTTCTACCTGGTTGTCGCAACCAGATGCTGGAGCCCAGGAGCCAGACGCCACCGACGACGACGAGTCCTACTACACCAGAGGTGCCTACTACTACGTGCTGCCCGCTGACGACGACCAGGAGTAGTTAGGAGGATCCCAGGCAGGAGGCCTGCGCCTCTTTCGGTCTGTATCCCAGTTTGTGCTAGCCTTCTTAAGGCAAACTTGTTTAACTTATGTCTGTACTCAGATATTGTTGCTTCCGCTGACTCGTCTATGATCGAGCTCTTGTATTCGAGCCTTCGAGGCCCCTGGCTTGTAATATGATGCTTGTATGACTTATTTTATTTTGTAGAGTTGTGTTGTGATATCTTCCCGTGAGTCCTTGATCTTGATCGTACACGTTTGCATGTATGATTAGTGTACGGTCAAATCGGGGGCGTCACATACTGCCATGACACTCTCCCGGCCACTCCGACCAACACCCCCTTTGGGTTCAGTCCTGGGTGGCCCCGTGCCTACCAAAGGCACCAACGGCCACCGCCGTGGCAAACAAAACGGTCCCATACGAGGACAAAAGCGTGCGAAAACCAACTACGGGCACAGAAGGCTTATGTCCGCCTACCTGATCAGGGTAGCGTGCGCCCATAACCTTCCCTCATTGGAGGCACCGGCGAGAGACACGACAATTGCATTGCATTAGGACCTTCCCATAAAGGCAAATGTGGTTGCACTAGAGAAAGCCCGGTTCGGTGGCACCTGACCAACATAATGATGGAATTTATCCCCAAATTTATAACTGTGATGAACGATACTCCGATATCAACTATCAAACTATAATCCAAGTCATAGAAATATCCAACAAATAATCCAAAGCTTAATATCGTCATATCAAAATACTCCAAGGACAGTATAACACTACTATCATGATGAATCCAAGAACGATAATACTACTACTCAAATATCAAGAACTAACTATCAAGCTATGATCCACATGCAAGCATCATCTCCGTCATCATACTCCAAAACATAATATCAACTAGCATCATGATGAAACTAACACTAGCCACTAATAATCCAAAGGCAACATGATATCCAAAGTAATACTCCAAAATTATACCATATACCATCATGAAAATAATCATACTAGCCACTAAGAATCCAAAGGCACATGCCATCCACATAATCATCAAAACATGAGTCCTAGAACTCCAAGCAATATCATGGCAATATCAAGATCAAAACAATACTCCGAGAAATGCCATGAACAAATCATAGCTAATGCAATATTTTAAACAAGTTCAAATAAATAAACCATGTAACTGCATTAAAATCATGCAAATGGAGGGTGTGGCTTTCTTGGGGTGCAAGAAAGCACCGGGAGAAAGTGCGAGAAGCTCGCGGAAAGATTTACCGAAAACAGTTCTCTCTCGAAGGGGCTGTTTACGTGCAAGGGAAAAAAGGTCATTTCCAGAATATTAACACATGATGAAAATGATATCAATAGAACGGGCTCGATGAGACGAAGAAGTGGGCTTTGGAATCGCGTCATTTGGAGTTGTGGGCAAAAAGATATGAAGGTTTTTCTAGCAGGGACCTATCTGTAAAGAAATCATCACAAACAGGCCCTCGGCTGGAAAAACAGAACGTGCCTTTCTAGGAATACGCTTTCCAGATAGAAAAATGCATTCAGGGCTGAAACAGAGAGTAAATACGCTTTCAGGATAACGAAAACGTATTTTGAGCTGAACTACCTAGAGAATATGCTTTTAGTTTATGAACACGTACCGACCGAAACTGCGTGTCCACTTATCCACATCATCAGCGCCTGTTCAACGCCTACGAGGCTGATGGGCGGGTCCCACGGGCAGGGGGTCCGCGTCTTCATCTTCAAGCGCTCGCCCACGCTCGCCCGTGGTCCAGAGGGAGGGGCGCGGCGGCGGCCCGGCCGGCTCCGGCCACCTCTCGCCGAGCGGGAGGCACCAACGGACTCGGGGAGGGGCGCCGCATCCATTCATAGGGTTGGATAGCGCCGGGGAGGAGCAAGATGGAGGGGAGGGGTGGTGCCATGATGAGGGCAGAGAGATTCAGGCGGCGGTGGTTCTTGGTATTGAGGCCGTCTCCGGCGAAGGGAGAGGGGGTGGGGCGAACTACGTGGAGGAGAGGAGTGCTCTTGTGGTGTTGGAACGGGGAGAGGAGGTGCGGCTCGCCAGAATTTAGGCGGAGCACCGCGGCAGCCATGGTGGGAATGGAGGGCACGGGAGCTCCTCCTCGAGCTCGAATGAGAGGCTGGGGAGGAGTAGTGGAGTGCGGAGAGGCTGCTGGTGTGCTCGAAAGGCTCGGGGGAGGCCTATATATAGGCGGGCGACGGTCAAAGCACTGTCGACGCTCATCGACCACGGGGAGGCGTAGGAACGCTACGAGGGGGGGTGCGGATGAGCCGGAGAGGTCACGGAGACGAGCGGAGCTCAGGGACAAGAAGAGGAAGAGGACACCGAGGAGGGAAACGACGGTCGGCTACAACACGCCCGTGGGCACGAGGCGACGAGAGCTGACGGAGGGCTTACGGATGGGGAGATGGCTCCAAGGGGATGGCAACGACGCGGTAAAACTGATGGACACGCTCATGTGCGCGAAGCCGACGAGAGGAGGAGGTGCCGAAGCACAAACGACCACTAGACGCGGCCTCTTCACACAGAGCGCGTGCACAGTGATTCCATTAACGCGTGCACCGGCATGTAGCGGGGGAGATGGGCTGGAAATTGTTGTCTATGGGTAAGTTCTTCCAGGGGAGGTTACAACTGCAGTGGTAGATAGATGAAAACAGCACTAGTTAAATGGTAATCACTGTCTGAAGTTTACTGCAGTAAATTTGAATGTGTACTGGTGATCCACAGGAAAGTGATTGGGAGCAATGGAGTTGTCTACGAGGTTTAGGGTAAGAAAGACTTTCATCCTGGTAGCTTTGAGAAGATTTGGACCAGTAATGAATATAATTGCTTCACAACTGCATTTTGGTCCAGAAATAAGTTTTGGATGATGCACTCACATGGAGCATCAACTTGAGCTCAAATTTGGCAAGGCTTAGTTATTTGGTCATAAGAAGATTCTGTAAAAAGTTTGCAGCAAATGGATTCACCAAAATGGTACTTCCTTCATAGCTATCCCCTCTGTCCAGAAACTTGCAAAAATTCTAAAGAAATATTGCTTCCAGAATTGATCCCAAAATTGGTGGATAGAAGTTATTTGCCTATGATAATGCTCTGGTAAATTTTCAGGAAAAATGAAGCAATATAAAATATACTTGCTTCACAACCTGGAAATATTGACAGAATCAAAGAGTTGGTCCTATGTTCACATAGATGATTGGATGGGGCTGAAATTTGTAGGAGTGAGATAATATGAGCACAAGAAGAGGCATGCAAAAATTAACGTCATTTGGATTCTCCTAGCTAGTACTTCAGACTGGCTTCTGTTTCACAGAAACTTTGAAAAATCACCGAGGAAGATTGGTTAGGCAAATAAAGTTTATTTTTGGCATGTGGAAATTATTTGGACATAAAAGAATGCCCAACAAGTTTGGGAGCAACCAAGATAAGATAAATGACACTTCCTTCACAAAGTGCCACTCTGGACAGAAAGGAAGAATAATTATTGGGGAATTATTCTTGGGCTAGGACAGGAAAGTTTGGGCATATTTGATCAACATATGACCCAAAGGAATTATGAGAATTATTCGGGAATTTTTGGATGGACAGAAATATGGGTTGCTTCACAACCTAGAGCAGACATGGTTATTCCTTTAATAGGAAAAGGAATATTCCTGAGAAAAAGAAATTAGGGTTTGGTCAAGCAGTGGAGTGACATGATCTTGGAAAGGTTTTGAGAATGGTGAGCCACTTGGGAGGGGAAATGATGATGATTTCCCAGGTGGGAAGGCCACATAACTACTCCAAAAAGAAAACAGAGCAAAACTAAATAAATCAAAAAGAAAAAGAAAAGGGCCAAAAACCAGGCTGTTACAGTGCGGCTCGAGTCAGTAGAAGGTAAGGAAAGCACGGAGGACGTAGCTCGTCGGCAGGCCGAAGCCACGGAGGAAGTGCGAGCGGAAGATGACGCGCTCGCCTTCCTCCGGCACCGGCGAGATCTCGTTGGCGGGCGGCACACGCAGCCTGACGAGGTCCGCGCCGGGCAGTCGACGCGTGTCGCGAAGAAACATGTGGTGGTCTTCATGGACGTTGGATCTGTCCCAGTCGCCGGAGCGCTCCATGTCGACTCGAGCTCGACGAAGGCAAAGGGGCAGCGACGAGCACGCGGGCCTGCGGTGGAACGGAGAAAGGGCTCGGGAAGAAGAAGCTTGACGACAACAGCAAACCGTGGCACCACTTCGGCGGAGCGTGGAGTGCAGCAGAAGTGGGGAAGATGAAAGGGCGAGAGGAGGGCGTGCACGCCTCTGCCCCTCTCCTCTCCCCCTACTTATAGCCCTCTGGCTGCGAAGCCAAGGGGGCGGTGCGTGGGATCGTGGGATTTACTGTGCCCACAACCCCACGGCCCCGCACTTACCACGCCATAATGGCGCGTGGTAAAAACACGCGGGATCCCAACCGCCCGCCTCGTCCGCAGCGGATCTGCGCGTGTGCCGAGGCCCGGTAGTGGCGGGCCCGGCCTGCTGATGTGTCCCATCGAGCGTGGGCCGGCCAAGGTAGCTAATGCCGCGTGGCGTGCATGCGGCGGGCGGCAAGCCTAAGCGCCTAGCCAGCACACCGTGTTCCTCCCACCATGACGATTCAAATTCCACCAGTCGGCTTGCCTGGCCTGCGGCGGCTTCTGGCAATCGGCATTCCAAAAGACAGAAGAGACAGGCAACCAGGACTTCAAGGAGTAGGAAGCTGCCCCCCCCCCCCGTTTTGGCAGCCGTGGCGACCCACCAGCTTCGGGGACTACTGTCGGAGTTCTTGGCCATGGGTAGCCTCATCTGCCTCCCATGACATTTCAAGACATCGGGGCCGACTACGCCCCTCAAGTGTCAAAGATTAATCACCGCCTTCTTGTGGCCGACTGGTCCAAGAAGCCAGCTCCCAGAAGACGGAGGACCAAGAGGACGGCCACGAACTGGGCCGCCTCCTAGCAGGCGGCCCCAAGCAACCTCAAAATATGAGCCCCCATGAATGCGATGAGAAGTGGCATGGCTACAGAGAAGCCTGCCACCCTCGAATCCAGGGCAGGACATGGCCACAGTGCTCCGTACCGGCTGGTGATCTCCGGCATAGCGCGGCACTGTTGCCCTTCCGCCCATGACATCACTCAGGTCAGGGGGCCCCGCTCCAACGACGGGCTGTCGGTACGGCTCACAGGCGGCGGGCCCTACTTGCCCTTGAGAAGCTAGAGGGCGGCAAGCTCATCCAGACGGCTTGAGGGAGGGCCGGCTTCAAGCAGGCGGCCCTTCCCTTCCCTAGGAGTTTGTGCGCCATCAACCACAAGAGATGGGGAATGGCTACAGTAAACAACCGCCAGGCGGCGGAACTGTAGCCACGCCTCCCCGACAAAGCAAGCGTCATTAGAAGCATGGCTACGGTGATGAGCAGCTGGCAAGACCCGCAAGCGGCGGGCGTGGCCTGTTGGCCAAGTACAAGATAGCCAGCGGGCCCTAGTGACCAGCGGAGAAGCTAGCCACAGGAAAAACTAACTTCCTGGGCCTACACCCGGCCAGTTTACCATTGTACCCCTGGGGGTAGGTCTATATAAACCTCCCAGGGCACCCATGCAAAGGGTTGAGATCTTTAGCAAATACACACACGTAGAGAGAGGAGAGAGCCAGCCTTGCCTTCTTCTTCCACTAGAAACACAGCTCAAGGAGCAATCTTGTAGACACTCTTGTTGAGTTAGTGATCATGCGGAGACCCTGCAGAGCAGGACTAGGAGTGTTATCTCCTAGGAGAGCCCTGAACCTGGGTAAGATTCGTCGGCGTGCATGTCTTCGCCTCATCCCGTTTCCTGGCACCGGCGATGTCTTATTAGCCCCCTCCATGATAAGCCATCCTTTGGCATATGTCGCATGACACCCCCGACAAACTGTCTAACAACCGATCTATTCCTTCTCATTTTTGGCAAAAAAACAAAGGAGATTTATGTGACAAGATCTTGAAGCTGAAATTGGAGGTCGATGATTTAAAGGAGGAAATCGCTCTTCTCAATTACAATATGAAAAAGCTGAAGGCACAATTGTCATCGTCATCACCATCTCCTCCACCTTCGAAGAAAGAGACATAAATACATGGGTATGGACACTCCCCGTGGCAACTGCCAAGCTTGGGGGAGTGCCCCGATATCATATCACCATCACACTTTTATATTTACCATTTTTTAGTTCGATCATTTTGGTAATATCTTGATCTAGTAGAATAAAGTTTCAGTATGATTTAGTTTTGAGTTTTGCTTTATGATCCTTCTATGTAATCGAGTCCGTGAGCTATATAGAATAAATATTAGTTTTGAGTCGAGGGCTTGATCACCTTGCTTTGATCAAGGGAATAAAAGAAAGAATAAAAAGAAATAGAGAGATCGTATTGATCTTATGAAGAGTAATGACTTCACATATAAAGAATATGATGAATAAAAGTTGTTGAGAGTTAACAAACATAGTTTTAGTCATCGTTGCAATTAATAGGAAGTAATAAATAAAGAGAGGTTTTCACATATAAATATATTATCTTGGACATCTTTTATGATTGTGAGCACTCATTAAAATATGACATGCTAAAAAGTTGAGGTTGGACAAGGAAGACAACGTAATGGGTTATGTTTTCTTATATCCGAAATAAATTATATTGTCATGGATCATCCAACATGTTGAGCTTGCCTTTCCCCAGAATATTAACACATGATGAAAATAAAATCAACAGAACGGGCTCGATGAGACGAAGAAGTTGGCTTTGGAATCACGTCATTTGGAGTTGTGGGCAAAAAGATATGAAGGTTTTTCTGCCAGGGACCTATCTGTAAAGAAATCATCACAAACAGGCCCTCGGCTGGAAAAAAAAGAATGTGCCTTTCCAGGAATACGCTTTCTAGATAGAAAAATGCATTCAGGGCTGAAGCAGAGAGGAAATACGCTTTCGGGATAACAAGAACGTATTTTGAGCTGAACTACCTAGAGAATATGCTTTTAGCTTATGAACACGTACCGACCGGAACTGCGCGTCCACTTATCCACGTCATCAATGCCTGGTCAACGCCTACGAGGCTGATGGGCGGGTCCCACGGGTAGGGGGTCGGTGTCTTCATCTTCAAGCGCTCGCCCGCGCTCGCCCGTGGTCCAGAGGGAGGGGCGCGGCGGCGGCCCGGCCGGCTCCGGGCACCACTGGCCGAGCGGGAGGCACCAACGGACTCGGGGAGGGGCGCCACATCCATTTAGAGGGTTGGACAGCGCCGGGGAGGACCAAGATGGAGGGGAGGGGTGGCACCATGAGGAGGGCAGAGAGCTTCGGGCGGCGGTGGTTCTTGGCATTAAGGTCGTCTCCGGCGAAGGGAGAGGGGGTGGGGCAAACTACGGGGAGGAGAGGAGTGCTCTTGTGGTGTTGGAACGGGGAGAGGAGGCGCGGCTTGCCAGAATTTAGGCGGAGCACCGCGGCGGCATGGTGGCAATGGAGGGCACGGGAGCTCCTCGAGCTCGAATGAAAGGCTGGGGAGGAGTAGTGGAGTGCGGGGAGGCTGCTGGTGTGCTCGAAAGGCTCGGGGGAGGCCTATATATAGGTGGGCGAGGGAGGCCGAGCCGGTCGCCGCCGTGCACGCCAGGTCAAAGCACTAGTGACGCTCATCCACCACGGGGAGGCACGGGAACGCTACGAGGGGGGTGCGGACGAGCCGGAGAGGTCACGGAGACGAGCGGAGCACGGGGACAAGAAGAGGAAGAGGACACCAAGGAGGGAAACGACGGTCGGCTACAACACGTCCGTGGGCACGCGGCGACGAGAGCTGACGGAGGGCTTACGGAGGGGGAGATGGCTCCAGGGGGATGGCGACGGCGCGGTAAAACTCCTGGACATGCTCATGTGCGCGAAGCCGATGAGAGGAGGAGGTGCCGAAGCATAAACGGCCACTAGACGCGGCCACTTCACACTGAGCGCGTGCACAGTGATGCCATTAACGCGGTCACCGCGTGCACCGGCATGTAGCGGGGGAGATGGGCTGGAAATTGTTGTCTAGGGGTAAGTTCTTCCAGGGGAGGTTACAACTGCGGTGGTAGATAGATGAAAACTGCACTAGTTAAATGGTAATCATTGTCTGAAGTTTACTGCAGTAAACTTGAACGTGTACTGGTGATCCACAGGAAAGTGATTGCGAGCAATGGAGTTGTCTACGAGGTTTAGGGTAAGAAAGACTTTCATCCTGGTAACTTTGAGAAGATTTGGACCAGTAATGAAAATAGTTGCTTCACAACTGCATTTTTGGTCCAGAAATAAGATTTGGATGATGCACTCACATGGAGCATCAACTTGAGCTCAAATTTGGCAAGGCTTAGTTATTTGGTCATAAGAAGATTCTGTAAAAAGTTTGCACCAAATGGATTCACCAAAATGGTACTTCCTACACAGCTATCCCCTCTGTCCAGGAACTTGCAAAAATTCTAATGAAATATTGCTTTAATAATTGATCCCAAAATTGGTGGATAGAAGTTATTTGCGTAGGATAATGCTCTGGTAAATTTTCACACAAAATGAAGCAATATAAAATATACTTGCTTTCACAACCTGAAAATATTGGCAGAATCAAAGATTTGGTCCTATGCTCACATAGATGATTGGATGGGGCTGAAATTTGTAGGAGTGAGATAATATGAGCACAAGAAGAGGCATGCAAAATTTAACCTCATTTGGATTCTCCTTACTAGTACTTCAGAGTGGCTTCTGTTTGACAAAAACTTTAAAAAATCACTAGGGAAGATTGGCTAGGCAAATAAAGTTTAATTTTGGCATGTGGAAATTATTTGGACATAAAAGAATGCCCAACAAGCTTGGGAGCAAACAAGATAAGATAAATGACACTTCCTTCACAAAGTGCCACTCTGGACAGAAAGGAAGAATAATTATTGGGGAATTATTCTTGGGCTAGGACAGGAAAGTTTGGGCATATTTGATCAACATATGACCCAAAGGAATTATGAGAATTATTTGGGAATTTTTGGATGGACAGAAATATGGGTTGCTTCACAACCTAGGGCAGACAGGGTTATTCCTTTAATAGGAAAAGGAATATTCCTGAGAAAAAGAAATTAGGGTTTGGTCAAGCAGTGGAGTGACATGATCTTTGCAAGGTTTTGAGAATGGTGAGCCACTTTGGAGGGGGAATGATGATGATTTCCCTGGTGGCAAGGCCACAGAACCACTCCAAAAAGAAAACAGAGCAAAACTAAATAAATCAAAAACAAAAAGAAAAGGGCCAAAAACTAGGCTGTTACAGTGCGGCTGGAGTCCGTAGAAGGTAAGGAAAGTGTGGAGGACATCGCTCGCCGGCAGGCTGAAGCCACGGAGGAAGTGCGAGCGGAAGATGACGCGCTCGCCTTCCTCGGGCACCGGCGAGATCTCGTTGGCGGGCGGCACGCGCACCCTGACGCGGTCTGCGCCGGGCAGTCGCCGCGTGTCACGAAGAAAAGTGAGGTGGTCTTCGTGGACGTTGGTGCCGTCCCAGTTGACGGAGCGCTCCATGTTGACTCGAGCTCGATGAAGGCAAAGGGGCAGTGAAGAGCACGCGGGCCTGCGATGGAACGGAGAAAGGGCTTGGGAAGAAGAAGCTCGACGACGACAGCAAACCGTGGCAGCACTTCAGTAGAGCGTGGAGTGCAACAGCAGTGAGGAAGAAGAAAGGGTGAGAGGAGGGCACGCGTGCCTCTGCCCCTCTCCTCTCACCCTACTTATAGCCCTCTGGCTGCGAAGCCAAGGGGGCGGGGCATGGGATTTACTGCGCCCACAACCCCACGGCCCCGCACTTACCATGCCATAATGGCGTGTGGTAAAAACACAAGGGATCCCAACCGCCTGCCTCGGCCGCAGCGGATCCACGCGCGTGCCGAGGCCCGGTAGTGGCAGGCTCAGCCTGCTGATGTGTCCCATCGAGCGTGGGCCGGCCCGGCCAGCTAATGCCGCGTGGCGCGCACGCGGGGGGCGGCAAGCGTAAGCGCCTAGCCAGCACGCCGTGTTCCTCCCGCCGTGACGATTCAAATTCCACCAGTCGGCTTGCCTGACCTGGGGCGGCTTCTGGCAATCGGTGTTCCAAAAGACAGACAAGACAGGCAACTAGGACTTCAAGGAGTAGGAAGCTGCCGGGGCCCCCGTTTTGTCAGCCGCGGCGACCCACTAGCTTCGGGGACTACTGTCGGAGTTCTTGGCCATGGGTAGCCTCATCTGCCTCCCATGACATTTCAAGACATCGGGGCCGACTGCGCCCCTCAAGTGTCAAAGATTAATCACCGCCTTCTTGTGGCCGACTGGTCCAAGAAGTCGGCTCCCAGAAGACGGAGGACCAAGAGGACGACCATGAACTGGGCCGCCTCCTAGCAGGCGGCCTCTAGAGAGGCCGGCTCCTAGCAGGCAGCCCCAAGCACCCTCAAAATCTAAGCCCCCATGAATGCGATGAGATGTGGCATGGCTACAGAGAAGCCTGCCACCCTCGAATCCAGCACAGGACATGGCCACAGTGCTCTGTACCGGCTGGTGATCTCCCACACAGCGCGGCACTATTGCCCTTCCGCCCATGACATCACTCAGGTCAGGGGCCCCCGCTCCAACGATGGGCTATCGGTACGGCTCACAGGCGGCGGGCCCTACTTGCCCTTGAGAAGCCAGAGGGCTGCAAGCTCAGCCAGACGGCTTGAGGGAGGGCCGGCTTCCAGCAGGCGGCCCTTCCCTTCCCTAGGAGTTTTTGTGCCATCAACCAGAAGAGATGGGAATGGCTACAGTAAACAACCGCAAGGCGACGGAACTATAGCCACGCCTCCCCGACAAAGCAAGGGTCATTAGAAGCATGGCTACAGTAATGAGCACCCGGCAAGACCCGCAAGCGGCGGGCGTGGCCTGTTGGCCAAGTACAAGATAGCCGGCGGGGCCCACCAGCCGGCGGGCCCAGCGACCAGTGGAGAAGCCAGCCATAGGAGACACCAACGTCCTGGGCCTACACCCGGCCAGTTTACCATTGTACCCCTGGGGGGTAGGCCTATATAAACCTCCCAGGGCACCCATGCAAAGGGTTGAGATCTTTAGCAAATACACACACATAGAGAGAGGAGAGAGCTAGCCTTGCCTTCTTCCTCCACTAGAAACACAGCTCAAGGAGCAATCTTGTAGCCACTCTTGTTGAGTTAGTGATCATGCGGAGACCCCGCAGAGCAGGACTAGGGGTGTTATCTCCTAGGAGAGCCCCGAACCTGGGTAAGATTTGTCGGCGTGCATGTCTTCGCCTCATCCCGTTTCCTGGCACCAGCGACGTCTTATTAGCCACCTCCATGATAAGCCATCCTTTGGCATATGTCGCATGACACCCCCGACAAACTGTCTAACAACTGATCTATTCCTTCTCATTTTCGGCAGAAAAGCAAAGGAAATTTATGTGGCAAGATCTTGAAGCTGAAATCGGAGGTCGATGATTTAAAGGAGGAAATCGCTCTTCTCAATTACAATATGAAAAAGCTGAAGGCACAATTGTCATCATCATCATCATCTCCTCCACCTTCGAAGAAAGAGACATAAATACATGGGTATGGACACTCCCCTTGGCAACTGCCAAGCTTGGGGGAGTGCCCCGGTATCATATCACCATCACACTTTTATATTTACCAATTTTCTTAGTTCGATCATTTTGGTAATATCTTGATCTAGTAGAATAAAGTTTCAGTATGATTTAGTTTTGAGTTTTGCTTTATGATCCTTCTATGTAATCGAGTCCGTGACCTATATACAATAAAGATTAGTTTTGAGTCGAGGGCTTGATCACCTTGGTTTGATCATGAGGGAATAAAAGAAAGAATAAAAAGAAATAGAGAGATTTTATTGATCTTATGGAGAGTAATGACTTCACATATAAAGAGTATGATGAATAAAAGTTGTTGAGAGTTAACAAACATAGTTTTGGTCATCGTTGCAATTAATAGGAAGTAATAAAGAAAGATAGGTTTTCACATATAAATATACTATCTTGGACATCTTTTATGATTGTGAGCACTCATTAAAATATGACATGCTAAAAAGTTGAGGTTGGACAAGGAATACAATGTAATGGGTTATGTTTTCTTATATCCGAAATAAATTATATTGTCATGGATCATCCAACATGTTGAGCTTGCCTTTCCCCCTCATGTTAGCCAAATTCTTTGCACCAAGTAGAGATACTACTTGTGCTTCCAAATATCCTTAAAACCAATTTTGCCATGAGAGTCCACCATATCTACCTATGGATTGAGTAAGATCCGTCAAGAAAGTTGTCATTGTTGCAAGCAATAAAAATTGCTCCCTTAATATGTATGATTTATTAGTATGGACAAAATAAGCTTTATACGATCTTGTGATGTGGAAGAAATAAAAGCGACGAACTGCAT
Source organism: Triticum urartu (assembly GCF_056163025.1). Lineage (NCBI taxonomy): Eukaryota > Viridiplantae > Streptophyta > Magnoliopsida > Poales > Poaceae > Triticum > Triticum urartu. The sequence goes on along the minus strand of NC_141879.1, from coordinate 310,366,868 downwards.
CATAAAGGTCCATATCACAAGTGGCAATATAAAGTGACGTTCTTTTGCATTAAGATTTCGTGCATCCAACCATAAAATCACATGACAACCTCTGCTTCCCTCTGCGAAGGGCCTATCTTTTATTCTTGTCTTACACTTCATACAAGAGTCGTGGTGATCTTCACCTTTCCTTTTTACATTTTATCCTTTGGCAAGCACTGTGTGTCGGAAAGATCCTGATGTATATAGCTAATTGGATGTGAGTTTTCATGAACTATTATTGTTGGCATTACCCTTGAGGTAAAAGGTTGGGAGGCGAAACTATAAGACCATATATTTCTCTATGTTCGATTAAAACTTCATACCCATAAATATTGTGTGAGTGTTAGCAATTGTGAAAGACTAAATGATAGTTGAGTATGTGGACTTGCTGAAAAGCTCTTATATTGACTCTTTCCGATGTTATGATAAATTGCAGTTGCTTCAATGACTGAGATTGTAGTTTTGTTAGTTTTCAATGAAGTTTCTAATTCATACTTGAAATTGTGAATGAATTGTTACTTTAGCATAAGAAATCATATGACAATATTGTTGGGGAACGCGGTAATTTCAAAAAATTTCCTACGCACACGCATGATCATGGTGATGCATAGCAACGAGAGGGGAGAGTGTTGTCTACGTACCCACGCAGACCGACTGCGGAAGCGTTGACGCAATGTAAGGGAAGTTGTCGTACGTCTTCCCGATCCGACCGATCCAAGCACCGTTACTCCGGCACCTCCGAGTTCTTAGCACACGTACAGCTCAATGACGATCCCCGGGCTCCGATCCAGCAAAGCGTCGGGGAGGAGTTCCGTCAGCACGACGGCGTGGTGACGATCTTGATGTTCTACTGTCGCAGGGCTTCGCCTAAGCACCGCTACAATATGATCGAGGTGGAATATGGTGGCAGGGGGCACCGCACACGGCTAAGGAACGATCTCAAGGATCAACTTGTGTGTCTAGAGGTGCCCCCCTGCCCCCGTATATAAAGGATCCAAGGGGGAGGGGGCGGCCGGCCAGGAGGAGGGCGCAGGAGGAGTCCTACTCCTACCGGGAGTAGGACTCCCCCCCCCAATCCTAGTTGGAATAGGATTCCCCGAGGGGGAAAGAGAGAGAGGGGGGGCGGCCACCTCTCCTTGTCCTAATAGGACTAGGGGAGGGGGGAGGCGCGCGGCCCACCTTGGGCTGCCCCTTTTCTCCTTTCCACTAAAGCCCACTAAGGCCCATATAGCTCCCGGGGGGTTCCGGTAACCTCTCGGTACTCCGGTAAAATCGCGACTTCACCCGGAACACTTCCGATATCCAAACATAGGCTTCCAATATATCAATCTTTATGTCTCGACCATTGTGAGACTCCTCGTCATGTCCGTGATCATATCCGGGACTCCGAACTAACTTCGGTACATCAAAATTCATACACTCATAATAACTGTCATCGTAACGTTAAGCGTGCGGACCCTACGGTTCGAGAACAATGCAGACATGACTGAGACACATCTCCGGTCAATAACCAATAGCGGGACCTGGATGCCCATATTGGCTCCTACATATTCTACGAAGATCTTTATCGGTCAGACCGCATAACAACATACGTTGTTCCCTTTGTCATCGGTATGTTACTTGCCCGAGATTCGATCGTCGGTATCCAATACCTAGTTCAATCTCGTTACCGGCAAGTCTCTTTACTCGTTCTGTAATACATCATCTTGCAACTAACTCATTAGTTGTAATGCTTGCAAGGCTTATGTGATGTGTATTACTGAGAGGGCCCAGAGATACCTCTCCGACAATCGGAGTGACAAATCCTAATCTCGAAATACACCAACCCAATATGTACCTTTGGAGACACCTGTAATGCTCCTTTATAATCACCCAGTTACGTTGTGACGTTTGGTAGCACCCAAAGTGTTCCTCTGGTAAACGGGAGTTGCATAATCTCATAGTCATAGGAACATGTATAAGTCATGAAGAAAGCAATAGCAACATACTAAACGATCGGGTGCTAAGCTAATGGAATGGGTCTTGTCAATCAGATCATTCAACTAATGATGTGACCTCGTTAATAAAATAACAACTCTTTGTTCATGGTTAGGAAACATAACCATCTTTGATTAACGAGCTAGTCAAGTAGAGGCACACTAGTGACACTAAGTTTTTCTATGTATTCACACATGTATTATGTTTTCGGTTAATACAATTCTAGCATGAATAATAAACATTTATCATGATATAAGGAAATAAATAATAACTTTATTATTGCCTCTAGGGCATATTTCCTCCAGTCTCCCACTTGCACTAGAGTCAATAATCTAGATTACATAGTAATGATTCTAACACCCATGGAGCCTTGGTGCTGATCATGTTTTGCTTGTGGAAGAGGCTTAGTCAACGGGTCTGCAACATTCAGATCCGTGTATCTTGCAAATCTCTATGTCTCCCACCTGGACTAGATCCCGGATGGAATTGAAGCGTCTCTTGATGTGCTTGGTCCTCTTGTGAAATCTGGATTCCTTTGCCAAGGCAATTGCACCAGTATTGTCACAAAAGATTTTCATTGGACCCGATGCACTAGGTATGACACCTAGATCGGATATGAACTCCTTCATCCAGACTCCTTCGTTCGCTGCTTCCGAAGTAGCTATGTACTCCGCTTCACATGTAGATCCCGCTACGATGCTTTGTTTAGAACTGCACCAACTGACAACTCCACCGTTTAATGTAAACACGTATCCGGTTTGCGATTTAGAATCGTCCGGATCAGTGTCAAAGCTTGCATCAACATAACGTTTTACGATGAGCTCTTTGTCACCTCCATATACGAGAAACATATCCTTAGTCCTTTTCAGGTATTTCAGGATGTTCTTGACCGCTGTCCAGTGATCCACTCCTGGATTACTTTGGTACCTCCCTGCTAAACTTATAGCAAGGCACACATCAGGTCTGGTACACAGCATTGCATACATGATAGAGCCTATGGCTGAAGCATAGGGAACATCTTTCATTTTCTCTCTATCTTCTGCAGTGGTCGGGCATTGAGTCTTACTCAACTTCACACCTTGTAACACAGGCAAGAACCCTTTCTTTGCTTGATCCATTTTGAACTTCTTCAAAACTTTGTCAAGGTATGTGCTTTGTGAAAGTCCAATTAAGCATCTTGATCTATCTCTATAGATCTTAATGCCTAATATGTAAGCAGCTTCACCGAGGTCTTTCATTGAAAAACTTTTATTCAAGTATCCCTTTATGCTATCCAGAAATTCTATATCATTTCCAATTAGTAATATGTCATCCACATATAATATCAGAAATGCTACAGAGCTCCCACTCACTTTCTTGTAAATACAGGCTTCTCCAAAAGTCTGTATAAAACCAAATGCTTTGATCACACTATCAAAGCGTTTATTCCAACTCCGAGAGGCTTGCACCAGTCCATAAATGGATCGCTGGAGCTTGCACACTTTGTTAGCTCCCTTTGGATCGACAAAACCTTCTAGTTGCCTCATATACAACTCTTCTTCCAGAAATCCATTCAGGAATGTAGTTTTGACATCCATCTGCCAAATTTCATAATCATAAAATGCGGCAATTGCTAACATGATTCGGACAGACTTAAGCATCGCTACGGGTGAGAAGGTCTCATCGTAGTCAATCCCTTGAACTTGCCAAAAACCTTTTGCGACAAGTCGAGCTTTGTAGACAGTAATATTACCGTCAGCGTCAGTCTTCTTCTTGAAGATCCATTTATTCTCAATTGCTTGCCGATCAGCGGGCAAGTCAACCAAAGTCCATACTTTGTTCTCATACATGGATCCCATCTCAGATTTCATGGCTTCAAGCCACTTTGCGGAATCTGGGCTCACCATCGCTTCTTCATAGTTCGTAGGTTCATCATGATCTACTAGCATGACTTCCAGAACTGGATTACCGTACCACTCTGGCATGGATCTCACTCTGGTTGATCTACGAGGTTCAGTAGTATCTTGTTCTGAAGTTTCATGATCATTATCATTAACTTCCTCACTTACTGGAGTAGGTGTCGCAGAAATAGTTTTCTGTGATGTACAACTTTCCAACAAGGGAGCAGGTACAGTTACCTCATCAAGTTTTACTTTCCTCCCACTCACTTCTTTCGAGAGAAACTCCTTCTCCAGAAAGTTTCCGAATTTAGCAACAAAAGTCTTGCCTTCGGATTTGTGATAGAAGGTGTATCCAATAGTTTCCTTTGGATATCCTATCAAGACACATTTCTCCGATTTGGGTTCGAGCTTATCAGGTTGAAGCTTTTTCACATAAGCATCGCAGCCCCAAACTTTCAGAAACGACAACTTTGGTTTCTTGCCAAACCATAGTCCATAAGGTGTCGTCTTAATAGATTTTGATGGTGCCCTATTTAACGTGAATGCGGCCGTCTCTAGAGCGTATCCCCAAAACGATAGCGGTAAATCAGTAAGAGACATCATAGATCGCACCATATCTAGTAAAGTACGATTACGACGTTCGGACACACCATTACGCTATGGTGTTCCAGGTGGTGTGAGTTGCGAAACTATTCCACAATTTTTCAAATATACACCAAACTCGTAACTCAAATATTCTCCTCCACGATCAGATCGTAGAAACTTTATTTTCTTGTTACGATGATTTTCAACTTCACTCTGAAATTCTTTGAACTTTTCAAATGTTTCAGACTTATGTTTCATTAAGTAGATATACCCGTATCTGCTTAAATCATCTATGAAGGTGAGAAAATAACGATATCCGCCACGAGCTTCAATATTCATCGGACCACATACATCTGTATGTATGATTTCCAACAAATCTGTTGCTCTCTCCATAGTACCGGAGAACAGTGTTTTAGTCATCTTGCCCATGAGGCACGGTTCGCAAGTACCAAGCGATTCATAATCAAGTGGTTCCAAAAGCCCATCAGTATGGAGTTTCTTCATGCGCTTTACACCGATATGACCTAAACGGCAGTGCCACAAATAAGTTGCACTATCATTATCAACTCTGCATCTTTTGGCTTCAACATTATGAATATGTGTATTACTACTATCGAGATCCAATAAGAATAGACCACTCTTCAAGGGTGCATGACCATAAAAGATATTACTCATATAAATAGAACAACCATTATTCTCTGATTTAAATGAATAACCGTCTCGCATTAAACAAGATCCAGATATAATGTTCATGCTCAACGCTGGCACCAAATAACAATTATTTAGGTCTAATATTAATCCCGAAGGTAGATGTAGAGGTAGCGTGCCGACCGTGATCACATCGACTTTGGAACCGTTTCCCACGCGCATCGTCACCTCGTCCTTAGCCAATCTTCGCTTAATCCGTAGTCCCTGTTTCGAGTTGCAAATATTAGCAACAGAACCAGTATCAAATACCCAGGTGCTACTGCGAGCATTAGTAAGGTACACATCAATAACATGTATATCACATATACCTTTGTTCACCTTGCCATCCTTCTTATCCGCCAAATACTTGGGGCAGTTCCGCTTCCAGTGACCAGTCTGCTTGAAGTAGAAGCACTCAGTTTCAGGCTTAGGTCCAGACTTGGGTTTCTTCTCTTGAGCAGCAACTTGCTTGCTGTTCTTTTTTAAGTTCCCCTTCTTCTTCCCTTTGCCCTTTTTCTTGAAACTAGTGGTCTTGTTGACCATCAACACTTGATGCTCCTTTTTGATTTCTACCTCCGCAGCTTTCAGCATTGCGAAGAGCTCGGGAATAGTCTTGTTCATCCCTTGCATATTATAGTTCATCACGAAGCTCTTGTAGCTTGGTGGCAGTGATTAGAGAATTCTGTCAATGACGCAATCATCTGGAAGATTAACTCCCATCTGAATCAAGTGATTATTATACCCAGACATTTTGAGTATATGCTCACTGACAGAACTGTTCTCCTCCATCTTGCAGCTATAGAACTTATTGGAGACTTCATATCTCTCAATTCGGGCATTTGCTTGAAATATTAACTTCAACTCCTGAAACATCTCATATGCTCCATGACGTTCAAAACGTCGTTGAAGTCCCGATTCTAAGCCGTAAAGCATGGCACACTGAACTATCGAGTAGTCATCAGCTTTGCTCTGCCAGATGTTCATAACATCTGGTGTTGCTCCAGCAGCAGGCCTGGCACCCAGCGGTGCTTCCAGGACGTAATTCTTCTGTGCAGCAATGAGGATAATCCTCAAGTTACGGACCTAGTCCGTGTAATTTCTACCATCATCTTTCAACTTTGCTTTCTCAAGGAACGCATTAAAATTCAACGGAACAACAGCACGAGCCATCTATCTACAATCAACATAAACAAGCAAGATACTATCAGGGACTAAGTTCATGATAAATTTAAGTTCAATTAATCATATTACTTAAGAACTCCCACTTAGATAGACATCCCTCTAATCTTCTAAGTGATCACGTGATCCAAATCAACTAAACCATGTCCGATCATCACGTGAGATGGAGTAGTTTCATTGGTGAACATCACTATGTTGATCATATCTACTATATGATTCACGCTCGACCTTTCGGTCTCCGTGTTCCGAGGCCATCTCTGTATATGCTTGGCTCGTCAAGTATAACCTGAGTATTCCGCGTGTGCAACTGTTTTTCACCCGTTGTATTGAACGTAGAGCCTATCACACCCGATCATCACGTGGTGTCTCAGCACGAAGAACTTTCGCAACGGTGCATACTCAGGGAGAACACTTCTTGATAATTTAGTGAGAGATCATCTTATAATGCTACCGTCAATCAAAGCAAGATAAGATGCATAAAAGATAAACATCACATGCAATCAATATAAGTGATATGATATGGCCATCATCATCTTGTGCCTGTGATCTCCATCTCCGAAGCACCATCATGATCACCATCGTCACCGGCGCGACACCTTGATCTCCATCGTAGCATCGTTGTCGTCTCGCCAATCTTATGCTTCCATGACTATCGCTACCGCTTAGTGATAAAGTAAAGCATTACATCGCGATTGCATTGCATACAATAAAGCGACAACCATATGGCTCCTGCCAGTTGCCGATAACTCGGTTACAAAACATGATCATCTCATACAATAAAATTCAGCATGATGCCTTGACCATATCACAAAACAACATGCCCTGCAAAAACAAGTTAGACGTCCTCTACTTTGTTGTTGCAAGTTTTACGTGGCTGCTACGGGCTTAAGCAAGAACCAATCTCACCTACGCATCAAAACCACAATGATAGTTTGTCAAATAGACTCCGTTTTAACCTTCGCAAGGACCGGGCGTAGCCACACTTGGTTCAACTAAAGTTGGAGAGACTGTCGCCCGCAAGCCACCTATGTGCAAAGCACGTCGGGAGAACCGGTCTCGCGTAAGCGTACGCGTAATGTCGGTCCGGGTCGTCTCATCCAACAATACCGCCGAACCAAAGTATGACATGCTGGTAGGCAGTATGACTTATATCGCCCACAACTCACTTGTGTTCTACTCGTGCATATAACATTAGACCATAAAACCTAGGCTCGGATGCCACTGTTGGGGAACGCAGTAATTTCAAAAAAATTCCTACGCACACGCAAGATCATGGTGATGCATAGCAACGAGAGGGGAGAGTGTTGTCTACATACCCACGCAGACCGATTGCGGAAGCGTTGACGCAACGTAGAGGAAGTAGTTGTACATCTTCCCGATCCGACCGATCCAAGCACCGTTACTCTGGCACCTCCAAGTTCTTAGCACACGTACAGCTCGATGATGATCCCCGGGCTCCGATCCAGCAAAGCGTCGGGGAGGAGTTCCGTCAGCACGACGGCGTGGTGACGATCTTGATGTTCTACTGTGCAGGGCTTCGCCTAAGCACCGCTACAATATGATCGAGGTGGAATATGGTGGCAGGGGGCACCGCACACGGCTAAGGAACGATCTCAAGGATCAACTTGTGTGTCTAGAGGTGCCCCCCTGCCCCCGTATATAAAGGATCCAAGGGGGAGGGGGCGGCCGGCCAGGAGGAGGGCGCAGGAGGAGTCCTACTCCTACAGGGAGTAGGACTCCCCCCCAATCCTAGTTGGAATAGGATTCCCCGAGGGGGAAAGAGAGAGAGGGGGGCCGGCCACCTCTCCTTGTCCTAATAGGACTAGGGGAGGGGGGAGGCGTGCGGCCCACCTTGGGCTGCCCCTTTTCTCCTTTCCACTAAAGCCCACTAAGGCCCATATAGCTCCCGGGGGGTTCCGGTAACCTCCCGGTACTCCGGTAAAATCTCGATTTCACCCGGAACACTTCCGATATCCAAACATAGGCTTCCAATATATCAATATTTATGTCTCGACCATTTCGAGACTCCTCGTCATGTCCGTGATCATATCCGGGACTCCGAACTAACTTCGGTACATCAAAATGCATAAACTCATAATAACTGTCATCGTAATGTTAAGCGTGCGGACCCTACGGTTCGAGAACAATGCAGACATGACTGAGACACATCTCCGGTCAATAACCAATAGCGGGACCTGGATGCCCATATTGGCTCCTACATATTCTACGAAGATCTTTATCGGTCAGACCGCATAACAACATACGTTGTTCCCTTTGTCATCGGTATGTTACTTGCCCGAGATTCGATCGTCGGTATCCAATACCTAGTTCAATCTCGTTACTGGAAAGTCTCTTTACTCGTTCCGTAATACATCATCTCACAACTAACATTTTAGTTGTAATGCTTGCAAGGCTTATGTGATGTGCATTACCAAGAGGGCCCAGAGATACCTCTCCGACAATCGGAGTGACAAATCCTAATCTCGAAATACGCCAACCCAATATGTACCTTTGGAGACACCTGTAATGCTCCTTTATAATCACCCAGTTACGTTGTGACGTTTGGTAGCACCCAAAGTGTTCCTCCGGTAAACGGGAGTTGCATAATCTCATAGTCATAGGAACATGTATAAGTTATGAAGAAAGCAATAGCAACATACTAAATGATCGGGTGCTAAGCTAATGGAATGGGTCATGTCAATCAGATCATTCAACTAATGATGTGACCTCGTTAATAAAATAACAACTCTTTGTTCATGGTTAGGAAACATAACCATCTTTGATTAACGAGCTAGTCAAGTAGAGGCACACTAGTGACACTAAGTTTGTCTATGTATTCACACATGTATTATGTTTACCGTTAATACAATTCTAGCATGAATAATAAACATTTATCATGATATAAGGAAATAAATAATAACTTTATTATTGCCTCTAGGGCATATTTCCTTCAAATATATATATGTTGGTGTTATAAGAATGATCATGATGCCCTCATGTCCGTATTCTATTTTATCGACACCTCTATCTCTAAACATGTCGACATATTTTTCAATATCGGCTTCCGCTTGAGGACTAGCGAGGTCTAAGCTTAGGGGGAGCTGATACGTCCATTTTGCATCATGCTTTTATATCGATATTTATTGCATTATGGGCTGTTATTACACATTATGTCACAATACTTATGCCTATTCTCTCTTACTTTACAAGGTTTACATGAAGAGGGAGAATGCCGGCAGCTGGAATTATGGGCTGGAAAAGGAGCAAATATTAGAGACCTATTCCGCACAACTCCAAAAGTCCTGAAACTCCACAGGAGTCATTTTAGAATATATAAAAAATATTGGGCGAAGGAAGCACCAGAGGGGGACCACCCACAATCCACGAGGGTGGGGGCGCGCCCCCCTGTCTCGTGGGCCCCCTGGCAGGCCTCCGGTGCCCATATTTGGCTATATGAAGTCTTTCGCCCTGGAAAAAATCATAAGCAAGCTCTCGGGACGAAAGTCCGCCACCACGAGGCAAAGCCTTGGCGGAACCTTGGCGAAACCAATCTAGGGCTCCGGCAGAGCTGTTCTGCCGGAGAAACATCCAGGAGGGGGAAATAACCATCGATCCTCTCATCGGGAGGGGGTCAATCTCCATCAACATCTTCACCAGCACCATCTCATCTCAAACCCTAGTTCATCTCTTGTATCCAATCTTTGTCCCAAAACCTCATATTGGTACCTTTGGGTTGCTAGTAGTGTTGATTACTCCTTGTAGTTGATGCTAGTTGGTTTACTTGGTGGAAGATCATATGTTCAGATCCTTTATGCATATTAATACCCCTTTGATTATGAACATGAATATGATTTGTGAGTAGTTACGTTTGTTCCTGAGGACATAGGACAAGTCTTGCTATAAGTAGTCATCTGAATTTGGTATTCGTTCGATATTTTGATGAGATGTATGTTGTCTTTCCTCTAGTGGTGTCATGTGAACGTCGACTACATGACACTTCACCATTGTTTGGGCCTAGAGGAAGGCATTGGGAAGTAATAAGTAGATGATGGGTTGCTAGAGTGACTGAAGCTTAAACCCTAGTTTATGCGTTGCTTCATAAGGGGCTAATTTGGATCCATATGTTTCATGCTATGGTTAGGTTTACCTTAATACTTCTTTTGTAGTTGCGGATGCTTGCAAGAGGGGTTAATCATAAGTGGGATTCTTGTCCAAGGAAGGGCAGTACCCAAGCACTGGTCCACCCACATATCAAATTATCAAAGTAACAAACGTGAATCAAATGAGCATGATGAAAACTAGCTTGACGATAATTCCCATGTGTCCTCGGGAGCGCTTTCCTTTATATAAGAGTTTGTACAGGCTTGTCCTTTGCTACAAAAAGGATTGGGCCATCTTGCTGCACCATATTTACTTTTATTACTTGTTACCCGTTACAAATTACCTTATCACAAAACTATCTGTTACCGATAATTTTAGTACTTGCATAGAACACCTTACTGAAAATTGCTTATCATTTCCTTTTGCTCCTTGTTGGGTTCGACACTTACTTATCGAAAGGACTATGATAGATCCCCTAAACTTGTGGGTCATCAGAGTCCTATCCGGGCACGGTGAAAGGTCTTCTGCCTTGTATCTTCATGGCCCATCAGTCCGGCCCATGTCACATAGCCCAGACACTAGAGGACCCCATAATCCAGGACCCACTCAGTAACCCCTGAACCAGTCTTTCAATGACAATGTGTTCGGTACGTAGGTTGACTTCGGCATTGCAAGGTGGGTTCCTCCTTCGAATACTTCAAAGTAGTCTTCTGCATAAGAGGACTGTATCCGGCTCTGTATAGCACAACCCTCAACCTCAAGGACACAACACTTAATCGAAAAGGTCTGTCTACTGACAGCTTTTTTGGCAAAATGTTGCGTCTGGCCTCTTTATTATTTCGAACCATTTTTTGATCTCCCGCTTCGCGTTTCGAGGCGCGACCTCTACTGACATGTCTTGTTAAAATAGATATCGTGTCCGTTTATCGTGGCATTCTCATCAATACGGGTTTGGGTAACCCAACCGTGCCATTTGCACGACCCCTTGGGAATAGGCGAATTTTAAGGCTTGAGGGGAGTGTTTGATATTCACCACCTATATAAGCGGATAAAGATCCCTTCTTTTTACCTCACGCCTTCTTCCTGCCTCTGCTTTCCCATCCTCGAGCTCGAGCGCCCAAGCTTTGATCCTTCCCACCACCACCAACCTCTCCAGCCATGTCCGGATCCGGCTCACAAGGCGAGTGGGTGGCCTCCTTTGTTATGGAGAAGGACATCAAGGAGCTCCGAGAAGCGGGATACCTGGCTGCGAACGTCACGCACAGGCTCCCTGCCAAAAAGCAAGTCACCCCCACTACGGAGCCCGGTGAGAGAGTAGTGTTCATCCCGCACTTCCTCCGCGGACTAGGGTTCCCTATCCACCCTTTCGTCCACGGCCTCATGTTCTATTGCGGGCTAGATTTCCATGATCTAGCCCCAAATTCCTTTCTCCACATCTCGGCGTTTATCATCGTGTGCGAGGTGCTCCTCCGCATCCCCCCACTTCGTCCTATGGCTCAAGGTTTTCAACATGAAGCCGAAAGTGGTCGACGGGCAGCACGCGGACTACAGCGGTGCCATGGTGAGAAAGCTCCCCGACATCACCTGGCCCAAAGGGGCCTTCGTGGAGACTGTCAAGATATGGCAACAGGTGTGGTTCTACATCACTGAACCTCGCGGCGCCGCATGGGCAGCCACTCCTAAGTTTAGATCCGGACCCCCAATGCGGCTCGCGTCATGTACCAACAAGGGTCTAGACTGTGGGTCGACCGATGAAGTGACGATGCTGCAAAAGCGCATTAAGAATATGATAGAGAAGAACACCAGTTTCATTGATACGATTCAAGTGATGCTTTTCCGCCGGATCCTCCCCTACTAGCGCCAGCCTCTCCATATGTGGGAGTTCAATCTGGCAGGGCCACAACCCTGAAGTGATTCTTCGGCACAACGCACAAAGAAATCTGGAAGCTGCTCTTCAAGGCCCAAAAGACGTGGCCGGAGACGACCGACGACATCGTCCTCGATAGCGTGCACCTGGCCACCCCGGTAAGCATTTAGTTTCCGAACATGACTTCAGCTCACAAATCAAAGGGTATGCTGAGCGTTCCATCCTTCAATCAGGGCTAAACAAAGAAGGCGGAGTGGATCAAGTGTCCGGCTCCACTACCTGAAGAACCAGCCATTCCTCTTCTAACGAGGATGCTGGTCCTGACGCCGTATCAGGCGCCTGACAAGAAGGCCAAGAAGAAGAGCAAGGAGGCCAAAGGTGGCCTCCGTCGTAAAGGTACTTGAGACGCTATGTACAGAGAGACCGAAGCTCCCTCCTCCCATGAGGGAGATGAAGACGACGAGGAGGAGGAGGAGGCAGAAAGCAATTCTCCCCTTAAGGGGGGGGGGGAAGAAGAAAAGGGCAGCCTCCATAGACCCGGAGGCGGGGGCGTCCAAGAGAGGGAAGATATCCCTTTCGGACGGCTCGGATTCAGATGCCGAAGCCATCCCCGAGCGGCGCCCCAGGGTGAAGCCCCTAGCCAAATCGTAAGTGTCCAAGGATGCTTTACATATATCTGGTCTTTTATGATTGTAGGATAACATATTATATTATGTGTTTCAGTCTGGGCCATGACCTCCCCCAACAATCATCATCTGAGGGGAACTCTCTAGCGCCGGAGATGGTGGAGAGCGAGACGCCTCCACGAGTCTCTCTACCACCCACCGCAGATGACACCGAGGTGTTATCCCAAAGGACCTCTCTGGGCCACGGAGAGGTGCGGGAAGCCGCCAAGGCTGCCGAGAACATGGGGGCTCAACCCCCATGGAGACTGACGATGGGGGCCTTGACCAGTCCGACCCCCAGCTGAACACCATTCTGGAGACCCATGTGGCTTCGGAATCGAGTGAGCAACCCCCTTCAAAGTAAGGGAGCGCCAACTCTGACGCCGACCTCCATTATTCCAGAGGCGCCGAACACTTTGATGGAGGCACTGCGACATGCTTCCATCGTGGAGGAGCACCGCACCCTGATGGTGTGGTGGTTGATAAGGTTCAGTCCGCCAAGAGTGGGCTGAACGAAGCCTTCACCAACCTGCTAATAGGCTTTGAGGTATGCGATGTAATATTCTTAGCCGTTTTCATATGAAAAATATGCCTGTGTATAGATAGTAGCCTCGGAGACTCTGCTCGGTTTTTGAAAAAAGGCCGAATAGAGGATCAAATAATAATTGCAGGAGGTAATGTACTGATCTACTGATAAACAGACTTCCCTGTTAGCGGCGACTGCCCAGGCCGCTGATGTTTCCGAAATCAAGAGGAAGCTGCAGCTGGCCGATGATGATATCGTCCGCATTAACAAGCGGTTTGATGAGGCGCAAGGTATGTTTGAGAAATTATTTACACACCTGAAGTAATATGCCAATGCGGAGTCTAAGCTCGTGTGTTCCCCTGATCATTATTGCAGGTAGTGCGACCGAGGTCGAGACCCTGAAGAGCGCCCTCGCCCAAGCCAAGGATCAGGCACGGGTGAGCAAAGCAGCCGCTGACAAAGCGGCTGTGGACTTAAAGGCCGAGCACGTCACCCGCCGCCAGTATGAAGAGCGGGTGACCAAAGTGGAGCAAGAGCTCGAGGATACTGCCAGTAAGTGTGAGGCCTTGGAGGAGAAGAATAAGGCCCAATCGGTCAATCTCACCAAGTCTCTCCAGGAGGCCAAGGAGGCGCGGAGCGAGTCCCGGGCGGCTCGTGAGGAGATCCGGCGGGCCGAATAGATAGCGGCTGGTAAGCCCTTTCTTTTGCAAAGTAAATTTGGCACTCAGAAATATGCCTTCCTTACTTGACTATGGAGTTCTCTAGACGCCTTTGCGGATATTCCGAGGAGTGCAGCCAACGCCGCACAATTCTTCCGGGCCCAGGAGGGGAACACCACGGAGAAGCTCTTCTGGTCACAATACCTGGCACCAGAGCGTCCGGCATTGTTGAACAACCAGATGATGCAGCTGGCAAAGCTACATAGGATGTTCGGCTTGGCCATGAAGGACGTCATAGTCCGGCTCTGGGCAACCGAACCCATTCCTAACAGTTACTTCGGCCTGGTGAAACGACTCACTGACGTGCTGCCCCGAATTGAAGCTATCAAATGCTCGGAAGCATCGAGGGTGAACGGATGGCCTTCGCCCGTGTCAAGATGCAATGGGCGAAGATGAAGGCCGCCGTCGTGGCGACCGAGGGCCCGCCCGAAGGCAAGGACCACCGCAAGCTGGAGCAGTATTTTGACAACGTCCTGGAGGGTGTCTAGATAGTAGAGGGCCAATTCTTGAAGGATATCATGTTTTTATGAATGTATCCGAGTTATCCAGGTGTTCTTTTATGAACCAAGGTTTTGTAATACATTTATGCCTTTATCTGAAATTATTTTCCTCCTGTGCGGCCATTTTTATTTTTGAGAGTTTACCAGTCGTCAGCTTCAGCCCCCACGTAGATGATACCGGGGTCCGTAAAGAATAGCGCACGACCACACTTGACCCAACATCTTGGTCCGTAAAGGAGGTGCCTACACAGCGAACTAGGCAATCAGACTATGCGGCTTTATCACTCTCACTTAGCCATAGGAGTTTGACAATGGGACTAGGAACTAGCCCCTGGTGGGTGTACGGCTATCTGAACTTGGATGCCTTAGGCGCGTGACTGGATGAAGGCCAGTCCTTCGTATAATGCAAAACAAATCGTAAGAGATTTATGATAAGTCACTGAATCGCTGACTAGCTCTCGCCGTATCATGACAGTCAGTTTTAAGATTTCTCTACTCAGGTGCTTGACTGGACGAACCAGAAACACAATTGCAGTAGTTCTCCCTTTACCACCTTAGCCGAACAAGCGGAACGTAAGGTAGCAACCACAGGAGCCGGGCAACCCAACTATTAACCAAAGACATGATTCAGAGTTGATGCATATAATGCAATATTCGGGACGCCGAAGTGTACTCTAAAAGTACTCGGTCTTTTTTTAAGACATGTGTGGTCGAATAGAGCCCCTGGTATTGAAGCTGTACTAGAATGTGTATGTGGAAGTCCCAAAGAGGAATGCAGATTATGAAACACACAAAGTCCGAGCAAGGGTTGGTAAAAAACTGTTTTCATTGTAATCTGTTTGATACGTCAAGACGTGTTATTACAGAGAGTGACAAGGCTATTTTACATGCCAAAATTTGTACACAAGGGAAAGCCGTATACGAGGCCTAAAAAGGTCTTGAAGATCTTATTGATGCCCTGCCGCACGTCTGCGTCGCTTTGGCCTTTGTGGAAAAGATTCCTTGAGAGGAGCGGTCCATGGTCATTTATACAGAAACAGGCCCGAAAAGAGTCCTTTGCGACCGTAGAGTAGCTAGGTTTTAATGCACTTGTGGTATGGAAAAGAAAAAAAAGATCAAAGGAAAAAGGTCAAGGTCGCATAGGGTCGAGCCGAACTATGGACCTATTCGTATTCTGCCTCCGTGGTTGCCTAGGGTATTTTGAGTGCGTAATTATGCACACACAGTACATGTGCCATGGCTATGTGTGGTGATCGATGAGGAAAAACTGATAGTCTAGCTCCGGAGTCACCGAGCTGTCATCATGCAGAATAGACCGGACGCGTTTAACAGTGGCCAGGGACTTGATGGCCGATAAGGTGTTCGGCCTAAGTAGGCCGCTCTGCACTTTAGCCGCAAGGGCTGCGGTATGCTCCTCAGTGCGGAGGGAACGCTCCGTGTTTCCATTGACTGTGATAACGCCGCGGGGTTTGGGCATTTTGAGCTTTAAGTAAGCATAATGCGGGACCACATTGAAGCGAGTGAAGGCGGTTCGTCCGAGCAGTGCATGATAACCACTGCGGAAGGGGACAATGTCGAAGATCAAGCCTTCACTTCAGAAATTATCCAGTGAACCGAAGACTACTTCCAATGTTATTGAGCCCGTGCAGCGGGCTTCTACGCTGGGTATCACCCCTTTAAAGGTGGTGTTAGTAGGCTTGATTTTTGATGGGTCAATACCCATTTTGTGGACCGTGTCTTGATAAATCAAGTTAAGACTGTTGCTACCGTCCATGAGGACTTAGGTTTGATGGAATCCGTCGATGATTGGATCAAGGACCAAGGCTGTTGAACCTCCATGATGGATACTACTCAGGTGGTCCTTACGATCGAAGGTGATCGGACAAGCCAGCCAGGGGTTGAATTTCGGGGCAACCGGCTCTACGGCGTAGACGTCCCTTAGTGCACGCTTGCGCTCCCTCTTGGGGATATGAGTGACATATATCATATTCACTATTTTTTCCTCAGGGGGAAATTTCTTCTGCCTCCTGTGTTTGGTGGGCGGGGCTGATCCTCGTCCTCGCTTGGCGGCCCTTTCCCCTTATGTTTGGTGTTTAACTTACCGGCCTGTTTGAAGACCCAACAATTTCTGTTGGAGTGGTTTGCAGGCTTGTCGGGGGTACCGTGAATCTGGCAAGGCCAATCAAGTATCTTTTCTAAACTGGATGGACCCTCCCTATTTCCTTTGAATGGCTTCTTCCGCTGACCGGGTTTGGAGCCACTGAATCCGGCGTTGGTCGTCGTGTCTTCAGCATCTTCATTGTTGCTTCGATGCTTGTGTTTGTTGCGTCATGGCCTGCTGTTGCCATCTCTGGCTTCGGAGGTGCCAGGGTCGCTGGTACTGTTGCTTCTACGAGCTAACCAATTGTCTTCTCCCGCACAAAATCGGGTCATGAGTGCGGTAAGGGCTGCCATGGACTTCAGCTTTTTTTGTCCGAGGTGACGTGCGAGCCATTCATCACGGACGCTATGCTTAAAGGCCGTGAGGGCTTCAGCGTCCGGACAATCGCGATTTGGTTCTTTTTAATCAAGAACCTAGTCCAGAGTTTCCGCAATGACTCTCCGGGTTGCCGGACTATATGACTAAGGTCATCGGCGTCCGGAGGCCAGACATAGGTACCTTGGAAGTTGTCTCTAAAGGAATCCTCCAGATCTTCCCAGCTACCAATGGAGTTCTCTGGGAGGTTGTTTAACCAGTGTCGTGCTGGTCCTTTCAAGTTTAAGGGGAGGTATTTGATGGCATGGAGATCGTCACCGCGAGCTATGTGAATATGGAGAAGAAAGTCTTCAATCCATACCGTGGGATCAGTAGTTCCATCGTGTGCTTCAATGTTTACGTGTTTAAACCCTTCTGGGAACTGGTGCTGCATTACCTCATCGGTAAAGCAAAAGGGGTGTGCGGCGCCTCTGTATCGGGAA
Organism: Triticum urartu; assembly: GCF_056163025.1. Lineage (NCBI taxonomy): Eukaryota > Viridiplantae > Streptophyta > Magnoliopsida > Poales > Poaceae > Triticum > Triticum urartu. Next base: position 310,349,203 of record NC_141879.1, on the reverse strand, counting down.
ACGTCGCGATAGAGTTCAGATGACATCTGTATTCGGTTTTCGGCCCGGGTGGGGTTGTGCCTGTCACGCCAGGCTTGATGGTCGTTCGTCTCGTGTTGGGGCATGCCCCCTTGATCCATAAATTGATCTAGCCTGACCGGCTCTATTGTCCAGGTCCTAGCGTAAGTCGTAGGTATAACCCGGAGCGGTACCTCTTTGCCTCGACGGCGAGGTGGTAGGGGCTGGTATTCGTCTTAAGTAGCCGCTTTATCTCTCCCGCGTGGTGGTCGGTCTCGTTCATCAGCGCGGTCATATATCGACGGTATTGGATCAAGGGCCTCGTCGTCAAATTGTGGTAGTAGCCGACGCTTCGGATAACTTTTGTTGGGCGCTCGAGGCCGTATTCTTCCGCAGCTAGGAATTGGGTCCATCTATCATTGAGGGTATCCTGTTCGGCTTCGAGCTGGTGCTGCTGCTTCTTCAGGATTCACGCAGTTGCGATTAGCTGATGCTTAAAATGCTCTTGCTCGAGGGGTTCCTCTAGCACGATGAAGTCTTCGTTGCCGAGTATGACATCATCCTTGGAGATCGGTAGATATTTACTATTTTCTGAGTCCTCATTCCCGATCAGCTCGTCGGGATTGACTTGTCCCTCCTCCCATTCATCCTGGCCGGACGCAGGCTCAACCGGGTCTTCGGGATTTTCGGCATTGCCCAGGGTGTTATTGTCTCCGGTTCCGGTGCCTCTTTCCTTTTCACGACGCGATTTTGAGTGGCGCCTCTGACATCGATGCTTTGGTGGTGCCTCAGCGGGCTTTTCCTCGATCGGATCTTTCCTACCTTCGTCGTCGTCTTCTTTGGGTGTGTCCACCATATACACATCATATGTGAAGGTAGCCGTCCATCGCCCGGTGAATGGCGGGTCTTGTCTTTGTTTGTCTCCGGCATCGTCGTCCATACCATCGATGTCTTCCGAGGCGTAGTCTAGCATGTCAGTTAAATCCTCGATAGTGGCTATTAAGTGGGTGGTGGTTGGGATGTAAAATTCCCCGCTCTCAGCCCCTAGTCCGGGCTAGGCATAGTTCGGAGGTGATACTTCTGTAATGGCGAGGGATCGCATTAAGTCCAAGGCCTCGCCTAAGAGCGAAGGTCGGACGGGGAACTGAGGACCTGCAAAGCTAGGCATGGCATATTCTGCCAGGCTGTGCTTACAAGATATAGACCTTGATAGTTTGGAGTTTGCATCCTGAGGCGGGTTCGGCTCCCCGATTACAGGGGGTCCTGCTTGATTCCAGGCTCGCCGAGGACATAGTTGCCTCCGGGTCTCCGGAGAAAAGTTCCAGAGTAGGAGAGAGTCCGGTGTGTTTCAGATACCCATCTTCGGATGACATAGCCTACCCTGGATCTAAGGCCAGGGCGGGGATGATAGTTGGTCCTTGAGTGGTGCCTGATGATGGGTCCGATGGGTTTTCCTCTCAGAGCAGAGGAATAGCAGTCGAGGCCGTGAACCCTTTGAAGATCAAGTCTTCTCGGATGTCGACGACGTAATTCAGGCTCCCAAATCTGATCTGATGACTAGGGGCGTAGTTGTCGATCTGTTTGAGGTAACCAATCGAATTGGCACGCAGAGCGAAGCCGCCGAACACAAAAATTTGACCGGGGAGGAAGGTTTCCCCAGAAACAGCATCGTTGTTGATGATTGAACGAGCCTTCGAATCTTCTGCCGACGACACAATGGAACTCTCAATGAAAGCACCAATGTCGGTGTTAAAACCGGCCGATCTCGGGTAGGGGGTCCCGAAATGTGCGTCTGAGGATCGAAGGTAACAGGAGACAATGGGGACGTGATGTTTACACAGGTTTGGTCCCTCTTAATGGAGGTAACACCCTACTTCCTCCTTGATTGACTTTGATGAGTATAGGGGTTACAAGAGTCGATCTATCTCGAGATCATAATGGCTAAACCCTAGTTGGCTAGCCTATATGAATTATGATAGCCTCTATGACTAAACCCTCCGATTTATATAGACGCCGGAGGGGCCTAGGGTTGTACAGAGTCGATTTACAAAAGAAGGAAACCACACATTCGGACGCCAATCTTGCCATCCATGCAAAGGAGAGTCCTATCCGGACACATAGAAAGGTCTTATGCCTTGTATCTTCATGGCCCATCAGTCCAGCCCATGTTACATAGCCCGGACACCCCAGGACCCCATAATCCAGGACCTCCTCACTCCTCTCGGCACTCCTCAATCTCCGCCGCCTCCTGCGTTTCTAGCTCCCGCTCGGCGACCTCATGAGGAAGCAGGTGCTCCATGGCCACCGCTGCCTTTTCGGACGTGGGTTGCATGCTGGAGTCCGAGGTGGCCTGGAATATCTTGGCATGTGCATCCTTGATCTTGGTGCGGATGGTATCGACCCGGGCCAGGGCGACATCGGCGGCACGGACGGCAGCTCGAGCGCTCTTGGTGTTTGCAGCTGCTGTCGTAGCAGCAGCTGCAGCTGTCTCCGCTGCTGCAGCTCCCCTGTCGGCTGCTATAGACGCCCTCTCCGCAAAAGCGGCCGCGCTCAATGCGGATGCAGAGGCACTCTTAGCATAGGCAGCTGCGCTCTCGACACAGGCAGTGGCGCTCGGGGGGGGGGGGGGACGCGGCCATCATACAGGCCTTCACGAAGTGTTTTGTTACACCCACAATGCGGCTATATCTCTCACGTGCCGAGGAACGACTTAGAGGCATAACCACATGGTGGTTTAGTCGCAAGTGGGGTAATCTTCACATAATCCCATGTACTGAATAAGAAAGGGATGAAGAGTTGGCTTACAATCACCACATGCATATGTATGCATGGAGTGCCATGGCATTTTAATTTAAAAAATCAAAAAATGATCAGAAAACATGAAACCTTGCTTGATGTAATGTCATGCCACCAAGATGATGTGGTAAAAAAATTGGCTTGTTTGACGAAAGTTTGGACACACACCCCTCACAAATCGGAGCAACTCAATATAAGGCTCATGGTTCCGAGAGGGAACAATGCATGTTTGATGACGAACAGGAAATAGCTTGCACTTACGGCCTTCAATTTTTTTCAACGTTTGACGTGCACTACTACAACTGTAATGTGAAAATTTGGAAAATTCTAGGGGTCATTTGACCTTTTAAAGATATTTAAGTGATTTTCTAGCCATTTAATGACTGTAATTTCAATTTGAACTACACCTACATGCAACGCCTAACCATAACGGTTTGAAAAATCATATTTGTGTACTTGTGTGCGAGTTAATTCCATGTGCAGTAAATTGGAAGGAATTTTCAAACATATTGGTCTCACGACATGGACACATGCATATGTATGCATGGAGTGCCATGGCATTTTAATTTAAAAAATCAAAAAATGATCAGAAAAACATGAAACCTTGCTTGATGTGATGTCATGCCACCAAGATGATGTGGTAAAAAATTGGAATGTTTGACGAAAGTTTGGACACACCCGCTCACAAATCGGAGCAACTCACTAGAAGGCTCATGGTTCCAAGAGGAAACAATGCATGTTTGATGACGAACGGGAGATAGCTTCCGCTTACGGCCTTCAATTTTTTTCCTACATTTAACATGCACTAATACAACTATCATGTGAAATTTTGGAAAATTTCAGGGGTCATATGACCTTTTAAAGACATTTAAGTGATTTTCTAGCCATTTAATGACCGTAATTCAAATTTCAACTACATCTACATGCAACGGCTAACCATAACGATTTGAAAAATCATATTTCTGTAATTGTGTGCGAGTTAATTCCATGTGCAGTAAATTGTTGGTGTACAAAAGTAGGGGTCCTTTTTGTTCCCCTTTACTTCTGCGCAGGCAATCGCAGCCACCTGTGAAGCAAAGACACAAGACTACCAGGGCAATGCCAAGCCGAAGGCACGAGAAGCAGAGGGGCGAGGTGAAACTCCGCCGGTAAGGCCCTTGCCGAGGTGACCTTCACGGCCCCGGCAGGAGTCTTGCCGGGCAACTTGCCCCACACCAACAAGGCCGCCACCCTCGAGTCTAAGAGTCCCGATGCCATCAACCACATCGGAACCAAGGCTCGGGAGGCGCCTCCATGGTGGCATGAAGACCTTTGTGAAGACAAAAGGCCTACGAGGCCTAGATAGGAACCAAAAAACAAGACAACAGCAAGGCTCCTTGCCGAGGATGCCCACGAGGCCCCGATAAGGCTCTTGCCAAAGATACCCACGAGGCCCCGGCCAGACTCTTGCTGAGGGCGCCCACGAGGCCCCGGCAAGACTCCTGCAGAGGGCGCTCACAAGGCCCCGGCAAGACCCTTGCCGGGAAGATCACCAAGACCATGACAAGGCCTTGCCGCCCCATCACCAGCCCAACTCAGCGGCCGACCCACCAACTAAGCAGGTACCCGCGTGGCACTATCTGTCTCCTAAGACAACTAGTCAAGCACCTACGTGGTGGCATGCAGATCTTCCTGAAGACCATGCCACCACACCAGCTCAGCAGCCTGCCAACCTACATGGCGCTCCATGCCTTGTTGGCTTGGACGCGTGTCGGAGTAAGGAGAAGTGGTGATGGACGGGACGGGCTCCGCTGCCATCCCCGATAAAGCAAGAGGACAGCTAAGTAGCACATATAATACGTTTTGTCCCGTGATGTCATGTGATAAACTTGACTACTGTACAACTTTCCACCTCTTGTGTGCCACTGTGGCAACCCCTTTGACTATAAAAGGAGGCCCACGGCGTACTGTGAGACAATTCGGACTTCTTGGACCCTGCACGCTTTGTAGCTAGTCCAAGAATAGTAGATAAACACAAACCAGCAGGAGTAGGGTATTACGCATCACTTGCGGCCCGAACCTGGATAAACTCCCCCGTGTTGATCTCCTAAACCCGCTCTTTCCATAGCCCTGCGCCCACCGACCATAGGAGGGATTCCCTATGATCCCATAGGTGTCGTTCACCCCGACATCTTTGGCGCGCCAGGTAGGGGGCGCAAGCTGTGAAAATCTGGTTTGGAAGTGTAACGCCCCGAGACCGATGTGCCAGGTGTCTTCGAGTTATTCGTTGTTGTTGCCATGTCATTTGCTTGCGTGTCGCATCTTATCATGTCATCATGTGCATTGCATCATCATGTTTTCAAAACTTGCATCCGTCCCGGTCTCCTCGTTCTCTCCGTTATCCGTTCTGAGCCCAGGTACACTTGCACGTGCCCGCGGCATGTCCGAAATATTATTTTATAAGTGGCCGGAAAATGTTCTCAGAATGGGATGAAAGTTGGCGTGCGGTGTTTTTATGTTGTAGGTAGGCCGCCTGTCAATTTTTGTCGCATTTGGGGTTCTTCTTTTATTTTGGTTCCGTAGTCGGACCTTGATTGTATTTGGATGTTGTAATGCTTTATTCATGTATTTGTGTGAAGTGGTGATTGTAAGCCAACTATGTATCTTTTCCCTTATGTATTACATGGGTTGTGTGAAGATTACCTCACTTGCGACATTGCTTTCAATGCGGTTATGCCTCTAAGTCGTGCTTCGACACGTGGGAGATATATCCGCATCGAGGGCGTTACAGGAAGTTAGCGCATCGACTTCATCATCACCATGGCCCCCAAGAAGAAGGGGATCACAGCGATCGGGTCGTCCAGAGCCGGCCCGTCCGCGCCACCACGAGCAGGCGACCGGGTGGCCGTGGATGGTGCTGAAGACGTGGCCCGTGAGCATCCACGACATTCTGGCAATCGGAGCTAGGCAAGGGGCGTCATTCAGATCCGAGACGACGAGCAGCGTGCCCCTGGGTCCTGGGGCGGGGCCGTGCTGCCCACGGGTGGCTGATACGTCCATTTTGCATCATGCTTTTATATCGATATTTATTGCATTATGGGGTGTTATTACACATTATGTCACAATACTTATGCCTATTCTCTCTTATTTTACAAGGTTTACATGAAGAGGGAGAATGCCGGCAGTGGGGATTCTGGGCTGGAAAAGGAGCAAATATTGGAGACCTATTCTGCACAGCTCCAAAAGTCCTGAAACTTCACGGAAGACGTTTTCAGAATATATAAAAAATACACAGCAGAAGAGATTCACCAGGGGGGCCACACCCTGCCCACGAGGGTGGAGGGCGCGCCCTACCCCCTGGGCGCGCCCCCTACCTCGTGGGCCCCCTAGTGCCCCCCGGTAGCCATCTTCTGCTATATGAAGTCTTTCGATGGGAAAAAATAAGAAGCCATCTTCTCGGACGAAACTCCGCCGCCACGAGGCGGAACCTTGGCAGAACCAATCTAGGGCTCTGGCGGAGCTGTTCTACCGGGGAAACTTCCCTCCGGGAGGGGGAAATCATCGCCATCGTCATCACCAATGCTCCTCTCATCGGGAGAGGGCAATCTCCATCAACATCTTCATCAGCACCATATCCTCTCAAAACCCTAGTTCATCTCTTGTATCCAATTCTTGTCTCTAAGTCCGGGATTGGTACCTGTGGGTTGCTAGTAGTGTTAATTACTCCTTGTAGTTGATGCTAGTTGGTTTATTTGGTGGAAGATCATATGTTCAGATCCTATATGCATATTAATACCCCTCTAATTATGAACATGTTTATGCTTTGTGAGTAGTAACGTTTGTTCCTGAGGACATGGGAGAATTCTTGCTATTAGTAGTCATGTGAATTTGGTCTTCGTTCAATATTTTGATGAGATGTATGTTGTCATCCCTCTAGTGGTGTTATGTGAACGTCGACTACATAACACTTCACCATTATTTGGGCCTAGTGGAAGGCATTGGGAAGTAATAAGTAGATGATGGGTTGCTAGAGTGACAGAAGCTTAAGCCCTAGTTTATGTGTTGCTTCGTAAGGGGCTGATTTGGATCCATATGTTTCATGCTATGGTTAGGTTTACCGTAATACTTTTGTTGTAGTTGTGAATGCTTGCAATAGAGGTTAATCATAAGTGGGATGCTTGTCCAAGTAAGGGCAGTACCCAAGCACTGGTCCACCCACATACCAAATTATCAAAGTACCGAATGCGAATCATATCAGCATGATGAAAACTAGCTTGATGATATTCCCATGTGTCCTCGGGAGCGCTTTTCTCTATATAAGAGTTTGTCCAGGCTTGTCCTTTGCTACAAAAAGGATTGGGCCACCTTGCTGCACTTTATTTACTTTTATTGCTTGTTGCTCGTTACAAATTATCCTATCACAGAACTATTTGTTACCACTTATTTCAGCACTTGCAGAGAATACCTTGCTGCAAACTGCTTATCATTTCCTTCTGCTCCTCGTTGGGTTCGACACTCTTACTTATCGAAAGGACTACGATAGGTCCCCTATACTTGTGGGCCATCAAGACTCTTTTCTGGCGTCGTTGCCGGGGAGTGAAGTGCCTTTGGTAGGTGGAATTTGGTAAGGAAAAATTTATATAGTGTGCTGAAATTTAGTGTCACTTGTTACTATGGAAAGTAATCCTCTGAGGGGCTTGTTTGGGGTATCTTCACCCCGACCAGTAGAGCAAATAGTTGCTCCTCAACCTACTGAACCTACTGAAAATGAAAATGTTTGCTTTGAAATTCCTTTGGGTATGATAGAAAAACTGCTAGCTAATCCCTTTTTAGGAGATGGAACAAAACATCCTAATGAGCATCTAATATATGTGGATGAAGTTTGTGGATTATTTAAGCTTGCAGGTGTACCCGGAGATGTTGTTAAGAAGAAGGTCTTCCCTTTATCTTTGAAGGGAGATGCATCGACATGGTATAGGCTATGTGATGATATGGGGTCTTGGAATTACAAACGATTGAAATTGGAATTTCATCAGAAGTTTTATCCTATGCATCTTGTTCATCGTGATCACAATTATATATATAATTTTTGGACTTGCGAAGGAGAAAGCATCGCTCAAGCTTGGGGGAGGCTTAAATCAATGTTATATTCATGCCCCAATCATGAGCTCTCAAGATAAATGATTATTCAAAATTTTTATGCTCGGCTTTCTGATAGCAATCGCACCATGCTTGATACTTCTTGTGCTGGCTCTTTTATGATGAAGACTATTGAATTCAAATGGGATTTATTGGAAAGAATTAACGCAACTCTGAAGATTGGGACCTCGACAAAGGTAAGGAGTCAGGTCTGACACCTAGTTTTGATTGTGTTAAATCTTTTATGGATACCAATATTTTCTGTAAATTTAGCACTAAATATGGACTTGACTCTGAGATAGTAGCTTCTTTCTGTGAATCTTTTGCTACTTATGTTGATCTCCCCAACGAGAAGTGGTTTAAATAGCATCCTTCCATAGAAGTAAAAGTAGCTGCACCTATTAAAGATGAAGAAAAGATTGTCACTTATAATGATCCTATTGTTCCTACTTCTTATGTTGAGAAACCACCTTTTCCTGTTAGGATAAAAGATCATGCTAAAGCTTCAACTGTGGTTCGAAAAAACAATATTAAAACTTATACACCTCATGAGCAAATTAAAGTTGAACCTGATATTGCTATTGTTAAAGATCTCTTGTCTGATAATATTGATGGGCATGTTATTCATTTCCTTGATGAGACAGCTAGAATTGCTAAACCTTGTGCTAATGATAAAAATAGACCGGTGGTAGGCATGGCTGTTATTTCTGTTAAAATAGGAGATCATTGTTATCATGGCTTATGTGATATGGGTGCTAGTGCTAGTGCAATACCTTATTCCTTATACAAAGAAATTATGCATGATATTGCACCTGCTGAGATAGAAGATATTGATGTCACAATTAAACTTGCCAATATAGATACTATTTCACCAATGGGAATTGTTAGAGATGTTGAAGTTTTGTGTGGGAAAACTAAATATCCTGCTGATTTTCTTGTTCTTGGTTCCCCACAAGATAGCTTTTGTCCCATTATACTTGGTAGACCCTTTCTGAACACTGGTAATGCTACCATAGATTGCAAAAGGGATGTTGTTACTATCGGTTTAGATGATATGTCTCATGAATTTAATTTCTCTCAATTTAGTAGACAACACCGTGAAGACGAATTACCTAGTAAGGATGAAATTATTGGTCTTGCTTCTATTGCCGTACCTCCTAGTGATCCTTTAGAACAATATTTGCTAGACCATGAAAATGATATGTTTATGAATGAAAGAAGGGAAATAGATGAAGTATTCTTTAAACAGGAACCTATTCTGAAACAAAATTTTCCTGTTGAAATCTTAGAGGATCCTCCTCCACCCAAGGGTGATCCCGCGTTTGAGCTTAAACCACTTCCTGATATTCTTAAATATGCTTATCTTGATGAGAGAAAGATATATCCTGTTATTATTAGTGCTAACCTTTTAGGGCATGGGGAAGAGTGATTAGTGAAAACTCCGAAGAAGCACCGTGCTGCTATTGGGTATACTCTTGATGATCTTAAGGGCATTAGTCCCACTCTATGTCAACATAAAATAAATTTGGAAGAAGATGCTAAACCAGTTCGTGATCAATAACGACGGCTGAATCCTAAAATGAAAGAAGTGGTACGAAAGGAAATACTAAAGCTCCTTGAGGCAGGTATAATTTATCCTGTTGCTGACAGTCAGTGGGTAAGTCCTATCCATTGTGTCCCTAAGAAGGGAGGTATTACTGTCATTCCTAATGATAAAGATGAACTGATTCCTCAAAGAATTATTATAGGTTATAGGATGGTAATTGATTTCCGCAAATTAAATAAGGCAACTAAAAAGGATCATTACCCCTTACCTTTTATCGATCAAATGCTAGAAAGATTATCCAAACATTCACATTTTTGCTTTCTAGATGGTTATTCTGGTTTCTCTCAAATACCTGTGTCAGCCAAAGATCAATCCAAGACTACTTTTACTTGCCCTTTTGGTACTTTGGCTTATAGACGTATGCCTTTTGGTTTATCTAATGCACCTGCTACCTTTCAAAGATGCATGATGGCTACATTCTCTGACTTCTGTGAAAAGATTTGTGAGGTTTTCATGGACGATTTCTCCGTCTATGGATCTTCTTTTGATGATTGCTTAAGCAACCTTGATCGAGTTTTGCAGAGATGTGAAGAAACTAATCTTGTCTTGAATTGGGAAAAGTGCCACTTTATGGTTAATGAAGGTATTGTCTTGGGGCATAAAGTTTCTGAAAGAGGTATTGAAGTTGATAAAGCCAAGGTCGATGCTATTGAAAAGATGCCATGTCCCAAGGACATCAAAGGTATAAGAAGTTTCCTTGGTCATGTCGGATTTTATAGGAGGTTCATTAAGGACTTCTCAAAAATTTCTCAGCCTCTGACTAATTTATTACAAAAAGATATACCATTTGTCTTTGATGATGATTGTGTAGAAGCATTTGAAATACTTAAGAAAGTATTGATCTCTGCACCTATTGTTCAGCCACCTGATTGAAATTTACCCTTTGAAATTATGGGTGATGCTAGTGATTATGCTGTAGGTGCTGTTCTAGGGCAAAGAGTTGATAAGAAATTAAATGTTATTCAATATGCTAGTAAAACCCTAGACAATGCTCAAAGAAATTATGCTACTACTGAAAAGGAATACTTAGCAGTTGTATTTGCTTGTGATAAGTTCAGACCTTATATTATTTATTCTAAAGTAACTATTCACACTAATCATGCTTCTATTAAATATCTTATGGAAAAGAAAGATGCTAAACCTAGACTTATCAGATGGGTTCTCTTGCTACAAGAATTTGACTTACATACTGTTGATAGAAAGGGAGCTGAGAACCCTATTGCAGAGAACTTGTCTAGGTTAGAAAATGTGCTTGATGACCCACTACCTATTGATGATAGCTTTCCTGATGAGCAATTAAATTTCATAAATGCTTCTCATACGGCTCCATGGTATGCTGATTATGCTAATTATATTGTTGCTAAATTCATACCACCTAGTTTCACATACCAACAAAAGAAAAAGTTCTTCTATGATTTGAGGCATTACTTTTGGGATGAGCCACATCTTTATAAAGAATGAGTAGATGGTGGTATAAGATGTTGTGTACCTGAGCATGAACAGGAACAGATCCTAGGCAAGTGTCACTCCAAAGCTTATGTACGACACCATGCTGGAGATAGAACTGCACATAAGGTATTGCAATCTGGTTTTTATTGGCCTACTCTCTTCAAAGATGCCCGTAAGTTTGTCTTATCTTGTTATGAATGCCAAAGAATTGGTAATATTAGTAGACGTCAAGAAATACCTATGAACTATTCACTCGTTATTGAACCATTTGATGTTTGGGGCTTTGACTATATGGGACCTTTTCCTTCCTCTAATGGATATACACATATTCTAGTTGTTGTTGATTACGTTACTAAGTGGGTAGAAGCTATTCCAACTAGTAGTGCTGATCATAACACTTCTATTAAAATGCTTAAAGAAGTTATTTTTCCAAGATTTGGAGTCCCTACATATTCAATGACTGATGGTGGTTCACATTTTATTCATGGTGCTTTCCATAAAATGCTTGCTAAATATGATGTTAATCATAGAATTGCATCTCCTTATCACCCACAGTCTAGTGGTCAAGTAGAATTGAGTAATAGAGAACTCAAATTAATTTTGCAAAAGACTGTTAATATATCTAGAAAGAATTGGTCCAAGAAACTCGATGATGCATTATGGGCCTATAGATCTGCATATAAAAATCCTATGGGTATGTCTCCGTATAAAATGGTTTATGGAAAAGCATGTCACTTACCTCTCAAACCAGAACACAAGGCATATTGGGCTATTAAAGAACTCAATTATGATTTCAAACTTGCCGGTGAGAAGAGGTTATTTGATATTAGCTCACTTGATGAATGGAGAACCCAAGCCTACGAAAATGCCAAGCTGTTTAAAGAAAAAGTTAAAAGATGGCATGACAAAAGGATACAAAAGCGTGAGTTTAATGTAGGTGATTTTGTATTGCTATACAACTCTCGTTTAAGATTTTTTGCAGGAAAACTTCTCTCTAAATGGGAAGGTCCTTACGTTATCGAGGAGGTCTATCGTTCCGGTGCCATAAAAATCAATAACTTCGAAGGCACAAATCCGAAGGTGGTGAACGGTCAAAGAATCAAACATTATATCTCAGTTAATCCTATAAATGTTGAAACCAATGTTATTGAAACCGTAACCCCAAAGGAAGGGACACTTTCCGGAACGTTTTAGACTCCGAAAAGGAATAGGTATGTGGTATGGTAAGTAAACCGACTCGAAAATAGTTTTAAGGCAATATTTCTCCGTTTTGGGATATTTAGAAAAATAGAAAAATAAGTAGCAGTCCAGGAAGGACGCGAGGGCTCCACGAGGGTGGAGGGCGCGCCCCCTACCTCGTGGGCACCTCGTGTGCTCTCCGGACTCCGTTTTCGTACACGACACGTATTTTACTCGGTAAAAATTCATTATATATTCTCCCGGAGGTTTTGACTCCCGTATCATGCAAAAATCTCCTGTCTTTGTTTTGAGCTATTTTCTGTCAGGGTTATCTAGGCCAGGCATTATGTTGTCTCCCTCCTCCTCCAACCATGAGGGCAACGATGCTTGGCTAATGAAGATAGAGCTGAAGAGAGAAGAACCCATGGAGATCAACAAGGTTGAAGGGATCAAGAAGACCACGGAGGACCAAGTTCCGGCGATAGAAGACATCCTTCAACTTGATCAAAATCTTCTTACCCCACCTGAGATCGAAGCTTTCAAGATGATCGAGTTAGCTCATATACAACTGCCAAGCTTGGGGAGTGCCCCGGTATCGTATCACCATCACTTTTATCTTTACCGTTTTTCCTAGTTCGATCCTTTTGGTAATATCTTGATCTAGTAGAGTAAAAGTTTTTAGTATGATCTAGTTGTGAGTTTTTCTTTATAATCCTTCTATGTAATCGAGTCCGTGAGCTATATAATAAAGATTAGTGTTGAGTTAAGGGCTTGATTATTTTTCCATGATCCTAAGGGAATAAAAGAAAAGAGAAAGAAATAAAAAGAAACATAGATATCATGTGAGTCTTATGGAGAGTAATGAGCTCACATAGAAAAAGTATGATGAATAAAAGTTGAGAGTTTACAAACATAGTTTTGGTCATCGTTGCAATTAATAGGAAGTAATAAATAAAGAGAGGTCTTCACATATAGATATACTATCTTGGACATCTTTTATGATTGTGAGCACTCATTAAAATATGACATGCTAAAGAGTTGACGTTGGACAGGGAAGACAACTTAATGGGTTATGTTTTCTTACATCTGAGATAAATTATATTGTCATGGATCGTCTAACATGGTTGAGCTTGCCTTTCCCCCTCATGCTAGCCAAAATTCATCACACCAAGTAGAGACACTACTTGTGCTTCCAAATACCCTTAAACTAGTTTTGCCATGAGAGTCCACTATACCTACCTATGGATTGAGTAAGATCCTCTAAGTAAGTTGTCATCAGTGCAAGCAATAAAAATTGCTCTCTAAATATGTATGACTTATTAGTGCGGGAGAAAATAAGCTTTATACGATCATGTGATATGGAAGAAATAAAAGCGACAGATTGCATAATAAAGGTCCATATCACAAGTGGCAATATAAAGTGACGTTCTCTTGCACTAAGATTTTGTGCATCAAACCATAAAAGCGCATGACAACCTCTGCTTCCCTCTGCGAAGGGCTTATATTTTACTTTTATCCCCTACCTTGCATAAGAGTCATGGTGATCTTCACCCTTCCTTTTGACATTTTATCCTTTGGCAAGCATAGTATGTTGGAAAGATCCTGGTATATATGGCTAATTGGATGTGAGTTTTCATGAACTATTATTGTTGACATTACCCTTGAGGTAAAACGTTGGGAGGCAAAACTATAAGCCCCTATCTTTCTCTGTGTCTGAATTAAACTCCATACCCATAAGTATTGCGTGAGTGTCAGCAATTGTGAAAGACTATATGATAGTTGAGTATGTGGACTTGTTGAAAAGCTCTTATACATTGACTCTTTCCTATGTTATGATAAATTGCAATTGCTCCAATGATTGAGATTATAGTTTGTTAGTTTTCAATAAAGTTTATGATTCATACTTGAAATTGTGATTGAATTATTACTCTAGCATAAGAAATCATATGACAAGAATTATGTAAGTTGCTGTTCTAAGAATGATCATGATGCCCTCATGTCCGTATTTTATTTTTTATTGACACCTCTATCCCTAAACATGTGGACATATTTTTCGATTTTGGCTTTTCGCTTGAGGACAAGCGAGGTTTAAGCTTGGGGGATTTGATACGTCCATTTTGCATCATGCTTTTATATCGATATTAATTGCATTATGGGCTGTTATTACACATTATGTCACAATACTTATGCCTATTCTCCCTTATTTTACAAGGTTTACATGAAGAGGGAGAATGCCGGCAGCTGGGATTCTGGGCTGGAAAAGGAGCAAATATTGGAGACCTATTCTGCACAGCTCCAAAAGTCCTGAAACTTCACGGAAGACGTTTTCAGAATATATAAAAAATACTCAGTAGAAGAGATTCACCAGGGGGCACACCCTGCCCACGAGGGTGGGGGCGCGCCCTCTACCCCGTGGGCCCCCTGGTGGCCCCCAAGTGGCCATCTTCTGCTATATGAAGTCTTTCGATGGAAAAAAAATAAGAAGCCATCTTCTCGGATGAAACTCCGCCGCCACGAGACGGAACCTTGGCGGAACCAATCTAGGGCTCTGGCGGAGCTGTTCTGCCGGGGAAACTTCGCTCCGGGAGGGGGAAATCATCGCCATTGTCATCACCAACGCTCCTCTCATCGGGAGAGGGAAATCTCCATCAACATCTTCATCATCACCATCTCCTCTCAAAACCCTAGTTCATCCCTTGTATCCAATTCTTGTCTCTATGTCCGGGATTGGTACCTGTGGGTTGCTAGTAGTGTTAATTACTCCTTGTAGTTGATGCTAGTTGGTTTATTTGGTGGAAGATCATATGTTTAGATCCTATATGCATATTAATACCCCTCTGATTATGAACATGTTTATGTTTTGTGAGTAGTTACGTTTGTTTCCGAGGACATGGGAGAAGTCTTGCTATTAGTAGTCATGTGAATTTGGTCTTCGTTCGGTATTTTGATGAGATGTATGTTGTCTCTCCTCTAGTGGTGTTATGTGAACGTCGACTACATGACACTTCACCATTATTTGGGCCTAGAGGAAGGCATTGGGAAGTAATAAGTAGATGATGGGTTGCTAGAGTGACAGAAGCTTAAACCCTAGTTTATGCGTTGCTTCGTAAGGGGTAGATTTGGATCCATATGTTTCATGCTATGGTTAGGTTTACCTTAATACTTTTGTTGTAGTTGCGGATGCTTGCAATAGAGGTTAATCATAAGTGGGATTCTTGTCCAAGTAAGGGCAGTACCCAAGCACCTGTCCACCCACATACCAAATTATCAAAGTACCGAACGCGAATCAAATGAGCGTGATGAAAACTAGCTTGATGATATTCCCATGTGTCCTCGGGAGCGCTTTTCTCTATATAAGAGTTTGTCCAGGATTGTCCTTTGCTACAAAAAGGGTTGGGACACCTTGCTACACTTTATTTACTTTTGTTAATTGTTGCTCGTTACAAATTATCCTATCACAAAACTATCTATTACTACTTATTTCAGTACTTGCAGAGAATACCTTACTGGAAACCGCTTATCATTTCCTTCTGCTCCTCGTTGGGTTCGACACTCTTACTTATCGAAAGGACTACGATAGATCCCCTATACTTGTGGGCCATCAGTGGCACGGTAACCTCTACCGCCCCCCCAGCCGGCACCCACGCCACGGCCTTCCCAAGCCGCGCGCGATGAGCAAAACCGCGACGTCGGAGCTCCTGGGCACCGCCGCGGGAAGAGCCCTGTGCGCCACTCTCAGGACGCACCAAGCCGGCCTATGCACCCGGATGCCGGCGAAAGCGACATGCGACCGCAAGACCATGACAGAGCTTCTTCTAACCTGGTTAGAAGTCAGAGCGCGTCGCGGTACACACGGCTTTCGCCACCGCCCACGCTAGCAGAAGCGCTAGCACGCGTGCAACTGCTCCTTGACTTCCCCCTGCTGCGGAGAAGCTCGACGAGTGGAGAACCACCATCTGAAGCCTCATCAACTTCACCAATAAAGATGAGCCGCTCCCATTAGGACCCTCATGCCGGCGTTCTATCGAGCCAGTGCATGCCAGCGGTGACGGGACTGGATATGCTGGGACTATGGTGCACTCTCCTCCCCCACAGCCGCGACAACAGCCACCAGCTCATGGGGCCAACGCCTATGACAATGTTTCCACAGCGTCGTCCGGCCCGCGAACCCGCTGTGACCAACGTCGAGTTCTTCGAGAGCGAGCTCAGGAAAACGCTCGGACTACCATCGAGCGACGGCGGGAGGTGCGCCATCAATCGTATTGGCCTGCAGGGCCTGCTATGGACCACCCAGCGTCGGGGGCCTCTGGCGACCTGCCTTACGAGGTGGGTTGTCCGGACTTTACCCGAGAGCTGCGGCAGTTCCAGTGGCCCTCCCACCGCACGTTCAAGCTTGATGTTGGGGAAAAGTACAATGGCAAGACTCACCCGTCGGAGTTCCTCAACATCTACACCATCGCGATGCAAGCCTCTGGGACTCGCAACGACAAGGTGCTCGCCAACTACTTTCCGTTGGCGCTTAAGCCCAGCGTCATGTCGTGGTTGATGCACCTGCTAGTGGATTCCATCTCTTCCTGGTCGGATCTGTGCCACGAGTTTGTTGGCACCTTTACCTGAGGCCATGAAGCTCCTGGCCAGGCAAGTAAATTGCTTGTCATCCCCTAGAAGGATGGTGAGTCCCTGCATAAGTACATACAAAGATTCAGCCATGTGCAGTACACCATCCCAGATATTCATCCCGCCGCTGTCATCAGTGAGTTCCATCAGAACATATGCAACAGCAAGATGCGTGAAGAGGTGGCAATGAGCAAGGTCAAGGATGTAGCCGTACTTTATGTTCTAGCAGATAGATGTGCTCGGGCTGAAGAAGGAAGGAAGTACCCCGGCGAGGACGACGGTGTGGAAACCGACTCCATGGACGAAGACGTCGTCGCCCCGATGAAGAAGGGCCGGTGCCGCAACAGGAAGCGTAAGGGCAAGACTGTGCTTGCCGTTGAGGGATCCGGTGACCCCGGCGCCGCCAAGAAGGCCAAGGCTGACGACCCCGGCAAGGAGGTTGCCGGGTGCGCCGCCTGCTGGGCCTTGGCGGCCGCCGACAAGCTAGGTGGCTCCGATAAGCAGTACTGCAAGATCCACCGCACTAAGGGCCATGACCTCCAGAACTGCCGACAGGTTGAGCTGCTTGCAGAAAAACAGAAGACTGAATATGAAAGGCGGGACAAGGAAAAGGGTCAGGATAGTGCTGAGGGGTCCGACAAGAAGCGTGGCGGCCAAGGAGGTCACCGCGGCAAAGATAATCAACAAGAGAGGCCCGCTCGGGGCCGCGATAAGAAGGAGAAAGACGATGATCATGACAAGGACGACAAGTGAGGCGAGCACGAGTTACAGAAAGCTACATAGGCCATGTGCGTCGACGGTGGCGCCTTGTTGCACACCTCTCACCGCCAACTAAAATAGTGGGCATGAGAGGACACTGCGGTGGAGCCATCATTCGATGCCCAGAAAGCCACTGAAGTGGTCCCGTACACCCATCATTTTTGACACCGAGGATCACCCTGATTACACAACTGCGGTCGGGAGTTTGCCTTTGTTGGTTTCACCAACAATACGCAACCTCAAGGTGACAAAAGTACTGGTTGATGGTGGGGCCGGTTTGAACTTGATCTTGCCCACTGTGATCAAGAGGCTGCAGATTCCTGATGGAGATCTCGAGGAGACGAGCACGTTTCAAGGGGTCAACCCAGGAAGGAGCTAGCCGAAAGGCAAAATCACGTTGCTTGTTATGTTTGGGGGCGAGCTAAACTATAGGACAGAGAAGATCATTTTTGATGTCGCTAAGATCCCCTTGCCATACAATGGGATTCTTGGCCGCCCAGCGCTGGCCAAGTTCATGGCGGCGTCACACTACGCCTACAACACATTGAAGATGCCGGGGCCGTTGACCATCATCACCGTCTCCTCTGGCAAGAAAGACACGCTCATCTGCGCCGACCAACTCTACCGAGAGGCAGTTGCAGCAACTGCCGCCAAGGCACTTGCTCCTGCCGCTCAAGCCTCGGGAAGGAAGAAGGCTGGCAATACCTCTGCTGGCAAGACCCCTTCCGGCGAGACCTCTTCCGGCAAGACCTCTTGCTCCCACTCCGGCAAGCGGGCCTCTTCGGAGTGCTGCGATCCTGTTGAGGACGTGCCAAAGAGCTCCACCGGAAAGAGCAAGATGTCCAAGGGTGCACCATAAGAAACCAAGAAGGTGTCCATCAAGGAGGACGGCACGGGCGGGGCTTTCACTATAAGCTCCACCCTCGACAGCAAATAGGAAAGCATGCTCGTCGCCTTCCTATAGGCGAATGTCGATGTGTTTGCATGGCAAGCATCCGACATCCCCGGCGTTCCCAGGGAGGTGATTGAGCACCATCTTGTTGTCTGTCCTCATGCGCGGCCCGTCAAGCAAAAGGTCAGGAAGCAAGCTTTGGAGCGACAGGAGTTCATCATCGAGGAGATCAGGAAGTTGGAGGCGGCAGGCCTGGTTAGAGGAGTGCTCCACCCTATGTGGTTAGCCAATCCGGTGGTGGTGCGTAAGGCAAATGGGAAATGGAGGCTGTGTATTGACTACACATATGTCAATAAAGCCTATCCAAAGGATCCTTTCCCTCTGCCACGCATCGACCAGATTGTGGACTCTACTGCTGGGTGTGACCTGCTGTCATTCCTCGACGCCTGTTCAGGATACCACCAGATCTTCATGATGAAGGAAGACGAAGAAAAAACCATGTTCATCACCCCATGTGGTATGTACTGTTTTGTACGAATGCCTTTCGGGTTGAAGATCGCTGGTTCAACGTTTGCTTGAGCAGTCCAGATTGGTTTAGAGCCCCAGCTACATAGAAATATGGAAGCTCATATGGATGACATAGTGGTCAAAGCCAAGGACAGGGTCACGCTCGTGCAAGATTTAGAAGAAACAATTGCAAATCTGTGGAAGATCAACCTCAAGCTCATCCCAGAGAAGTGTGTGTTCGGTGTCCCCTCCAGCAAACTTCTTGGGTTCTTTGTGTCTCAACGCGGAATCGAAGCAAATCCCAAC
The DNA here is from genome assembly GCF_056163025.1 of Triticum urartu. NCBI lineage: Eukaryota > Viridiplantae > Streptophyta > Magnoliopsida > Poales > Poaceae > Triticum > Triticum urartu. The sequence continues at coordinate 310,329,977 of NC_141879.1, read as the reverse complement.
AAGATCAAGGCAATCGAGCAGATTGAGGCACCGAAACGGGTCAAAGACGTCCGTAGGCTCGCCGGCTGCGTTGCTGCCCTGAGTAGGTTCATCTCCAAATCTGCTGAGCGCGCACTCCCCTTTTTAAAAGTTTTGAAAAAGGCGTGTCTAGTAAAGTGGACTCCGGAGGCAGAGACAGCGCTGCAAGATTTGAAGAGGCACCTCTCTTCCGCGCCAATACTAGTCGCGCCTAAACCACAAGCGTCGTTGCTGCTGTACTTAGCAGCAACGAATCAAGTGGTTAGTGCTGCGCTGGTGGCGCAGAGGGGACTTGAGGAAGAAGCAGTAGTAGCAGCAGAGCCATCGGATGGCGGGCCTGGGCCCTCCCCAGCAGAGCCTGACGCCGGCAAGGCGGAACCCCCGGCAAGGCCCGATCCCGACAAGGCAGAGTCTGTGCAGGTAGGCGAAGTGGAACAGAGGAAGAAGGTGGTGCAGCACCTGGTCTATTTTGTCAGTTCCCTCTTGCAGGGGGCTACGTCAAGATATTCTAGCATACAGAAGCTACTTTTAGGCCTCCTCATGGCCACGAGAAAGCTGCATCACAATTTCTAAGCACATGAGATCACCATCATCACCCGCCTCCCTTTGCAACAGATTTTGCACAACCCAGATGCGACAGGGAGGATTGTGGAGTGAGCATTGGAGCTATCGAGCTTTCGCCTCAAGTTTGAAAGTACTTCAACAATCAAGAGCCGGGCCTTGGCAGAGTTCATAGAAGAATGGACTCCGATGCCCAACGAAGAGGTTCAAGGGCGCAGCACACCGTCTATTTCCTCCAAATAGGGGAACTCCCTGAGGAACAGGAAGAAGCAGAAAGACTAGCCCATCGGTCCAACATGTACCAGTTTGTGGATAATACCCTGTACAGATGGAGGCCAAACAACGTGAAGCTGAAGTGCATTCCTCAAGAGGACGCACTGGAGCTGTTGGTGGAGATACATGGAGGCGTGTGTGGCTCCCACATAGGGTCGGGAGCCCTTGCCGGCAAGGCATTCCGGCAAGGCTTCTTTTGGCCCACAGCCCTCCAGGATGCAGCTGCACTAGTAACCAAATGTGAAGCATGCCAGTTCCATTCAAAGAAGCTTCATTAACCAGCCCAAGCCCTTCAAACAATCCCTCTCTCTTGGTCATTTTCGGTCTGGGGGCTCGACATACTAGGCCCCTTCCCCCGCGCTGTCGAGGGCTTTGAGTACTTGTACGTTGCAATTGACAAGTTCACAAAGTGGTCCGAAGTGGAAGCGGTGAGGAAGGTGACATAACAGTCAGCCGTCAAGTTCTTCATGGGGCTAGTTTGCCATTTTGGTGTGCCGAACAAGGTCATCACCGACAACGGCACACAGTTCACAAGCCTCACGTTCATGCAGTACATCCAGGACCTCAGCAGCAAGGTCTGTTTCGCTTCAGTGGCGCACCCACGGAGCAACGGCCAGGTGGAGAGGGCAAATGTTGAAGTACTACGGGGCCTGAGGACAAAGACTTTTGACAGGGTGCACAAGTGTGGAAGGCGTTGGATTGATGAGTTGCCAGCGGTTCTTTGGTGGATCAGAATGACGCCAAATCGAGCCAACGACTAGACACCCTTTGCCCTGGTATACAAGGCAGAAGCAGTTCTCCCCACGGAACTCATGTACGGGTCACCTCAAGTGCTCGCTTATGATGAGCTCGAGCAAGAGCAGTTGCGGCAAGATGACGCGACGCTCCTGGAGGAAGATTGTCTTTGGGTGGCTATGCGAGATGCACGCTACCAACAAGCCTTGCGCCGCTACCATAGCCACAAGGTTCATGCCCGAAGTTTTGAGGAAGGAAACCTTGTTCTTCAGTGCGTTCAGTCGGCCAAGAATTCCAACAAGTTGACGTCGATCTGGGAAGGCCCTTATCGGGTAATGTGAGTCACCAGGCCTAGCACAGTCCGCCTGGAGACCAAAGATGGTATTCAAGTGAGCAACTCCTGGAACATTGAACATATTCGTAAGTTTTACCCATGAGGCGCGGTTGCCGGGCCTCCCGAAAACCACCTTTTATACAAGCCTTGCCGACAGGGCATGTAACCCTTTGTACAGAGCCAGGCGCAGACCCTAAGCACAAATAAATGAAGCACTGGCGCCCTAAGTTTTAGCATGAATGCTAGGTTGAGTCTCTCTCTTTGTTAGGGTTGATAGTGCTCAGTGGCAACTATCCCCTATCATAGAGGTCGAGTGTGTGTCTTTCTGTCCTTTCTAGTCTTTTCTTTGGTTCGCAGGCTGCACAAGCGTTTCTGCCAAACCATTTAAGAGCAGGGAGACGGACCGACATCCTTGACCCCGGCAAGCCATTGCCGGGGGCTGCAGATTCATGTATCCGACCACAGCATGCTAAGGTTGCCGGGGGTTGCAGATTCAGATAAGTCTTTTATCTCCTGTTATGCATTTCTGTATGGGACTTGGATGTATGAGACTTCGTTTTTTCCCGGACCACCATGCTCCCCCTTTCCTATGCCTAAGAACTCTTCTTTCGGCCGGAACTTGGTGGTAGTTGTGGTGACAAAGAAACAAACGAAGGGCCTAATCCTACTTTGCCCCTGCCTCGGCCAAGGGCGTGAGTATGGTCGAGCTATGAAGTGGGAGGATGGCAAGGTCTGTTGCCGGGCAACAGTGCTTCTCTTAAGATAACAAGGACTCGTCCCTTGGTGTGAGCTTTGCTCATGCACAAAAGAACCCGGCAAGCCCCCTTTTTCATTAATACATTGCGAACAAGTAAAACTCATATGGAATGCAAACATGAGCAAGGGGATTACAAGGTTTAAATCTGACAAATGCCCGCAGGCTTAAAAACTTAAAACGATAAGTGCCCCGCAATCCCCGTTCTTGCCCCTTTTCTCCCAGGTACGGTAGGTGAAGGCAAAAAGGAAGGGACAGGAACGCGCCGACGGAGAGCTTGACGAGGAAGACCCTTGGCAAGGTGCGCGGCCGAGCGAGGGGGCGGCACGGTCAATCGGAGTCGAAGTCGGCGTCCTCCCACCTGACGCCCCCGTCGCCACTGTCACTGTCCTCCTCATCACTCCTGCTCGAGGAGGAGGTTTCGTCATTAGTGGAACTCTCCACGTAGTACCTTAGGTAAGTTCCCAAGTGCCCAAAAACCTTGACGGAGACCAAGCCATTCAACATCAACTTGAAGTGGAGGACGAGCCCCTCCTACAGGCTATGGGCACGGGCGAAGTCTTTCCACCCGTGGCGGAGATACATGACATGAGGGGCGGGGAAGTTGACATTGACCCGCATGCCGCCATTCCCGCAACCCCTCATATGTAGCCTCAAGGCTTGTGGTGGGTCGATCTCCATCTCCTGAGCGGATGGAGTGGGGAGACAAAGACGGCCGCGCACTGGCTTGTGCAGCCTGATGAAGAATTCGCGGGGCTGGTCTCCGACATGGCCCTCCATTGGGGGAAGAGCCGCTGGCGGAGGCACGGTCGGTGCGCTGCCTCGTCCTCCTCTCCCTCGAGCGCCACGGCGGCATCAGCCTCGCCCCTCCCTCTTCCTCTCGCCGCCAGCTCGGCCGTCACGAGCTCTTGGGGAGGGGGAGCACACTATCGAGGAGATACTCTTGTCGCTGCCATCGGAGCGCCGGCGCACCCTCTTGCCATAGCGAAGGGAAGGAAGGAGTCAAGATGGAAGAAGATGGATGTTGGAGGATTGAAGGGTGCCTTCCCCCTCCCCTTCTTATAAAGGGGCGGGGCTGGGGCTCGGCCGCCCCACTTAACCAATCCAGCCGCCAGGGGCGCAAGGAATCAGGACCGACCCGCTGCTCCAATCAGAGGCGACCCGGTTTCCCGCCTCGCCATTAAGGCCTCTGCCCTCCGCGTCCACCTCCTATCCTCCTTGGGGCATGGGGGACACGTGGCGAGCAAGCCAGAATCGAGAAGACAAGTGAGGCGACCGGTTTCCACCCCGTGATCTTGGGGGGCGGGCGCCTTGAAGGCCATGACCCGAGTCCACTTAGTAAATGAGTCACGCCCCTGTGTTTTCCTATTTTTATGGGGAAGGTGCAGGCCACCTCTTTACCATTTACCACGATGTGACGCAGGCGTGCATCAACCACCCCATGCACGACCCCCATGTCACGATTCAACGCGGGTCGTGGGGAAGCGCAACTGGCGATGGAGTTACTGCGGTAAAAGCCCGGCGCATGCGCGCCCGTGCACCGTTCTGGGCCTGGCCCAATAACACTCCGCGCTCATATGTGACCCAAGCCCGGGGGCTCCTGTTGGTGTAAAAAAGTAGGGGTCCTTTCTGTACCCCTTTACTTGTGCGCGGGCAGTTGCAGCCTGATAACCCACAAGTATAGGGGATCACAACCGTTTTCGATGGTAGAGTATTCAACCCAAATCTATTGATTCGACACAAGGGGAGCCAAAGAATATTCTCAAGTATTAACAGTTGAGTTGTCAATTCAACCGCACCTGAAAGACTTAATATCTGCAACAAAGTATTTAGTAGCAAACTAATATGGAAGTAACGGTAACGGTGGCAAAAGTAATAGTATTGGTTTTATATTAATTGTAACAGTGGCAACGGAAAAGTAACTAAGAAAAGATCTATATGTGAAAAGCTCGTAGGCATTGGATCAGTGATGGATAATTATGTCGGATGCGATTCCTCATGCAATAGTTATAACATAGGGTGACACAGAACTAGCTCCAGTTCATTAATATAATGTAGGCATGTATTCCGAATATAGTCATACGTGCTTATGGAAAAGAACTTGCATGACATATTTTGTCCTACCCTTCCGTGGCAACAGGGTCCTATTGGAAACTAAGGGATATTAAGGCCTCCTTTTAGTAGAGTACTGGACCAAAGCATTAACACTTAGTGAATACATGAACTCCTCAAACTATAGTCATCACCGGGAGTGGTCCCGATTATTGTCACTTCGGGGTTACCGGATCATAACACATAGTAGGTGACTATTGACATGCAAAATAGGATCAAGAACTCACATATATTCATGAAAACATAATAGGTTCAGATCTGAAATCATGGCACTCGGGCCCTAGTGACAAGTATTAAGCATAGCAAAGTCATAGAAACATCAATCTTAGAACATAATGGATACTAGGAATCAAACCCTAACAAAACTAACTCAATTACATAATAAATCTCATCCAACCCATCACCGTCTAGCAAGCCTACGCTGGAATTACTCACGCACGGCAGTGAGCATCCTGAAATAGGTGATGGAGGAAGGTTGATGATGACGATGGTGACGGATTCTCCTCTCCGGATCCCCGAACGGACTCCGAATCAGCCCTCTCGAGAGAGATTAGGGCTTGGTGGCCGCTCCGTATCGTAAAACGCGATGAATCCTTCTCTCTGATTTTTTTCTCCCCTAACGTGAATACATAGAGTTGGAGTTGAGGTCGGTGGAGCCTCAGGGGGCCCACGAGATAGGAGGGCGACCTGAAACTTCATGGAGAATATTTTTGGAATATTTAAAAAATACTTGCGAAAGAATCAACGTCAGGGGGCCCACACCCTGCCCACGAGATAGGGGGCGCCCCCCTGGGGCGCGCCCCCTATCTCGTGGGCAGGGTGTGGGCCCCTGACGTTGATTCTTTCGCCAACATTTTTTAAATATTCCAAAAATATTTTCCATGAAGTTCTAGGTCATTCCGAGAACTTTTATTTCTGCACAAAAATAACACCATGGCAATTCTACTAAAAACAACGGCTGGTCGGGTTAGCTCCATTCAAATCATGCAAGTTAGAGTCCAAAACAAGGTCAAAGTGTTTGGAAAAGTAGATACGATGGAGACGCACTTCTAGGAAAGTGCTTATAGATAGAAGTTTACCAGTAGCGCATGTTTATGACCCCACGCTACTGGTATTTCCCAGTAGCGCTAGGTGGAAAACACGCTACTACTAGTAAATAACAACAGCGTTTGTTAGCTTGGGCCGCGCTGCTGTTACATGGGCCACAGGGCAAAAACGCTAGCCCACTAACCTGTAGCGGTTGTTTCGAACGGGCACTATAGCTGGTGGGCTTAGCAGTAGCGCCGGCCTCTACCCAGCGCTACTACTAGAGGAAAAGAAACCCGGCCCGAGCGCCCCCACCCCCTCACTCGCACATTATCGATCCCCTCCGCCCGACGACGCCGCCGCAGTTAGGGTTCCTCCCCGGCCACCTCACCCCCGTCAACGGCGCCGTGCGCTGCCACCACGCGCGGTCGCCTCTCGCCTCCTTCGACGCTCCAGCCCCATAAGTCCCCCTCGATCTCCTCCTCCCTGCGCGCGCCACCACTAGCTAGCTAGGCTCCGATCGATTCGCCGAGGCGGCTTGCCATGTTTAGGGATTTCGCGTGGGGGAAAGAGATTTAGGGATTGCACTATGGCTCCATGCTTCGATGCGACATGTTCCAGGGTTGTTTCCTTGCGTGATTGGGGAGAGAGTAGAGAGAGGGCTTAGGTCAGAGAGAAGTATAGGCTTTTTGTTGGGCGGCGGGAGCGCTGCAGGAGAGGTACGGGAGGCGGCGGGAGCTGTTGGACAGCGCACGGTGGGAGGAGCAGCAGCGAGAGAGCAGGGAGTCGGCGGTGGCTGCCGCGATGGCGGTGTGATGACCCACAAGTATAGGGGATCTATCGTAGTCCTTTCCATAAGTAAGAGTGTCGAACCCAACGAGGAGCAGAAGGAAATGATAAGCGGTTTCCAACAAGGTATTCTCTGCAAGTACTGAAATAAGTGGTAACAGATAGTTTTGTGACGGGATAATTTGTAACAAGCAACAAGTAACAAAAGTAAATAAAGTGCAGCAAGGTGGCCCAATCCTTTTTGTAGCAAAGGACAAGCACGGACAAACTCTTATATAGAGAAAAGCGCTCCCGAGGACACATGGGAATATCATCAAGCTAGTTTTCATCACGCTCATATGATTCGCGTTCGGTACATTGATAATTTGGTATGTGGGTGGGCCGGTGCTTGGGTACTGTCCTTACTTGGACAAGCATCCCACTTATGATTAACCTCTATTACAAGCATCCGCAACTACAACAAAAGTATTAAGGTAAACCTAACCATAGCATGAAACATATGGATCCAAATCAGCCCCTTACTAAGCAACGCATAAACTAGGGTTTAAGCTTCTGTCACTCTAGCAACCCATCATCTAATTATTACTTCCCAATGCCTTCCTCTAGGCCCAAATAATGGTGAAGTGTCATGTAGTCGACGTTCACATGACACCACTAGAGGTATGACAACAGACATCTCATCAAAATATCGAACGAAGACCAAATTCACATGACTACTAATAGCAAGACTTCTCCCATGTCCTCAGGAACAAACATAACTACTCACAAAGCATAAACATGTTCATAATCAGAGGGGTATTAATACGCATATAGGATCTGAACATATGATCTTCCACCAAATAAACCAACTAGCATCAACTACAAGGAGTAATTAACACTACTAGCAACCCACAGGTACCAATCCCGGACTTAGAGACAAGAATTGGATACAAGAGATGAACTAGGGTTTTGAGAGGAGATGGTGCTGATGAAGATGTTGATGGAGATTGCCCTCTCCCGATGAGAGGAGCGTTGGTGATGACGATGGCAATGATTTTCCCCTCCCGGAGGGAAGTTTCCCCGGCAGAACAGCTCCGCCAGAGCCCTAGATTGGTTCCGCCAAGGTTCTGCCTCGTGGCGGCGGAGTTTTGTCCGAGAAGATGGCTTTTGATTTTTTTCCCATCGAAAGACTTCGTATAGCAGAAGATGGCCACCGGAGGGCCACCAGGGGGCCCATGAGGTAGGGGGCGCGCCCCCACCCTCGTAGGCAGGGTGTGGCCCCCCTAGTGAATCTCTTCCGCTGAGTATTTTTTATATATTCTGAGAACGTGTTCTATGAAGTTTCAGGACTTTTGGAGCTGTGCAGAATAGGTCTCTAATATTTGCTCCTTTTCCAGCCTAGAATCCCAGCTGCCGGCATTCTCGCTCTTCATGTAAACCATGTTAAATAAGAGAGAATAGGCATAAGTATTGTGACAAAATGTGTAATAACCGCCCATAATGCAATAAATATCGATATAAAAGCATGATGCAAAATGGACATATCACGGTGGCGGGCAAGCAGAGGGCCAGGGAGAAGGAGAAGGAGCAGGAGAATGGCGGAGAGGGCGGTAAGTTGATGCAGGTTCTGTCCATTTTTAGCACAGGACTAGAGAGGCAGCGTTTGTTGATGGTTTGGTGGTGTCCTTGTAGAGAACATAGTAAGCGTCGGTGCCGCCGAGCACGGCCCAGAAGAGCAGCAGGGCCGCCCGGCGAGAGCAGCCCTTAGGTGAGAGGGGTTTGGTGAGAGTAGAGAGAGGGGTTCTGTGAAGAACTAATCCAGATGCACAAGTTTGGTGATAGAAAAGGATGCGGGTAGAGGCGGGAGGGGGTGAGGGCAGCAGAAGGGAGTGAGTGAACTGACCTGAGCGAGGGGGGATTAAGGGTAGCAGAACGGCGGAGGCTTGGTTTCTTCTTCCTTGGCTGCTGTCCCTAGAGCAGTGGCGGCGGCGGCGGTGCCTAGTGTTCTATGGTTTAGAGAGGGGTTCTCTCTCTCGTCCTGCCTTGGCTTTTGTTTAGTGGCGGCGGCGGCGGTGCCTAGTGTTGTAGGGTTTAGAGATGGGTTCTCTCTCTCTCGATTGAACTACGTATGCTTGTCTACTTGCGCAATAATGGCAATATGCCATTTATCTTATTATTAGGCTTTGTTTGGGTTACATGATCTCTATTAGGTTATTGTCTGAACTGAACTGCAATTTAGTTGTTATTTTGCTTGCCATGTGAACCTGATGTTTATTCTCTATGATGTGAACCTGATGTGTATATTATTCAAAACCTGTTGTGTATTGAAAACTTTATGTTTACTTTTTGGAACGTTAATCCTTTAATCATATTGCTTTAGGGAAATGGTGCCACCACCACCACCACCATGTCGACGGTGCAAGTCAAGGTGCGCCAGCAGCCTTGCAACTGGCACGCTGTTCGGCATCTACTTCGAGTCTAGTTTTCTTCATGCGGTGGTAATAAATTGTATGAAACTAGTAATCACTATTTTGTTTTTAGTGTTATTGGCATTAATGCATCGTGTATATATCATTTTTCTTTTTTGTACACAGATCGTCCCATGCAATGTGAGGTCAGAATTCATCAAGCTAACCGGAGACTCTGTGACCTTTGAGGCTCCTGGGGGCCCCTACACTATGGAGGTCGAGAAAGGACGAAATATGACACAGGTGGGAGGAGATGGATGGGTCCGTTTCATTGCCCACATGCATATCACCGGTGGTGAGTTGATCAGCTTCTCCTTCAGAGCAGAAACACCCAAGTTGGCCGTGATTTATGTCAACAAAGCAGAAGATGATGAAGATGATGAGGATGATGAGGATGATGAAGACCCACTTGGTGAAGCCATCATTGCTCAAAGAATGAGGTTGAGCAAGGAGGAGGTGTGAAACCTATGGGACATCATTCCGCCACGTGCTGACTTCGACGGGGTGCCATTCGTGACCCGTCTGACAAGTACCATGCTTGATCGGCATATCATGGTATGTTGCATTTACTGTAGTAATTTGATGATATGCTTTATTGTTATACTTAGTGCAGAGTCCGATGATATATATGCTTAGTGAATCTTATATGCTTAGTGAATCTTATATGCTTTATTGTTATACTTAGTGTAGAGTCCGATGATATATATGCTTAGTGAATCTTATAAGCTTAGTAAATCCGATGATCTATATGCTTAGTGAATCCGATGATATATATGCTTAGTGAATCTTATATGCTTAGTGAATCTGATGATACATATGCTTTATTGTTATACTTAGTGTAGAGTTCGATGATATATATGCTTAGTGAATCTTATATGCTTAGTGAATCCGGTGATCTATATGCTTAGTGAATCCGATGATATATATGCTTTGTGTAGAATCCAAAGAACTGTTAATAGTGTAGAATGCAATTATACTTATTAGTAGAATTCATGCTTAGCAGAAATGTAGTACTGTCTTTTGATAGTGTAGAATGTGTGAGGCTACTTATTAATTGATATGTTTTTCTTATTCAAAAATTGCCAAAGAGCCTATCTGAGAGTTGTGGTATCAAGCCTGATGAAGAAGGCTCTGCTGGAATACGTCTTACCGTGAGGGGCTCCGTCACCACTTGTGCGTACGGCGTGGACACGGACGGTCGCACACACATCAACTCGGTTGGGTGGAAGAGCTTCCTCGTCGGCAAGAATATTCATGCTGGACAGGAAATCCTAATTACTATCAGGAACACCCACCGCCCAGGCTTGAGGATGATGGTCGTCATCGATATCATCTAGAACTACGAATGCATGCGTGTGGCTGCTAAACCATATATATTCTAGTATGACTACCTAGTAGACTTATCAACTATGATCTATCAATGCATTGTTGACTACTATATATGAGTTTGTGAGATTGTGTGGTTATATTAAATGTGGTATTGTCATTAATGCTTGTGAGATGGTTTTGTGAACTTAGTTTATTTGCATTAGACTTGTCTTGATTTCCATGAATATTGCATCTGACTCCTTTTTTATTTTTTATTTCTATTTACCTAGTTGTAGCATGGGGAGAAAATAGGGCGCTACTACTACGTGATGATAGTAGTAGTGTTGGTAGAGAAAGAGGCGCTACTACTAAGTATCTTAGCTGCAGTGCTTGTTTAGAAGCGTGCTACTGTTAAGTAATAGCTGTAGCGCCCTAGCAGTAGCGCGGGTGCCCGCTCTACTACTATGTAAAAACCAGCGCCACAAGTAAGGTTTTCTCTAGTAGTGATGTATCAACTCCCCCAAGCTTAAACATTTGCTTATCCTTAAGCAATTCAGTTGAGAAACTGAAAGTGATAGTGAAAAACTTTTACAAACTCTGTTTGATCTTGTTGTTGTAAATATGTAAAGCCAGCATTCAAGTTTTCAGCAAAGATTATGAACTAACCATATTCACAATAACACTTAGGTCTCATGTTTACTCATATCAATGTCATAATCAACTAGAGAGCAATAATAATAAATCTTGGATGACAACACTTTCTCAAAACAATCATAATATGATATAACAAGATGGTATCTCGCTAGCCCTTTCCCAGACCGCAAAACATAAATGCAGAGCACCTCTGAAGTTCAAGGACTGACTAAACATTGTAATTCATGGTAAAAGAGACCAAGTCACAGTCATACTCAATGTAAACTAATAGTAATGCATGCAAATGACACCAGTGCTCTCCAACTAGTGCTCTTTAATAAGAGGATGATGACTCAACATAAAAGTAAATAGATATGCCCTTCGTACAGGGCGGCAGGGATTTGTAGAGGTGCCAGAGCTCAATTTTGAAATAGAGATAAATAATATTTTGAGTGGTATACTTTCATTGTCAACATAACAACCGAGAGATCTCGATGTCTTCCATGCTACACACATTATAGGCGGTTCCCAAACAGAATGGTAAAGTTTATACCCCCCCCCCCCACCAACAACAAACATCAATCCATGGCTTGTCCGAAACAACGGGTGCCTCCAACTAACAACAATCCTAGGGGAGTTTTGTTTGCAATTATTTTAATTTAAGCATGGGACTGGGCATTCCGGTTACCAGTCATTTTCTCGTGAATGAGGAGTGGAGTCCACTCCTCTTGAGAATAACCCACCTAGCATGGAAGATATAGACATCCCTAGTTGATACATGAGCTATTCGATAATACAAAACTGTCGGTGCACAAAAGGAGGGGTCCTATTTTGTACCCCTTTACTTGTGCGCGGATAGTTGGAGCCGCGCCTGCGGCCACACCTAGAGGGGCAGAGGAAGGAAGCGAAGCCACAAGGCACTAGAGCAACGCCAAGCCAGAAACGCAAAGAGCAGAGGGGGAGGTGAACTCCCTGCCGGGGCGGCTTCCACAGCCCTGGCAAGAACCTTGCAGGGGCAACTTGCCCAAAACCAGCAGAGCCGCCACCCTTGAGCCCAAGAGTTCCAACACCACCAACCACTTTGGAATCAAGGCTCGGGAGGCACCTCCGTGGTGGCATGCAGATCTTTGTGATAACCAGAAGACGACAATCCTAGGCAAGATCCTTGCCAAGGATACGCACGAGACCCCCGGCAAGACCCTTGCCGGGGACGACCACGATGCCACAGCAAGACCCTTGCCGGGGCCCCGGCAAGACTCTTGCCGAAAACATATGTTGGGCCGCAGCCAGGCCCACATCTGCCAAGACTCCACCACCGTTCCCATGAAGTTGCCAGTCCACCAACTAGGCAGGCGCCTGCGTGGTGACATGCGGCCTCTAGGACGACTTGGCAAGCACCTGTGTGGTGGCATGCAGATCTTCGTGAAGACTCTGCCACCGCACCAACTCAGCAGCCAGCCAGCGTGGCGCTACACGCCTCGTCAGTTCGAACACGCGTTGAAGCCAGGCAAGGCGGCGACTGCTGGGACGAGCTTCCTTGTCGTCCCCGATAGAGCAAGGAGGGCACATCGGCAACGCATTAAATGCATTTGTCCTATGGTGCCTGGAGATAGACTCGATTACGGTATAGCTTTCCACCTCCTTTGTGCCACTGTGGGAGCCCCTTTGACTATAAAAGGAGGCCCGGGGCGTACTGAGAGAGGATTTGGATTTTTTGGACCCTGCATGCCTTGTAGCTAGTCCAAGAACACTAGATAAACGGAAACCAGCAGGAGTAGGGTGTTACGCATCACTTGCGGCCCGAAACTGGATAATCCTCTTGCGTTGATCTCTCAATCCCGCTCTTTCAATAGCCCCGCGCCCGCCAACCATAGAAAAAAGGGATTCCTCGTGATCCCGTAGGTGTCGTTTCCCCCGACAAAAATAGAATTACATTTGAAGGTTTGGAGTTCGGCACATACAAATTTACTTGTAACGGCAGGTAGATACCGCATACAGGAAGGTATTGTGGACTCATATGGAATAACTTTTGGGATTTATGGATGTGGATGCACAAGCAATATTCCCTCTTAGTACAAGTCAAGGCTAGAAAGAGACTGGGAAGCGACCAGCTAGAGAGCGACAACAGTCATGAACATGCATTAAAATTAATCAATAGTGAGTGCAAGCATGAGTAGGATAGAATTCACCATGAACATAAATATCGTGGAGGCTATGTTGATTTTGTTTCAACTACATGTGTGACCATGTGCCAAGTCAAGCCACTCGAATCGTTCAAAGGAGGGTACCACCGTATCATACCACATCACAACCATTTTAATAGCACGTTGGCATGCAAGGTAAACCATTATAAACTCCTAGCTAATTAAGCATGGCATGAGCAACTGTAATCTCTAATTATCATTGCAGACATGTTTCAATTCATAATAGGCTGAATCAGGAACGATGAACTAATCATATTTACAAAAACAAGATAGGTTGAGTTCATACCAGCTTTTCTCATCTCAATTAGTCCATCAAATATCGTCATTATTGCCTTTCACTTGCACGACCGAACAGTGTGGATAATAATAATTGTGCACGTGCATTGGACTAAGCTGGAATCTGCAAGCATTCAACACAAGGGAGAATACAAGGTAATATGGGCTCTTAGTTAGATCAACAATAATGCATATGAGAGCCACTCAACATTTTCATCATGGTCTTCTCCTCTCGACCCCCAAAGAAAAGAAATAAAACTATTTACACGGGAAAGCTCCCAACAAGCAAAAGAAGAACGAGAAATCTTTTTGGGTTTTCTTTTTAATTACTACTACTACAGGCACGGGAAGTGAACTAGCTAAAAGCTACAACTAATTTTTTGTGTGTGTTTTCTTCTTAAGGTTTTCCAAACATGTAAGAAGAATGCTGGGAAAGAAAATAAACTAGCATGAATAGTACAATGAAAAAAGTATGAGCACCGACAACTGGCATGATTGTGTGAACATGACTGTAATGTCAGTGAGAAATACGTACTCCCCCAAGCTTAGGTTTTTGGCTTAAGTTGGTTTATGGCCATGGCTGGCCTGGTGGAAATCCAAAGTGGTAGTTGGGATCGTACTGAGATGCAGCAGCTACTGCCTGACGAGCTACAGGTTGGAGGTGAGCTGACTACGTCCTCCTCTCGTACTCGTTCGCCTCCTCCCTGGTTATAGCATATCTCCTTTTTTCCTGAAAGTCAAAGTAATCAGGAGTAGGGAGAGCAACATGGACGGCGCGCCGTCTGTCAAATATTAGTCGGTACTGGAGGAACTGTTCATTCCTCTCAACAAACTGATGGCGAACCATGGCATTATAATCTAGATAAGTAGTCGATAACTCAATATCATTTCCACGTATGGGTATATCAAGATAGTTAGCTACACGAGTTGCATAAATTCCACCAAACAAATCTCCACTTATACTGTTGTGATGCAACCTACGTGCAACAATAGCCCCCAAATTATATTGTTTATCACCTAATACCACACTCTTTAGGACACTAAGGTCTGGAACACACATGTGACAAGCCTCATCTTTACCATTAATGCATCTACCAATGAAGAGAGCAAAATAATGTATGGACGGGAAATGAATGCTCCCTATGGTAGCTTGTGTAATCTCCCTAGACTCCCCCATAGTAATACTAGCAAGAAAGTCTTTATATTCAGATTTGCGAGGTTCACTAACATTTCCCTAATGCGGGAGTTTACAAATAGTATTAAAATCTTCTAGCTCCATGGTATATGATTTATCATAAAGATCAAATAGGACAGTGTGAGAATTGCGCGAGGATGGAAATTTAAACCTTCTCACAAATGAATCAGTTAGATAGAGGTATTGTCGGCACTTATCTGACATGAAGCTCTCAAGATCAGCGTTACGCACATATGCATCAAATTCATCCTTGATGCCTTCCTGGACCATGAAATCCTCTGACGGCCATTCACAAGGCCGCACTTGAGCTTCCCTTGGTAGTTCATTGTCCGGATCACGTATCGCCGGCCTTGGGCCTTGCTTCCTTGAGGAACCACCCTGGTACATTGTCCTAAACATATTTCTTCCTTTGAAAAATTTCTGAAATTTTTAGTGACTGAAAATAAAAGTGAACCAAACTCAACAAGATTGATAGCAACTACTCCCACAAGTTCCTAGAGGCCATATCATGCATTAAAACTACTTTTGACCACATAAATTTAACATGCAAGCTCAAGAACAGGGTCACGTAAGCAAAAAAAATTGCAATAAGTAAAGCACTAGAACAAAAACTAATTGGACCATTGGAGGAGTCACATACCAAAGAACAATCCCCCAAAGCAGTTTTGTGAATGGAGCTTTGAGCAAGGAGATCGAAAATGGCAGCAAGATGAGCTAGAATTCGGGTTTGAGCTGGTGGAGGATTTTTTCTGGAGGAAGACGAAGTGTGTGGGTGCAAGAATAAGTGGAGGGGGCCCACATGGGTTCCATGAGGCAGAGGGCGTGCCCCAGGGGGGTGGGTGTGCCCTGGACCCTCGTGGCCAGGTGGTGGGTCCCCCAGGTGTGTTCTCAGTGCCAATAATTCTTAAATATTCTAGAAAAAATCATATTAAATTTTCAGGACATTTGGAGAACTTTTATTTTCGGAGTATATTTTATTACAAACAGACAGAAAATAATATTTTTGCTTTATTTAATCTAAATAACAGAAAGTAAAAAGAGGGTATAGAGAGTTGTGCTTTCTAACTTCATCCATTTCATGCTCATCAAAAGGAATCCACTAACAAGGTTGATCAAGTCTTGTTAACAAACTCTTTCTGAATCGCATGAAACCGGAGAATTTTCAAATAACACTAAGTTACCTCAAGGGGGATATGCACATCCCCAACAATAAGAATATCATATTTTTTTGACAGTAGGAAGAGGAAATTCAAAACCTCCAATAATAATCGTTGGAATTTTTCCAATACAATTGATATTGTGGACTTGAGGTTGTTTCCTCGGAAAGTGTACCGTATGCTCATTACCATTAACATGAAAAGTAATATTTCCTTTGTTGCAATCAATAACAGCCCCTGCAGTATTCAAAAAGGGTCTACCAAGAATAATAGACATACTATCATCCTCGGGAATATCAAGAATAACAAAGTCTGTTAAAATAGTAACATTTGCAAACACAACAGGAACATCCTCACAAATACCGACAGGTATAGCAGTTGATTTATTGGCCATTTGCAAAGATATTTCAATAGGTGTCAACTTATTCAAATCAAGTCTATGATATAAAGAGAGAGGCAAAACACTAACACCGGCTCCAAGATCACATAAAGCAGTTTTAACATAGTTTCTTTTAATGGAGCATGGTATAGTTGGTACTCCGGGATCTCCTAGTTTCTTTGGTATTCCACCCTTAAAAGTATAATTAGCAAGCATGGTGGAAATTTCAGCTTCCGGTAGCTTTCTTTTATTTGTGACAATATCTTTCATATACTTAGCATAAGGATTCATTTTAAGCATATCAGTCAAACGCATACGCAAAAAGATAGGTCTAATCATTTCAGCAAAGCGCTCAAAATCCTCATCATCCTTTTCCTTGGATGATTTAGGAGGAAAAGACATGGGTTTCTGAACCCATGGTTCTCTTTCTTTACCGTGCTTCCTAGCAACAAAGTCTCTCTTATCATAACGTTGATTCTTTGATTGTGGGTTATCAAGATCAACAGCAGGTTCAATCTCTACATCATTGTCATTGCTAGGTTGAGCATCAACATGAGCATCATCATTAACATTATCACTAGGTTCATGTGCATTACCAGATTGAGTTTCAGCATCAGAAATAGAAATATCATTGGGATTCTCAGGTATGTCAACAACAAGTTCACTAGAAGCATGCAATGTCCTATCATTTTTCTTTTTCTTCTTTTAAGAAGTACTAGGTGCATCAACATTAGTTCTCTGAGAATCTTGCTCAATTCTCGTAGGGTGGCCCTCAGGATACAAAGGTTCCTGAGTCATTTTAGCCCCTCTAGTAATAACTCTAATAGAATTATCATTTTTCTTGTTATTTAATTCATTGAGCAAATCATTTTGAGCTTTAAGTACTTGTTCTACTTGAGTGGTAACCATACAAGCATGTTTACTAATATGTTTAAGTTCACCTTTAACTCTAGACATATAATCACTCAAGTGTTCAATCATATAAGCATTACGTTTCAATTGTCTACCAACATAAGCATTGAAGTTTTCTTGTTTAACAATAAAATTATCAAACTCATCTAAGCATTGGCTAGCAGACTTATAATGAGGAATATCACCTTCATCAAATCTATAGAGAGAATTTACCTTGACTACCTATGTCGGGTTATCAAGACCTTGTATCTCTTCAATAGGTGGTAAATTCTTAACATCTTCAGCTTTAATACACTTTTCTTTCATAGATTTCTTTGCCTCTTGCATATCTTTAGGACTGAGAAATAGAATACCCCTTTTCTTCGGAGTTGGCTTAGGAGTTGGTTCAGGCAGTGTCCAATCATTTTCATTACTCAACATATTATTCAATAGCAATTCGGCTTGATCAACAGTTCTTTCCCTGAAAACACAACCAGCAGAACTATCCAGGTGGTCTCTGGAAGCATCAGTTAGTCCATTATAAAAGATATAAAGTATTTCATTTTTCTTGAGAGGATGATCAGGCAAAGCATTAAGTAATCGGAGAAGCCTCCCCCTAGCTTGTGGGAGACTCTCTTCTTCAATTTGCATAAAATTATATATTTCCCTTAAAGCAGCTTGTTTCTTATGAGCGGGGAAATATTTAGCAGAGAAGTAATAAATCATATCCTGGGGACTACGCACACAACCAGGATCAAGAGAATTAAACCATGTTTTAGCATCACCCTTTAATGAGAATGGAAACAACTTAAGGATAAAGTAATATCGATTTTTATCATCATTAGTGAACAGGGTGGCTATATCATTTAATTTCTTAAGATGTGCCACAACAGTTTCAGATTCATAGCCATAAAAAGTATCAGATTCAACCAAAGTAATTAACTCGGGATCGACAGAGAAATCATAGTCCTTATCGGAAATACAGATAGGTGAAGTAGCAAAAGCAGGGTCATATTTCATTCTAGCATTCAAAGATTTTTCTTTGAGCTTAGCTAACAGTTTCTTGAGACCATATCTATCATTGCAAGCTAAAAGGTCTCTAGCAGTTTCTTCATCCATAACATAACCCTCAGGTATAATAGGCAATTCATATCTAGGGGGAGAATATTCATCATCACTTTCATCAATATTATCAGTTTCAATAATTTCATTCTCTCTAACCCAAGCAAGTTGTTCAACAAGAAATTCACCTAGTGGCACAGTATTATCAAGCATAGAAGTAGTTTCAACATAAGCATCATGCATAGAAGAAGTGGCATGATCAATAACATGCGACATATCATAATGAATAACAGGTGTAGGTGTCGCAAGTTTACTCAAAAAAGAAGGTGAATCAAGTGCAAAGCTAGATGGCAGTTCCTTACATCCCTTCGTAGTTGAGGGAAAGATCTTGGTTCTTTCATCTTTCAAGTTCCTCATGTGATCAACAGATATAAATCCCAAGTGACTCAAAGAATAGAGCTATGCTCCCCGGCAACGGCGCCAAAAAATAGTCTTGATAACCCACAAGTATAGGGGATCGCAACAGTTTTGGAGGGTAGAGTATTCAACCCAAGTTTATTGATTCGACAGAAGGGGAGCCAAAGAATATTCTCAAGTATTATCAGTTGAGTTGTCAATTCAACCGCACCTGAAAGACTTAATATCTGCAGCAAAGTATTTAGTAGCAAAGTAATATGGAAGTAATGGTAACGGTGGCAAAAGTAATAGTATTGGTTTTTTAGTAATTGTAAAAGTGGCAACGGAAAAGTAATTAAGCAAAGATCAATATGTGAAAAGCTCGTAGGCATTGGATCAGTGATGGATAATTATGTCGGATGTGATTCCTCATGCAACAGTTATAACATAGGGTGACACAGAACTAGCTCCAGTTCATTAATATAATGTAGGCATGTATTCCAAATATAGTCATTGGTGCTTATGGAAAAGAACTTGCATGACATCTTTTGTCCTACCCTCCCATGGCAGCGGGGTCCTATTGGAAACTAAGGGATATTAAGGCCTCCTTTTAATAGAGTACCGGACCAAAGTATTAACACTTAGTGAATACATGAACTCCTCAAACTATAGTCATCACCGGGAGTGGTCCCGATTATTGTCACTTCGGGGTTACTGGATCATAACACATACTAGTTGACTATTGACTTGCAAAATAGGATCAGAAATCACATATATTCATGAAAACATAATAGGTTCAGATCTAAAATCATGGCACTCAGGCCCTAGTGACAAGCATTAAGCATGGCAAAGTAATACCAACATCAATCTCATAACATAATGGATACTAGGGATCAAACCCTAACAAAACTAACTTGATTACATGATAAATCTCATCCAACCATCACCGTCCGGCAAGCCTACGATGGAATTACTCATGCACGGTGGTGAGCATCATGAAATTGGTAATGGAGGAAGGTTGATGATGACGATGGCGACGGATTCCCCTCTCTGGAGCCCCGAACTGACTCCAGATCAGCCCTCCTGAGAGAGATTAGGGCTTGGCGGCGGCTCCATATCATAAAACGCGTTGAATCCTTCTCTCTGATTTTTTTCTCCCCGAACGTGAATATATAGAGTTGGATTTGAGGTCGGTAGTACCTCAGGGGGGCCACGAGATAGGGGGTGCGCCCCCACCCTCGTGGATAGGGTGTGGGCCCCCTGACGTTGATTCTTTCGTCAGTATTTTTTATATATTCCAAAAATATTCTTCGTGAAGTTTCAGGTCATTCTGAGAACTTTTATTTCTACACAAAAATAACACCATGGCAATTCTGCTGAAAACACCGTTAGTACGGGTTAGTTCCATTCAAATCATGCAAGTTAGAGTCCAAAACAAGGTCAAAAGTGTTTGGAAAAGTAGATACGGTGGAGATGTATCACAGCCACACGCCTGCGGCCACGCTTGGCGGAGCGGAGGAAGCAAAGACACAAGACTACCAGAGCAGCACCATGCCGAAGGCACGAGAAGCAGAGGGGCGAGGTGAAACTCCCCGCCAAGGCCCTTGCCGGGGTGAACTTCACGGCACCGGCAAGTGTCTTGCCGGGGCAACTTGCCCCACACCAACAAGGCCGCCACCCTCGAGTCTAAGAGTCCCGACGCCATCAACCACATCGGAACCAAGGCTCGGGAGGCGCCTCCATGGTGGCATGCATACTTTTGTGAAGACAAAAGGCCTACGAGGCCTAGATAGGATCCAAGAAACAAGACAACAGCAAGGCTCCTTGCCGAGGATGCCCACGAGGCCCCGGCAAGGCTCCTGCCAAAGATACCCATGAGGCCCCGGTAAGACTCTTGCCGAGGGTGCTGACAAGGCCCTGGCAAGACCCTTGCCGGGAAGATCAGCAAGACCGCAGCAAGGCCTTGCGGCCCCGTTGCCACCCCAGCTCAGCGGCCGACCCACCAACTAAGTAGGTACCCGCATGGCAGTATGTCGCTCCTAAGCCAACTAGTCAAGCACCTACGTGGTGGCATGCAGATCTTCGTGAAGACCCTGCCAGCACACCAGCTCAGCAGCCTGCCAGCCTACATGGCGCTGCATGCCTTCTTGGCCTAGATGCGTGTCGGAGCAAGGCGAAGCAGCGACGGACGGGACGGGCTCCGCTGCCATCCCCGATAAAGCAAGAGGACACCTAAGTAGCGCATTTAATGTGTTTTGTCCCGTGATGTCAGGTGATAAACTTGACTACTGTACAACTTTCCACCTCCTATGTGCCACTATGGCAGCCCCTTTTACTATAAAAGGAGGCCCGCGGCGTACCGTGAGAGGATTCGGACATCTTGGACCCTGCACGCTTTGTAGCTAGTCCAAGAACACCAGATAAACACAAACCAGTAGGAGTAGGGTATTACGCATCACTTGCGGCCCGAACCTGGATAAACTCCCCCGTGTTGATCTCCTAAACCCGCTCTTTCCACAGCCCCGCGCCCGCCCGTTGGAGGGATTCCCTATGATCCCATAGGTGTTGTTCACCCCGACATAAATTGGAAGGAATTTTTAAACATATTGGTCGAACGGCTATCACACAATTAAGCATGGAGTGCCATGGCAATTAAATTCCAAAAAATTAAAAAAAAATTCAGAAACACTTGAAACCTTAGTTGATGTAATGTCATGCCACCAACATGATGTGGTAGAAATTTTGGCATGTGACACGAAAGTTTGGACACACACCCCTCACAAACCGGAGCAACTCACTAGAAGGCTCGTGGTTCCGAGAGGGAACAATGTATGTTTGATGACGAATGGGAGATAGCTTCCTCTTACAGCCTTCGAATTTTTTTTATGTGTAACATGCACTAATACAACTGTCATGTGAAAATTTGGAAAATTTTAGGGGTCATTTGAGCTTTTGAAGACATTTAAGTGATTTTAAAGCCATTTAATGACCGTAATTCAAATTTGAACTACATCTACATGCAACGACTAACCATAACGGTTTGAAAAGACATATTTGTGTACATGTGTGCGAGTTAATTCCATGTGCAGTAAATTAGAAGGAATTTTCAAACATATTGGTGTCACGACATGGACACATGCATATGTATGCATGGAGTGCCATGGCATTTTAATTTAAAAAAAATCAAAAAATGATCAGAAAAACATGAAACCTTGCTTGATGTAATGTCATGCCACCAAGATGATGTGGTAAAAAAATTGGCATGTTTGACAAAAGTTTGGACACACACCCCTCACAAACTGGAGCAACTCACTAGAAGGCTCGTGGTTCTGAGAGTGAACAGCGCATGTTTGATGACGAATAGAAGATAGCTTCCTCTAACGGCCTTCAACTGTAATGTAAAAATTTGGAAAATTCTAGGGATCATTTGACCTTTTAAAGACATTTAAGTGATTTTCTAGCCATTTAATGACCGTAATTCAAATTTGAACTACATCTACATGCAACGCCTAACCATAACAGTTTGAAAAATCATATTTGTGTACTTGTGTGCGAGGTAATTCCATGTGAAGTAAATTAGAAGAAATTTTCAAACATATTGGTCTCACGGCATGAACACATGCATGGAGTGCCATGGCATTTTAGTTCCAAAAAAATGATCAGAAAAACATGAATCCTTGCTTGATGTAATGTCATGCAACCAAAATGATGTGGTAAAAAAATTGGCTTGTTTGACGAAAGTTTGGACACACCCCCCTCACAAACCGGAGAAACTCACTAGAAGGCTCGTGGTTCCGAGAGGGAACAGTGCATGTTTGATGACGAACGGGAGATAGCTTCCTCTTATGGCCTTCAAATTTTTTTCTATATTTAACGTGCACTAAAACAATTGTCATGTGAGAATTTGGAAAATTTCATGGGTCATTTGAACTTTTAAAGACATTTAAGTGATTTCCTAGCCATTTAGTGACCGTAATTCAAATTTGAACTACATCTACATGCAACGGCTAACCATAACGGTCTGAAAAATCATATTTGTGTACTTGTGTGCGAGTTAATTCCATGCGCAGTAAAGAATTTTCAAACATATTGTTCTCACGGCATGGACACATGCAAGGAGTCCCATGGCATTTTAATTCCAAAAAATTGAAAAATGATCAGAAGAACATGAAACATTGCTTGATGTAATGTCATGCCACCCAGATGATGTGGTCAAAAATTGGCCTATTTGATGAAACTTTGGACAACCCCCCCCTCACAAACCGAAGCAACTCACTAGAAGGCTCGTGGTTCTGAGAGGGAACAATGCATGTTTGATGACGAACGTGGGATATCTTCCTCTTATGGCCTTCAGAATTGTTTCTACGTTTAACGTGCACTAATACAACTGTCGTGTGAAAATTACAAAAATTTCAGGGGTCATTTGGCCTTTTAAAGACATTTAAGTAATTTTCTAGCCATTTAATGTCCGTAATTCAAATTTGAACTATATCTACATGCAAAACTTAACCATAACAGTTTGAAAAATCATATTTGTGTACTTGTGTGCGAGTTAATTCCATGTGCAGTAAATTAGAAGGAATTTTCAAACATATTGGTCTCACGGCATGGACACATGCATGTAGTGCCATGGCATTTTAATTCCAAAAAATTAAAAAATGATCAGAAAAACATGAAACCTTACTTGATGTAATGTCATGACACCAAGATGGTGTGGAAAAAAATTGGCCTATTTGACGAAAGTTTGGCCACCCCCCCTCACAAACCGGAGCAACTCACTAGAAGGCTCGTGGTTCTGAGAGGGAACAATGCATGTTTCATGACGAACGGGAGATAGCTTCCTCTTACGGCCTTCAAATTTTTTCTACGTTTAACGTGTACTAATACAACTGTCATGTGAAAAATTGGAAAATTTCAGGGGTCATTAGACCTTTTAAATAAATTTAAGTGATTTTCTAGCCATTTAATGACCGTAATTCAAATCTGAATTACATCTACATGCCACGGCTAACCATAAAGGTTTGAAAAATCATATTTGTGTACTTGTGTGCGAGTTAATTCCATGTGCAGTAAATTAGAAGAAATTTTCAAACATATTGATCTCACGGCATGTACGCATGGAGTGCCATGGCATTTTAATTCCAAAAAAATAAAAAATGACCAGAAAAACATGAAACCTTGCTTGATGTAATGTCATGCCACAAGATGATGTGGTAAAAAAATTGTCCTGTTTGACAAAAGTTTGGAAACACCCCCCTCACAAACCAGAGCAACTCACTAGAAGGCTCGTGGTTCCGAGAGGGAACAATGCATCTTTGATGACGAACGGGAGATAGCTTCCTCTTACTGCCTTCAATTTTTTTCTATGTTTAACGTGCACTAATACAACTATGAGGTGAAAATTTGGAAAATTTCAGGCGTCATTTGACCTTTTAAAGACATTTAAGTGATTTTCTAGCCATTTAATGACCGTAATTAAAATTTGAACTACATCTGCATGCAACGGCTAACCATAATGGTTTGAAAAAAACATAGTTTTGTGTACTTGTGTGCGAGTTAGAAAATCATCAGACGATGTAAATATCTGGCGTTCAAAAAAGAAAATGTAAGGATCTGGCAAGACAACCAGCCCCCACATGATTGCCACTCTATCTCGCGGCTCGAGGTTTGGTAGGTGAGTGGCGGGGATCATTAATCAGACACGATTCTGTATTGGAAGCCGTCATCTATTATGTTCACACACGGATTTTGCTACGGGAATCGTGTGTAATTCAAACTACAGTGATCGTAAATTCGAGCGACCGGCGTGTGTACTATTCCCGTCAATCTAGAGTCTGGCCGCCAATAAATACTGCCTTGCTCACGTCATCTCGCCTGCATTCTCATCTACACTCTCCCCTCGCTCGCCCTCTCTCTTTCTCTCTCAAATCTCTGCCATGGCACCACTGGCCTGCCCATGCGCCGATGAGGAGTCGCCGCCACCCGAGCACACTCACTCAAATAGCAGCGACGAGGACCCCTACGCGCCGCCAGACGAGGTTGCGCCGGACCCCCCAACTTTGGATTGGTTTTGGGGCCAGTACAATCTTTGTCTGTGGAAGTCGCTGCCGCCGGCTGAGAAAGCCAGGCAAGTGGCGTTCAAGAAGGAGATGGCGGAGCAGGAAGCCAGATACTAGGCGGCCTGTGAAGCCCGTGATCCCACCTGGAAAAAGGAGGCGGCGGAGCTTTGGGGGCAGGTGCGTCATCTTGCGGAGGAGGTGTACGAAGACGGGTACTTCGTGAGGAAGGTCAAAGGAACTGGGCGCCTCGTCGCTGCGTGGAGGTGGGCCGATAAGCTCCAGCGTGCCACCGATGAGGATCTCTGTTGGGCGCCCAACGAAATGGCAAGATCATTCGCGCTCGTCCACCAGAAAGAGGCGGATCGGTACGTCAAGCGCTGCGAGGCGGAGGAGGTCGAGTACTGCCTCCGCACTGGGAAGACGCCGCGCACCAGGGAGCTGCTGGCGAGGGGTTGTCGGAATACTGGCCCCAGGAGGGATTATTAGTTTTAGTATCGTTCGTTTTCAATTTTATGCATTGTACCTAGTATTTAAGTATCATCACGTATATGTGACGATATTATATATATATATTCTATGATGAACTAATGAACAATTAATATATATATATATATATATATTGAATCTAGTTGTTATCACAGAATATATATATAATTTGAATCTAGCTGTTATCACCCCGACATATATTATGAATTCCATTTTCTATCTGTTTTGTATACTAATTTGAATCTAGCTGTTATCATCCACATATACAGAATGGAAAGTGTATATACACACATTGAAACAAAACATATAAGAATGGAAAACTGAGTACACACATTGAAACAGAGCAATAAATAGATCAATACTATGATTGCTGTGAATACATAGCTATCCACGTTGAAACGACTCAACAAAATAAAACGCGTCCATGAGACCATGACCAGCACCCTTTCCCTATGGTAGCTCTTGGCTCTGCCTGAACTCGTGCAGGCGTTCATCCAAGCGGTCGACACGCTCGCGGTACATCTGGAGCACGATCTCGAGCTCCAAGTTGGCTATTTCATTGGAGATCACCAGCTCGAGGATGCGACGGCCATGTTCCTCTACTGTGCCCAGGTGGAAACCTGGGTCAAGGAGGCGGTCGAGCCTACCGACCAGCGTGTTCGCATCGAGCGGGCTGTGGACAAGGTAAACGGTGCGACCCATGCGAACGGTGCGACGGGTGTCCGGTGCAAGTACGGCGCGGATGGCCTGTAGTGCAAGTACGGCGCAGAGGGCCTCTGCGCACTCCTGGCGAGGAATGGGGGTACTGACGAGACGTGTACCCAGCTGCCACCTCATGTCGACAGCAGGCAAGCGCCGATAGATCGACTCTTGCTGTGCGGCGTGCCGCGCCTCTCGCTCCGCGGCGCTCCAACGGTCTTGTCGTGCAGGGAGCCGCAGCCTATCAGCACGGACGCGCCTAGCTTGCTCTGCTGCGCGCCATCGATCCTGTTGTGCAGCGAGCTATAGCCTGTCGGCGCTGACATGCCTATCTTGATCCGCGGCGCTCAAGTGCCATACGCCAAGGGTCTGCTCAACCCTGGCAATGACGTGCATCACGACATCGTCCATCACGTTGCCGGGGAGCGCCTCGGCCTCGACGGGCCGTGACAATTTATTTTTGCTTTTTGCTTTCTATTCTTGAGTGTTAGCACAATTACACTAATGTTATGATTGTGTTTTTTATGTTTTAATTAGTTTTTATGCCAAGTAAAGCCTTTAGGATCTTCTTGGGCAATAGTTGTTTGATCTTTCTGAAAAAACAGAAACTTTTACGCTCACGAAATTAATTTTCAATTTTTACAAAAGAGCGATAAAATACCCATTCCAATTGCAGTAGATCAACATACAAATTACTCAGGTCGTCCTAATTTCACATAATATTTGGAGTTACAGAAGTATTCGAAATAGTCCGATTGCTACAGACTATTCTGTTTTGACAGATTCTGTTTTCTTTGTGTTGTGTGCTTATTTTGATGGCTCTATGGTTTTATTTGATGAGTTGTTTCCATAGAAAAGTTGGAATACAATAGATATAATACAAAAACAAAATATGAATTGGTTTGATACAGCACTTATAGTAGTGGTTTATTCTTATACTAACGGATCTCACAAAGGTTTTTGTTGAGTTTTGTGTGATTGAAGTTTTCAAGTTTTGGGTTATCTTACGATGGATGAAGGAAGGATGTAAGAGCCTAAGCTTGGGGATGCCCCGACATCCCAAGCTACTACCCAAGAATGATCAACCAAAAAGCTTGGGGATGCCCCCGAGTGGCATCCCTACTTTCTTCCAACAACTGTCGGTATTTTACTCGAGACAATGTTTTTATTCATCACATGATATGTGTTTTCCTTGGAGTGTCTTGTATTATATGTGTCTTTGCTTGTTTTATTTTGAGTTTTAAGTTATAAATCCTTGCTGGACACACCTATTTGAGAGAGCCAAAATTATATCATGACTTGTTAGAATTGCTCTCTATGCTTCACTTAAATCTTTTTTGAGTTAGGACTTGCTCTAGTGCTTCATTTATATCTTTTTGAGCACGGTGTGCTTAGTATTTTTGAAGAAATGCTCTCTTGCTTCACTTAGATTTGTTTGAGAGTTAGTAAAATTTTGTAGAAATTCTCTCTTGCTTCACTTAAATTATTTTGAGAGAAAGAAAATTTGTTATGCTCATGATCTTCACTTATATTTGTTCGAGCTTATGAAAAGCAACACATGAAAATTAGTGCCAAAGTGATAGATATCCAAGAAGGATAAAGAAAAATAAAATGTCATGAAGATCATTGGACAAAATAAACTTGATTCTTAGTAATAGTTTTGAGATATGATGATGTGATATGTGAGTCATCTTGATGAGTAATTATGCTTTAGTAGGAATAGTGGTGTTAAGGTTTGTGATTCCCTATGCATGCACAAAAGTCAATAATCATGCAATGAAAATTATATCCTACATGTGGTGCATTATTCGGTGTTAATTATGATTAATACTTGAGATTATCCGTTTCTTGGTTGGTTGCTTCCCAATCTTTTGCTAGCCTTCATTTTGCACAAAGGATGACCTCTACTTGTGCATCCAAAAACCTTAAACCAGTTTTGCCACATGAGTCCACTATATCTACCTATATGCGGTATTATTTTGCCATTCTAAGCAAATTTTCATGTGCCATCTCTAATTTTCAAAATAAACTTCTCTTTTGTGTGTTTGTTTTGCTCGCGGAGCGGTGAGGGGTGGCTAATATTTTCCATGCTAGATGTGTTATTCTCAAGATGAGTGTTTTTTTACTTTTCATTGCACGAGAGTAAGGCAAAGGTATTAGGGCTGCCCAGCCCCAAATGAAAAAAATGAATTTACTTTATGTTGTCAAATAATAAATTCCTTGGAAAGTGTTGGTATGGAGGGCACCCGTGGATACGGTTAGCCATGGAAAGTGAAAGTTATGGTGGAAAAAGGAATAAACTTTATTTTCTGTTTGAGAACCGCCTATGGCATATCTAGCATGGAAAGTGTTGGGAACTCTAAGTCGTTTTCGTTGGTGGGATGGATACACCTCCCAAAATGTTTTCCTCTCAATTTTTTCGCTTTGATCTCTGGCACATCTACAAATCCCTACTTCCCTCTGCGAAGGGACTTTCTTTTACTTTATGCAATTTTCTTTGAGTCTCCATCTTCTCTCATAAAAGCACAAACTAGGAGGCAATATGATCATGCTAAAGTATTGGGTGTAGTTAATATTCGAGTGTGTTTCATGAATGGATCAATGTTTGAGCATGATGGTCTAGGGATAACTTATTTTAGCATTGATATTTTGAAAGACATGGTTGCTTGTTGATATGCTTGAGTATCTAAATTATTATGTCAAAACTAGACTATTGCTTTGAATCACATAAAAGTCCAAATGTCCATGCTATAAAGAAATGAATATGATATGACTTGATGAACAACACTCCACATAAAAAATTCAATTTTTTTATCACTTACCTACTCGAGGACATGTAGGAGCTAAGCTTTGGGATGCTGATACGTCTCCAACGTATCTATAATTTTTGATTGTTCCATGCTGTTTTATTATCAGTCTTGGATGTTTTATAATCATTTTATAGTCATTTTATATCATTTTTTGGTACTAACCTATTGACATAGTGCCAAGTGCCAGTTGTTGTTTTATACATCATAGAAAATCAATATCAAACGGAGTCCAAATGCCACGAAACTTTACGGAGATTTTTATGGGCCAGAAGGAAGGCAATGGGACCTAGTTACACCTGGGGGGGGTGCCCCGAGGGGGCACAACCCACAAGGGTGCGCCAGGAGGCCCAGGCGCGCCCTGGTGGGTTGTGCCCACCTCGGATGCCCCCCGGACCGCCTCTTTGCTCTATAAATACCACAATATTCCAGAAACCCTAGAGGCATCGACGAAATATTCATCCAGCCGCCGCAGAGTCCAGAACCACCAGATCCAATCTAGACACCATCTCGGATGGGGTTCACCACCTCCATTGGTGCCTCTCCGATGATGCGTTAGTAGTTCTTTGTAGACATTCGGGTCCGTAGTTAGTAACTAGATGGCTTTCTCTCTCTCGCTGAATTCACAATACAATGGTATCTTGGAGATCCATATGATGTAACTCTTTTGCGCTGTGTTTGTTGGGATCGATGAACTTTGAGTTTATGATCAGATCTATCTTTTTATATCCATGAAAGTGTTTGAGTTTCTTTGATCTCTTTTATGCGTGATCTCTTATAGCCTCATATTTCTTCTCTGATATTTGGGTTCTGTTTGGCCAACTTGATCTATTTATCTTGCAATGGGAAGAGGTGCCTGGTAGTGGGTTCGATCTTATGGTGCTTGATCCTAGTGATAGAAAGGGAACCGACACGTATGTATCGTTGCTACTAAGGATAAAAAGATGAGATCTATATCTACCACCATATAGATAAACGGATCTTGTCTACATCATGTCATCATTCTTATTGCATTACTCCGTTTCTCCATGAACTTAATACACTAGATGCATGCTGGATAGCGGTCAATGTGTGGAGTAATAGTAGTAGATGCAGGGAGGAGACGATCTACTAATCTTGGACGTGATGCCTATATAATGATCATTGCCTATATAATGATCATAATTATCTGAGGTTCTGTCAATTGCCCAACAGTAATTTGTTTACCCACCGCTTGCTAGTTTTCTCGAGAGAAGCCACTAGTGAAACCTACGGCCCCCGAGTCTTCTTTCTCATATATTTTCCTTGCGATCTACTTTTCCTTTGCATTTTTATTCAAATCTATTAAACCAAAAATCCAAAAATACCTTGCTGTGTTTTATGTTTATTTATTTTATTTGGCATTCGATCTATCAACTACTACAATTTAACTCACGTATGTTTGCCTATTTTGAGGCGCCGTACCCCGGAAGGGATTGACAACCCCATTAACACGCCGGGTTGCAAGGTGTTGTTATTTGTGTGCAGGTGCTGCTTACGTTGTGTTGCTTGGTTCTCCTACTGGTTCGATACCTTGGTTTCATAACTAAAGGAAATACCTACCTTTGTTGTGCTACATCATCCCTCCCTCTCCAGGGAAATACCGATGTAGTTCCAGTTACCATCAAGAGTCTACTACTTGTGAGTTGCGTTGGGATTTCCTCGAAGAGGAGAGGGTGATGTAGTACAGTAGAGATTACTATGTCCCTCAGTTAATAACCAAGGCTATCAATCCAGTAGGAGAACCACACAACACCTTGTTAAAAGAACCTACAAACAAAATAACAAATACTCGCACCCAACGCGAACAAGGGGTTGTCAATCCCTTGGCGGTTAATTGCAAGGATCAAATCTCGTAGTGATAGATAGATAGTTAAAACACAAAATAAAGAAAATAAATAAAATTTGCAGAAAAGTATTTTTGATTTTAATATATGATAAAAAGTAGATCTGGGGGTCATACTTTTCACTAGAGGCTTCTCTCTTGAAAATAGCATACGGTGGTAAACAAATTGCGGTTGGGCAATTGATAGAAAAGCAAATAATCATGACGATATCCAAGGCAATGATCATGTATATAGGCATGGTGTCCGAGACCATTAGACCAACTCCTTCCTGCATCTACTACAATTACTCCACACATCTACCGCTATCCAGCATGCATGCATCTAGAGTATTGAGTTCGTAAAGAATGGAGTAACGCCTTAAGCAAGATGACATGATGTAGACAAAGTAAACCCACACATGAATAAACCCCATCTTTTTATCCTTTGCAATGATACAAATACATGTCATGTCCCTTTCTGTCGCTGGGATTGAGCACCGCAAGATCTAACCCATCACAAAGAACCTCTACCATTGCAAGAAAGATCAATCTAGTTGGCCAAACCAAATCAATTGATCGGAGAGAAATACAAAACTATAACAATCATGCATAAAAGAGTTCAAAGAGAACTCAATTAATATCCATGTATAATCTGATCAAAACTCACAATTCATCACATCCCAACAAACACACCGCAAAAAGTCATTACATCAAATAGATCTCTAAGAACATCGAGGAGAACACTGTATTGAAGATCAAAGAGAGAGAAGAAGTCATCTAGCTACTAGATATGGACCCATAGGTCTAGGATAAAGTACTCACACACCATCAGAAGGGCAACAAGGTTGATGTAGAGCCTCTCTGTGATCGATTCCCCCTCCGGCAGAGTACCGGAGAAGGCCTCTAGACGGGATCCCATGGGAACAGAACCTTGCGGCGGTGGAAAAAGTATTTCGGGTGGATCCCTGATGTCAGGGGAATATTTGAGAATTTATAGAGGCGGAATTAGGTCAAGAGGTGCCACGAGGGCCTCACAAGCCTGGGGGCGTGCCTCCCGAGCTTTTCGCTCCCTCGTCACTTGTCAGGTCTTCTCCCAAACTTTCTAGGGTCTCTTCTAGTCCAAGAAAAATTAATCCAAAGTTTTTTCTTTGTTTGGACTCTGTTTGATATTGATTTCCTAAAATGACAAAAACAGGCAAAAAGAGCAACTGACACTAGGCACTAGGTTAATAGGTTAGTCCCAAAAGATGATATATAATTTCATAAAACATCCAAGATTGATGCTATAATAGCATGGAACAATAAAAATTTATAGATACATTGGAGACATATCAAGCATCCCCAAGCTTAATTCATGTGTCCTTGAGTAGGTAAATGATAAAAATAGAATTTTTCATGTGGAATGCTACCTATCATGTTCATCATGTAATTTCTCTTTGTGGCATGAATATTAATATCCAGATGATTCAAAGTAATAGCCTATAGTTCGACATAAAAACAATAATAATAAGGCATGCCAACAAACAATCATGTCTTTCAAAATATCAACGCTAAAGAAAGTTATCCCTACAAAATCATATAGTCTTGTCATGCTCCATCTTTTAACACAAAGTATTTATCATGAACAACCCCGATGATAAGTCGAGCAATTGGTTCATACTTTTTAATGCGCTTCAGCTTTTTCAACTCTCACGCAATACATGAGTGCAAGCCATGGATATAGCACTATGGGTGGAATAAAGTATGATGTTGGAGGTTGTATGGAGAAGATAAAAAGAAGAAAGTATCACATTGACGAGGCTAATCAACGGGCTATGGAGATGCCCATCAATTGATCTCAATGCAAGGAGTAGGGATTGCCATTCAACAGATGCACTAGGAGCTATAAGTGTATGTAAGCTAAAAAATAAAACTAATGGGTGTGCATCCAACATGTTTTCTCATGAAGACCTCGGGCATTTGAGGAAGACCATCATTGGAATATACAAGCCATGTTCTTATAATGAAAAATTCCCACTAGTTATATGAAAATAAAGCATAGAAACTTTCTATATGAAAAACATGGTGCTACTTTGAAGCA
This sequence comes from Triticum urartu, assembly GCF_056163025.1. Taxonomy (NCBI): domain Eukaryota; kingdom Viridiplantae; phylum Streptophyta; class Magnoliopsida; order Poales; family Poaceae; genus Triticum; species Triticum urartu. The sequence continues at coordinate 310,297,453 of NC_141879.1, read as the reverse complement.
CAAGTGTGGAAAGGATAGTAACATTGCCCCTTCTCTCTTTTTCTTTTCTTCTTTTTCTCTTTTTTTGTTGGGCTCTTTTTGGCCTCGCTTTTTTGTAGGCTCTTTTTTGGCCTCTTTTTTTATTTCCTCACTTGGGACAATGCTCTAATGAATATGATGATCATCACACTTCTATTGACTTACAACTCGACACTAGAGCAAAATATGACTCTATATGAATGCCTCCGGTGGTGTACTAGGATGTAAAATGATCTAAAGTAACATGTATAAAAAATATGAACGCTGGCTGAGCCACAAATACTATGGCAGCTATGTGATCCTGCAAAGCAATATGACAATGATGATGTGTGTCATAATAAAACAGAACAGGGGAAGTTGCATGGCAATATATCTCAAAATGGCTATGGATATGCCATAATAGGTAGGTATGGTAGTTGTTTTGAGGAAGATATGGGGAGGCTTATGTGTGATAGAGCGTATCATATTATGGGGTTTGGATGCGCCGGCAAAGTTTGCACCACATCTCAAGGTGAGAAAGGGCAATGCATGATACCGAAGAGGTTAGCAAATTGCAGAAATGTGAGTGTGTATAATGCATGGAGTCACATTAGTCATAAAGAACTCACATACTTTGTAACACCCATGATGCGGCTATATCTCCCATGTGTCGAGGCACGACTTAGAGGCATAACCGCATGGTGGTTTAGTCGCAAGTGGGGGTAATCTTCACACATCCCATGTATTGAATAAGAAAGGGATAAAGAGTTGGCTTACAATCACCACTTCACACAATACATAAATAATCTATACATCATCCAAGTTACAATCAAAGGTCCGACTACGGAACCAAAATAAAGGAAGACAACCCCACATGCTAGATCCCCGATCGTCCCAACTGGGCTCCACTACTGATCATCCAGAAAAGAAACATAACAACGAGCAAGATCTTCATCGAGCTCCCACTTGAGATCGGTTGCGTCACCTGCACTGGTATCATCGCCACCTGCAACTGTTTGGAAGTATCTATGAGTCACGAGGATTCAGCAATCTCACACCCGGAAGATCAAGACTATTTAAGCTTATGGCTAGGATAGGGAAATGAGGTGGAGCTGCAGCAAGAACTAAGCAAATATGGTGGCTAACATACGCAAATAAGAGCGAGAAGAGAAGCATTACAAGGGTTGTGAAACTAGAAGTGATCAAGAAGTGATCCTAAAACTACTTACGTTCAAACATAACACAAAACCGTGTTCACTTCCCGGACTCCGCCGAAAAGAGACCATCACGGCTACACACGCGGTTGATGCATTTTAAGTAAGTCAAGTGTTAAGTTCTCTACAACCGGATATTAACAAATTCCCATCTGCCACATAACCGCGGGCACGGCTCCAAAAAGTTTATGCCCTGCAGGGGTGTCCCAACTTAGCCCATCACAAGCTCTCATGGTCAACGAAGGATATTCCTTCTCCCGGAAAGACCCGATCAGTCTCGGAATCCCGGTTACAAGACATTTCGACAATGGTAAAACAAGACCAGCAAGACCGCTCGGATGTGCCGACAAATCCCGATAGGAGCTGCACATATCTCGTTCTCAGGGCACACCGGATAAGCTAAGCGTACATGTACCAACATAACCCAAGTTGCCAAGGGACGGTCCCGCACGGTGCTCTAGTTTGGACAAACACTCAGAGGAGCACTGGCCCGGGGGTTTAAAATAAAGATGAACCTTGAGTCCATGGAACCCAAGGGAAAAGGCTTAGGTGGCAAATGTAAAACCAAGGTTGGGCCTTGCTGGAGGAGTTTTATTCATAGCGAACTGTCAAGGGGTTCCCATAACACCCAACCGCGTAAGGAACGCAAAATCAAGGAATATAACACCGGTATGAAGGAAACTAGGGCGGCAAGAGTGGACCAAAACACCAGGCATAAGGCCGAGCCTTCCACCCTTTACCAAGTATATAGATGCATTAAAGTAAATAAGATATAATAATTATATCCCAACATATCCATGTTCCAACATGGAACAAACTCCAGCTTCACCTGCAACTAACAATGCTATAAGAGGGGCTGAGCAGAAGCGGTAACATAGCCGAACAATGGTTTGCTAGGACGGTGGGTTAGAGGCTTGACATGGCAATATGGGAGGCATGATATAACAAGTGGTAGGTAGCACGACATAGCGGTAGAACAAACAACTAGCAAGCAAAGATACAAGTGATTTCGAGGGTATGGTCATCTTTCATGAGATCTCGCAAGGAAGAAGAACGAGTCTATGAAGAAGACAAACGGACGTAGTCGAACGGATCCTCACAACTCTAGAACGAAACCAAAGCTAACAAGAAAAGCAACCCGGAAAGAAGCAAGAAACATAGTAAACCAACCATCACATAAACATGGCATGATGCGCAACCAAGTATGATGCATGTCCGGTTTAATGAGGCATGGCAAGGCAAGGTGCAACAAACAACACTACAAGTTAAGTGGAGCTCAATATGTAACAAGTTGCGTATTGACGAAACACCACATCAATTATTTAGTTCTCTCTCGTTTATGTACCCAACAATATTAAATGTTGTTAAACATGGCAAGAGGTGAAGCATAAGTAAACTACACATTTTAGGAAATTTAAATGAGGCCGGAAACATAAAATAAGAATCCCGGTAAATCCTCATGTGCATTAGCAATTTAATGCAACAACAATTTTAAACATTTTAAATGTTATTATCATGATGAGAATGACGTGCAAGTTTTATGCAATTTTTGTTAAAAGTTGACATGAGCATATTAAGAAGCATTTGTCACCGTGGTGGAAAGAAAGGGTGCCATGACGACGATAACGAAAACGGTGCCATGGCGCTGAATATGGAAATGGTGCCACAACAACATTCCAATGATCTGGCAGCTAGATTGAGATGTCGGTGGCAAAAGAAAGGTTGTAAGCGAGTTGAGCAAGATGGTGGGGTGCTCCCGACTACCGGGTTCCCACGGGTTAGTGGCATGGAAACGAGTGACAAGCGAGCAGCGATTCGACCATGGTGCAAACATGGGCATCTCATACAATACATCACATGCATACGGTCCACGGGCATCGTTCCAGTGGTTATACCTTCCAAAGGTGCATTTACGGAGTGGTTCGAGTTCGGTAAAGGAAGTCGGCGTTCTCGCGACGGTGGTGGTACACGGTCATCGTGGAAGTAGTGGTACTATCAATCCTCGGCGATTGTAGTGGTACTAGCGATCTTGGCGACGGTAGTCATTCACGTTCTTAGTCGCACAAGTTTCCGTAGATGTTCGGGGTCACGGCGAGGAACTTGGTGTCCACGGGGTCTTCTACGACGGTGTTCATACTTGTCGAAATCCACAAAGGGGTCTTGGCGTTCTTGGCGATTCCGAATATGGCGCTAAAGGTACTTGGCACATCACCACGTAGACGGACTTGAGGGTCATCGACGTTGGGGTACATTGGGGTCTTCGGACTTGCCGACTTGATGTGGTCAGCATGGACGGCTAGCAGGAGGTGCTCGTGGACGTCGGTGTTGCGTGTACGTTCATCGGAACGGGACTTGACGAAAACCCCGAAGATGTCCTTGGCATTTCCTGGTTCGGTGGTAGTGGAGTCGGGGTCGGTGCCGACCCGAGTTGAGGAGAGGAGTAGTCCGTAGCCAAGTCCAGAAGCAGCGGCACGGACGCGAGGCTAGCGAGGATAGCGGCGACAACAAGCAGAGGCAGTGCAGCGGGGCGACGGGGACCACCAGCAAGGAACAGCAACTAGCGGGGCTGATGCCGGGGGCTCGGGCAGGAGGTGAAGTAGACACGGCGATGCATTCTCTGGTGAGAGGTCAAAGTAGAGGAGGCCGAGGTCGAGCACGAGGAGGCTGAGGTCGCCACCATAGATCCTGAGGATGTCGTCGGACTTGGAGGTTGAGGCGAGGAGGAGACGCGGAGGGGAGGCATGGCCTCGCTAGAGCAGCTAGCGATGGCGTGATAGCCTGGACGAGGCCGGAGTTGGAGAGGAGCTTGGGGCCCATGGTGGTCCTGGACGGCGGCGACACGGCCGAGCTTGAGGCCGACGGCTGGCGGGATCCGGCGGCGGAGCTGACAAGGCGGCGGCGCCGAGTACACGAGGAGGCGGGCGAGGACATCGGACACGAGCGGGAATTACGGCCTGCGTGCGTGGGTGTGCGAGGCTGGCGGACAGAGGGAGAGATGGGACCGATTGAGATGGGGGTTCAGGCATGGGTTCTCCTGGCGGCGCGAGGAGGTCGACGAGGGAAGGGATCGAGGGAAAGAGAGGGGTTTCGGTCAGTGCTAGGGTTAGGATGGGCTTCTGGTAGCTGGCTGCTGTTAGGCCTTAGGCGCAGATGGCCCAGGGGAGGTTGGGCCGGCGCAGGAGGTGGGGAGGCCCAGCTGGGCTGGCTTCTCTCCTCTCTCACTTTTTTAACTACTCAAAGAAACCGAAACTTGGAAGAAAAGCCGAGAGGGATAGCAGTGGAGTTTGGGCAGGAAGTAAATTTTCTCAGACTCAACAAAACGAGCCTGATCCAAGAAAAATGGAAATGAAGACGTGGGTGAAGTTTGAATCAAACTCATTTGAATTTAATTCAAATGGTTTTTGCATAGGAAGTAGGTGATAGGGAGGTCCAAAAATGCTGAGGTTTTTGGTGGAACTCCGGAAAGTGAAGAAAGAACTTAGGGCAAAGTTTGGAGACGAGTAATTTAGTAAGAAAAAGCATGGAATATTTTGCAAGTGTGTTGTGGTAAATTCCACATAATTGGAATATTTATAATATCTCCCTAAAAATAGTAGGAGACTTTTATATGTTATAAAGAGACTTTCACCATGTGAACTCCCTCGATTTAAATGGATCAAAGATCCATGCCGTTTATTTAGGTGAGTTTTAAAAAGGGGTGCATGATGACATGATGCAATGCACATGTTGCAAAGATGAATGCAACGAACCAAACAAAACACATGATGAAACTCAGAATCCATGGAAGGCATCTAGAGTGCCGGTCTCGGGGCGTCACAACACTCCACCACTACAAGAGGATCTCGTCACGAGATCTAGGATGGCACCGAAGAGAAACGGAAGAACAAGAGAAGAGGTAAAACTAAGTTGCTTCTTTGACAAACGAGTGAAGCCATGAACCTTGAGAGGTTGAAAACTAGAAAGAAAGAACACAACAGAGTTGAACGAAATTGAGAGCACTCAGGAAGAAAAGAGAAACAAGAAACACCATGTGAACCTTGGAGGTTGAAAAGCTATTGAATGACGAGCACAATGGACAAGAAGGAATTGAAACCACTCTGGTTGAAACGAGATAAACAAGAAACAAGGAAGAACAAATTCGAACAGCACCCCGGTTCAAAAGAGAATGCAAGACTTGATAAGATGAAAAGAACTTGAAGAGATGACAAACACTCCGGTTAATTGGATAAGCACGAAAAGAACACGATCCTCACAATTCAAGATGATGAGTGAAAAGAGCAACATCGCGATGCCTCCGAAAGAAATAATGGAAGATAGATCATTAGAATAAAAGAATGGAGAAGAAAATGCCAACTTCTGCCACAAATGAACTTGGAAAGCATCCTGCAAAGAAGGATAGACCAGAGTTGTTGAAAAAACCAACAATGAAACGAATAAGCTTGTAGTGGGCTTATGGAAAACTTCTCAAAATTGAGTCGAAACTCTGCCACTACAGAAAAAATAGATTGGATTGATATCAACAAGGAGACGAGAAGTTCATTTCCTCGGGATGATAAATGAAGAACTTGGGTCATTTATGAGCACCATAAATAGCAACAGTCCCTAGGGAAAGCTTTAGGTGAAATATGAACCAATATAACTCCAATGAAGAGATTGATGGATTGAAAAGATGTCTTGAGCGAAGAGAAAATGATGGATTCAGATATGTCACTCTTGAAAACTTGTGAATCATGAAACACGAAGGGAAATTATCAACAATGACATAACACCACCTCAAAAGATGAGATATGACAGAATTGCACTTCGGAATTCAAGATGAAGAATGCTTGAACTCCTCAAAACAAGACATGTGTTGAACACCATGTTTATTTTAGAGTAAAGCTTGGCGTATCATAACTTCGAGAGAAATCTTGAAGAACAAATCGAGAATGGAAGGAATCCTTGATTAACCATCATGTAGAGCCTCCACGAAGAACTTCGGTAAAACCGATTATAGAAAAGAATTGAAGGTTGAAAAGAACAAGATTGAAGCCTTGCAATTATTAGATGGAGCTTTGCGATGAGATAAAGCGGAAAACTTGGAACTCCGAAAAGAAAAGATGAAACATCTCGAACCGAGACATGTGACATAATGAACAACTCTGGAAAGAAGAAACTAGATCACTTGGATGAAACAATAATAAGAATTACGTTATGCGTATCCTTCACCAATTTAAATTGATGACAAGCAATGGATTTGACATACCACTTATTCTCGTTGAAATAAAAGACTAAATAGAGATATTTCTCAACTTGGGAAGGTCTTCAACGAACCATCGGTAGGATTGAAACAACGAATGAATTGATATGATAACCAAGGAAGAGAACTCTTGAACGAACCACCGTAAGAATTGAACATGAAAGTATCAAAAGCACAATTCACCAAGAAGAATTGGAAAACAAATGAAGATACTTGAGAGAATTTAGATACATTTGAACGAATAGATCACGAGCTGATTAGAGAATACTTGAATGACGCACCGGTAAGATTGGGGAAAGAGAGATGAATGCTGAGAATGAATAATTCTGAGATGATGGGCTCCGGAGAATCAAACTGAAAGATTTCTTAATTGCTCCAGATGGGTGAAAAGAATTCTCACAGTCGAAAATCATTATGAGAGGATGGCAGCAAGCTTGAACCAGGAATCTTTGGAAGAACGGGTAAGGATTTAAGAGGAACTCACTTCGGTATTCAAAATATGAGAATGACGACGAGAAACACCACCATGAGTTGTTGAGACCCTCCGGAATAATGTAGAATATAAAGGTTGAATCAACAATGAAAATAATTTGAAAAATCTTAGAGAAAGACATATGACTGATGACAAATCATTCTTACATCAAACTTTGAAATGAATTTGAGGATAACTCCGGAAAAATTAGAAGAGTCAGGTAAGATCCTGGGAAAAGACCTGTGTGTTAGGGCCCACTCAAAAGAAACACCTTCAAACGATTACTTGAAAGGGAGATTGCACTGGTTGAATAAAATGGCTTGAATGAGATAACATCCTCAAAAGAACTTGAGCGAATTGACAATGGAAACTTGAATCTTCTGAGATATCTTCAGCACTCCAGAACAATTGAATAGCGAGAAGTGGATGATTAAGAGGTGCACCAGCATGAGAAAACATTTGAAACGAGAAAAGGATATGATCGATAAAGCTTGAATTGAATCCACCATAGAAGAAAAGAGAACGAAGAATAATAAACTTGAAGCTCCGTTAGTATCTTCATGGGAATCACCGGATAAGAACATTGATTGAACAAAAATGAAGAGACTTCACATCAATAAAAGGATACTTGATTAAGAAATCTGGGTCCTTGAAGAAAAAGGGTGGGAGGGCGGGAAAAACAAAGGAAACTTGGGGGAGGATGAAACGAACACCGTTGTGAAGAACTGATTATTGATCTCGCAAATATTGAAAGGATAGGATTAACTTCGAGAGAAGCACATCGGTTGGAAAAGAATTGGCATGACCATCTTGATGATCGAAAAGGATTAGCACTCCCATAGAAATATGAGAACACCATTTAGGAAAAAGGTATGGATTCAACACTTGACACTGAAGCAACTTGAATACCACAACTCAAAACAAAACAAACGATTTGGCTTGCAGGATAAGCCGGAAGCAAACATATGATAGATCCCATATCGTATCATGTGTCTGTTAGAAGGATATCCTATGTGATACTTGAATTCCCACTTATAAACTCCCGAAACTTTTTGGTTATGCAATCAGGTGTTGGGGATACAGGGGAAGCATAATATCTCACCCAAACTAACAATTCCTACATCCAGCTTTATCCAGCCTTCAACACATAACCAAGAAACCTTCGGAAATCATGAACCTCAACCTTCGAAAAGCATCCGTTATACGAGTTATGGAAATACTCCCGAACTGCCGCCCCAGTACTGGGTGGCGTCGAGGTTATCTCACCAACAACTTCATAAAAGAGATTTTCGATGTCAGCGAACTCACGTATTCCAGAAATGCAACGATAAAATTGTGACGACAACACCTCGGAGCTCAACTCCCCGGGACACTTCCACAACCCCTAAATGTCAGGAGGCACCAAGAACAATGTTCTCGTCACAAGAATATCAGAATGATCCCAAGATACCTGCGTGGACGGCTAGCAGGAGGTGCTCGTGGACGTCGGTGTTGCGTGTACGTTCATCGGAATGGGACCTGACGATGTCCTTGGCATTTCCTGGTTCGGTGGTAGTGGAGTCAGGGTCGATTCCGACCCGAGTTGAGGAGAGGAGCAGTCTGTAGCCAAGTCCAGCAGCAGCGGCACGGACGCGAAGCTAGCGAGGATAGTGGCGACAACAAGCAGAGGCGGTGCAGCGGGGTGACAGGGACCCCCGGCAAGGAACGGTGGCTACCGAGGTTGATGTAGGGGGCTCGGGCAGGAGGTGAAGGAGACGCGGCGATGCGTTCTCTGGCGAGAGGGCGAAGCAGAGGAGGCCGAGATCGAGCACGGGGAGGCTGAGGTCGCCACCGTAGATCCTGAGGATGTCGCCGGACTTGGAGGTTGAGGCGAGAAGGAGATGCAGAGGGGAGGCATGGCCTCGCTAGAGCATCAGGCGACGGCGGGATAGCCTGTATGAGGCTGGAGTTGGAGAGAAGCTGGGGGCCCATGGTGGTCCTAGACGGCGGCGACACGGCCGAGCTTGAGGCCGACGGCTGGCGGGATCCGGCGGCGGAGCTGACAAGGCGGCGGTGTCGAGTACACGAGGAGGAGGGCGAGGAGATTGGGCACGAGCGAGAATTGCGGCCTGCGTGCATGGGTGTGCGAGGCTGGCGGACAGAGGGAGAGATGGGATCAATGGAGATGGGGGTTCGGGCGTGGGTTCTGCTAGCGGTGCGAGGAGGTCGACGAGGGAAGGAATCGAAGGAGAGAGAGGGGTTTCGGTCAGTGCTAGGGTTAGGATGGGCTTCTAGTAGCTGGCTGCTACTGGGCCTTAGGCGCAGATGGCCCAGGGGAGGTTGGGCTGGCATAGGAGGTAGGGAGGTCCAGCTGGGCCGGCTTCTCTCCTCTCTCTCTCTTTTTAACTATTCAAAGAAGCCGAAACTTGGAAGAAAAGCCGAGAGGGATAGTAGTGGGGTTTGGGCAGCAAGTAAATTTTCTCAGACTAAAAAATGGAGCCTGATCCAAGAAAAATGGAAATGAAGACGTGGGTGAAGTTTGAATCAAACTCATTTGAATTTAATTCAAATGGTTTTGCATAGGAAGTAGGTGATAGGGAGGTCCAAAAATGTTGAGGTTTTTGGTGGAACTCCGGAAAGTGAAGAAAGAATTTAGGGAAAAGTTTGGAGACAAGGAATTTATTAAGAAAAAGGATGGAATATTTTGCAAGTGTGTTGTGGTAAATTCCAAATAATTGGAATATTTATAATAGCTCCCTAAAAATAGTAGGAGACTTTTATATGTTATAAAGAGAATTTCACCATGTGAACTCCCTCGATTTAAATGGATCAAAGATCCATGCCATTTATTTAGGTGAGTTTTAAAAAGGGGTGCATGATGACATGATGCAAAGATGAATGCAACGAACCAAACAAAACACATGACGAAACTCAGAATCCATGGAAGGCATCTAGAGTGCCGGTCTCGGGGCGTCACATAGTTATTGCAAAAGTTTATTAGCCCTTGAGGTACTACTACGCATGCCCCTAGGGGGATAGATTGGTAGGACAAGACCATCGCTCATCCCCGACCGCCACACATAAGGAAGACAATCAATAATAAATCATGCTCCAACTTCTTAGCATAACGGGAGACCATATGTGCATGCTATGGGAATATAAAACTTTAACACCAATATTCTTACTAAACCACAATTACTCACTAGCACAACCCACATATTAAAACCTTTATATCGCAAAACTATTGCAAGGAATCAAACGTATCATATTCAGTGATCTACATGAAAGTTTTTCTTATATCCCTCTTGAATACCTATCATATTAGGGCCAAATTCATAACCCATAGTAATTTCCATTACTATTATCAACTCTCAAAAAGATATAAGTGAAGCATGAGAGTGCAACTATTTCTTCAAAATATAACCACTGCCATGCTCTAAAAGATATAAGTGAAGCACTAGAGCAACTGCCTAGCTCAAAAGATATAAGTGAAGCACATTGAGTATTCTAACAAATCACGAATAATGTGTGTACCTCTCAAAAAGGTGTGTCCTGCAAAGATGATTGTGTCAAACTAAAAAGGAAACAAATCAAAGACTCATATAATAAACGATGCTCCAAGCAAAACTCATATCATGTGATGAATAAAAATATAGCTCCAAGTAAAATTATCGATAGTTGGTAGAAGAGAGAGGCGATGCCTTTTGGGGCATCCCCAAGCTTAGATGATTGGGAGTCCTTGAATATTACCTTGGCTTTTGCCACTCCTTATTCCTTCACCCATTGTGATCTCACCCAAAACTTGAAAACTTCAGCACACGAAACTCAGCAAAATCCTTCGTGAGATCCATTAGTATAACAAAGCAAATCACTACTTTAAGTACTATTTTGAGCGTATTAATATTTTATTATTTCATTGTACCTACTGTATTCTAATTTCACCATGGATTATACCCCCCCCCCCCCGATATAATCCATAGATTCATCAAAACAAGCAAACAACGCAATGAAAACAGAATCTTTTAAAAACAAAACAGTCTGTAATAATTCAGAAAATGACAATACTTCTGTAAATCCAAAAATTCTGAAAAAATTAGGAGAATGCAGGGAATTTGTACATAAATCATGTGTAAAAACATTAGAATTTTATTGCACTCCAGGAAATCTAAAAAAATCAGCTACTAGACACAAAGGTTTCTGTTTTTACACAGAATCAAAGCAACTATCAACCAAATCGTCCCCAAGGCTTTACTTGGCACAAACACTAATTTAAAACACAAAAACACAAGCATAACATTAGCATAATTGTGTGCACACAAAAAAACCAGAAACATAGACAAGAAAATTAAGATAACTATTGGTTTGCCTCCCAACTAGTGCTATCGTTTTACGCCCTTAGCTAGACGTAATGCATAGTTTCACGTGTTGTCATATTTGAGATTAGTTCCATAGGTAGACCTCATAATGGAATCATATGGTGGCCTAACTTCCTTTCTAGGTAAGTGTTCCATACCCTTATTTAACAAAAACTGGAATTTTATATTCCCTTCTTTCTTATCAGTAACAGCACCAATGGTTCGTAATAATGGGCTACCAAGTATTATGGGACATGACGGATTACAATCAATATCAAGCACAATGAAATCAACAGGCACATAATTCATATTTGCAAGAATAGAACATCATTTATTCTAGCCAGAGGTTTGTTAATAGTGGAATTCGCTAAGTGCAATTAAGAGAACATTCATCCATATTGGTAAAACCTAGCACATCACATAAAGATTTTGGTATTGTGGAAACGCTAGCACCCAAATGACATAAAATCATTGCACTCATATTTTTTTATTTGAACTTTAATGGTAGGTTCGCACTCATCATATAATTTCCTAGGTATTGAAACCTCCAATTCTAGCTTTTCTCCTAAAGCTTTCATCATCGCCTCTACGATATGTTTAGTAAAAGCCTTATTTTGCTCATAAGCATCGGGTGAATTTAGCATGGATTGCAACAAAGAAATACACTCAATCAAAGAACAACTATCATAATTAAAATCTTTGTGATACAAAAGAGTGGCCACATCGCTATTTAAAGTTTTTACCTCTCCAAACCCACTTTTATCATTTTTTTCATTAAGATTTTCACCCTCCGAATCATGGGGATGCCTTCTAGCTAAACTTGGGACTAGGGTTGCGGGAGCTGCCCGGAGCCCACAAGCTTGGTAGGCGTGCCCCCTGGGCTGTGGCGCCTAGGTGGACCCCCTCTCGTAATTTCCTTCGCCAATATTTTTTATATATTCCAAAATAATTCTTGTAAATTTTCAGCTCAATCTGAGAACTTTTATTTCCGCACAAAAACAACACCATGGCAATTCTTCTGGAAACAGCGTCAGCCGTGTTAGTTTCATTCAAATCATGCAAATTAGAGTACAAAACAAGAACAAAAGTGTTTGGAAAAGTAGATATGTTTGGGATGTATCAAGGACGTAGGGGTTCACCTCCTTAAAGGAGGACCTGAACCTAGGTAAAAGTACCATGTCCCTTGTCTCTTATTACCCATCGATCTAATCTCACAACTCGGGCCCCGCTACCCGAGGTCTGCCTGTTTTGACACCGACACTCATCTTAAAAACTATACACTATGTCTAGAAGTCTAAGGCCACATTACAACTTTGAGAAATCCAAATTCTAACGTCAAATGTGGGTATGTTGGAATGTAGCTTTGGTACACCCCCCATGAAGTCCACACGAATCTTAAAGTTACTTAAAAAGGTTATCACCATATTAGCCTGCAAATCCAATGTATTAAATAGATTGGTCTGGATACAAAAGACTATCTTACCCTTTTTGATTGAAAGGGGTAACTTCGAATATCCAACTTTAATCTGCATCGAATTCTATAAACTTTTCCAGAGGGGGTGTACCAAAGAAAATTTCGGCATGTTCAAAAAGGAGATTCTTTTTTACTACCCAAATACTCTCTCTCCTCTACCCACAATGAATTTGAGTAAGCCAAAAAATTGTTTTTCTACTGGAGATGCTCTTACATAATTTTTGTCATCGAGATGTGCATTTAAATACCTATGGGACCAGTTGAACCTTAAATAATTTTTGGACCACGAATGTATTTTACTTTTTAAATATCAATATGAGCTATTTTGGATTGTTTTAGAATAAGGACATATTAAACAACTTGAATACCTTAGACTATAGCAAATGTTTTGACACCATGAAGAAATGGATTGTAATAACATAATGAGTGTTATGAATTCTACAAAAACTACTTTAGGTGAATGTAAATAAGATGGCACACAATTTAATTTCTTTAAGGACACAACCTAGTATCAAGATGTGTTTATGGTAACTTTTTGAATAAATGTCAAGAGTAGTTTTCGTATACAAACTCTTTATTGAATTTGTCCTGAAATAAATTAATTCAGGGAGTTTCAAATAGGACATGCACAGTTGTAGTCAAATATTTCTAAAAGATGAATAAACTAAAAAAATCAATACGTCCATATCAAATACCAATATTGAGTTAACTATTGGTGATTTTTCATTTGATGGTAGATTTTTCCTAGACTATCATCTGAAACTTTGAAGTGTTTTAGTCATTGCACATTTCTTATTTCTTCAGTTTTATATTTAAGCTCAGATCCAACAAATGGGACTTCCATAGCCTAATGAAACCTTTATTATCGTCTAAAATATAAGACGGTAAGCATTAGAACGTGAAATATCTCTTTAGTTTCTTCTATGTTTCTGGTGTTGGTAGAATATCTGTATTCGCTTAGCAAAATGTGACTGGTGACTCATATACTACTACTTAGAAAAATATCACGGTGTCCAAATCATGCTCCAAACCATGTGATGACTCCAGGTACCGGCTCGATCTCAAGGTCCATTCACTGGGACCGGTTAGAACCCTTGTAATTGTGGATAAGTTTCTGGAAAAATCGCCTAGCTTCTCTACTCTCTTTTTAGGGAAAATCGCCCACCTTCTAGGTGGTTCAAACAACTAATCCGGCGTTTAGGGCAGACCTGCATGGGTGCCAAATCCGATGCATGCTAGCCATTGGATTAGCACAGTGGCGCCGCCAGGAAATGAAGGTTGGGTATTCACCAAAAAAACTTTTTTGCTCTAAATATAGTATATGAACCAAACAACAGACCACTAGCAATATATGAACAAAACAACACTAGCATAATTCAAATAAGCTAACATCCTTCTTTTTCATCTACATCACAAATCACATAAACAAAGTAAAATCAGTGGCAATGTCGCATGGACCGGTGAACATTGGACAAAGAAGCAATTCAATTTCAGTTTTACAAGCAATCACTGCAAAATCTTCAGATTTTTTTAAAAACAAAGAGAAAGTATACCTTGGTGGATGCTAAACTAGATGTATATTAGTAGATGGATGCAGAATGTCTAGGGCGGAGCCGTGAGGTGACCTGGGAGGGGCTAGGTGCCTACTTGGGCTAGGGAGCCGTCAGCCGGAAGGCTGGAGGTGGTCCGGAGCCTAGCGGGGCCACGCCACCGCAGAGGCCGGCGCAGAGTGGCAGAGGGTCGGAGGGCGTCTGGGCAAGGGTGGGCCAGCAAGGGAGGAAGAGGTAGAGGGAGGCCGGAGGGAGGGGGCCGAGGGGTGAGGCGAGGGAGGAAGGAGAGTGAGGGAGTCCTGGATTAGGGGACCTCGGGTGTCCAGATTATTTGATATGGGCCAGACTGATGGGCCGTGAAGATAAAAGTAGAAGACTTTCCCCCGTGTCCGGGTAGGACTCCTATATGCGTGAAAGGCAAGTTTGGTGTCTGGTTATGTTATTTCCTTCCCTTACAAACTGACTCGGTACAACCCTATGCCTCTCCGGTACGTATATACACCAGAGGGGTTAGTCCATAGAGATCATCAGAATTCTCATAGGCTAGACATCTAGGGTTTATCCATTATGATTGTCGGTGTCAAAACCGGCGGATCTCGGGTAGGGGGTCCCGAACTGTGCGTCTAAGGTTGATGGTAACAGGAGATAGGGGACACGATGTTTACCCAGGTTCGGGCCCTCTCTATGGAGGTAATACCCTACTTCCTGCTTGATTGATCTTGATGAATATGAGTATTACAAGAGTTGATCTACCATGAGATCATAATGGCTGAACCCTAGAGGTCTAGCTTGTGTGGCTATGATAATAATGGTCCTCCCTCTGGACTAAGCCCTCCAGTTTATATATACACCAGGGGGATCTACGGTTACATAAGGTCGGTTACAAAGAAAGGAATCTACTTATTTGATCGCCAAGCTTGCCTTCCACGCCAAGGAGAGTCTCATCCGGACACAGGTTCAGTCTTCGGTCTTCGTATCTTCACAGCCCATCAGTCCGGCCCATGGCTAATAGGCCGGACGCCCGAGGGCCCCCTAGTCCAGGACTCCCTCAGTAGCCCCCAAACCAGTCTTCAATGACGAGGTGTTCAGCGCATAGATTGTCTTCGACATTGCAAGGCGGGTTCATCCACTGATGACTTCCAAGTAGTGTGTTCGGCCTTCCATTTAATGTTGTACCCCTCGGCTTCTGTGCATCGATAACTTCAGTTTCCATGTGTCGAGCGAATGCGAGAGGTCAGGGTATTTTTGCATATACCACCCTGACAGTACCAGAAAGGTGCCTATTTAAAGAGAATAGATCTCAGATCCCCTCCAAATCTCACGGAAGAAACCCTCAGAGCTTGTGGAGCAGAACCGCCCCAACATGGCTAGCGCTCCTCCTCTCGTCCCCACAACTCCGAAAAGGGGGATTGGGAGAGATGTTCAGTTTCTCACAGTCAGCTGGTGAAGCTGCAAACATAGGGCTTTCTTTCCCCCGCGGATTTGGTCCCCGTACGAGCAGGGATGACGTCCTTCAAGGGCGGGGCTCAAGCAAAGAACTTCCCCAATCTGTCCAGGGGAGAATGAGTATGCTTCATCCCCTTCTTGTTAAGAGGTGTCGGATTTCCGATCCATCCCTTCCACTGAGGTCTGCTGGAGTATTACGGCCTCCAACTGCACAGTGTCACTCCCGCCTCTATCCTTCATGTTGCGGGTTATGTCGCTCTATGCGAGCTATTCCTGGGTTGTGAGGCCCATTTCGATTTATGGAGAAGACTGTTCTGCCTCGTCCCTCATAATCAAGGTGGGTCAATTTTTGAAGTGGGAGGAGCCAAAGTGTGGCGCATCGCCGGGACCGGATACCTGTCCGGCACGCCGAAGAAAGCTTCCGAAGAGTGGCCTTCCGAATGGTTCTACATCGACGACGTCGCTCTACCCTACCCCGTCTGTATGGGCCTCCCCGAGTTTTCAAGTGCTCTGTTGGATCCTAGAACAACCTACATTCAAGCATAACTCCAACACCGTGTTCACTTCCCGGACCCCGCCGAGAAGAGACCATCATGACTACACACGCGGTTGATGCATTTTAATTTAAGTTAAGTGTCAAGTTCTCTACAACCGGACATTAACAAATTCCCATCCGCCCATAACCGCGGGCACGGCTTTCGAAAGTTCAAATCCCTGCAGGGGTGTCCCAACTTAGCCCATCACAAGCTCTCATGGTCAACGAAGGATATTCCTTCTCCTAGGAAGACCCAATCAGACTCGGAATCCCGGTTATAACACATCTCGACAATGGTAAAACAAGTCCAGCAACACCACCCGAATGTGCTGACAAATCCCGATAGGAGCTGCAGATATCTCGTTCTCAGGGCACACCGGATAAGCAATCCGTACAACTAAAACCAGCCCTCGAGTTTCCCCGAGGTGGCGCTGCAAGGGGCTCTAGTTTGGACCAACACTCAGAGGAGCACTGGCCCGGGGGGGTTTAATAAACATGACCCTTGAGTCCGCGGAACCCAAGGAAAAAAGAGGCTAGGTGGAAAATGGTAAAACCAATGTTGGGCATTGCTGAAGGAGTTTTATTCAAGGCGAACTGTCAAGGGGTTCCCATTATAACCCAACCGTGTGAGGAACGCAAAATCAAGGAACATAACACCGGTATGATGGATACTAGGGTGGCAAGAGTGGAACAAAACACCAGGCATAAGGCCGAGCCTTCCACCCTTTACCAAGTATATAGATGCATTAAATTAAATAATAGATATTGTGATATCCCAACAAAATATCCATGTTCCAACAAGGAACAAACTCCAATCTTCACCTACAACTAGCAACGCTATAAGAGGGGCTGAGCAAAGCGGTAACATAGCCAAACAACGGTTTGCTAGGACAAGGTGGGTTAGAGGGTTGACATGGCAATTTGGGAGGCATGATAAGCAAGTGGTAGGTATCTTAGCATAGGCATAGCAAAAGAGCGAGCATCTAGCAAGCAAAGATAGAAGTGATTTCGAGGGTGTGGTTATCTTGCCTGCAAAGTTCTCTGAGTTGACTTGATCCTCGTAAACGTACTCAACGGGCTCCTCGATCACGTAATCGTCTCCCGGCTCTACCGAAAGCAAGAAACACAAGCAAAGGGAGAACAATCAACCACGTACAATGCACAAACAACATGATGCAAAACATGTCATGAGATGCGGGATGCGATATGTGATGCATATGCATGATTTAGAAAGGAATGATTGAACCTGGCCTCAACATGGAAATCCAAGAGTGCCACTGGAAAGAGGGGTTGATTTCGGTCGAAAACGATATAAAGATCACCGGAATCGGATGCACGGTTTGGAAATGACAAACAAAACAAATATGGCACCGGTCTGCGATTAACAGCACGAAGCCTTCTAAATGCCTCAAGAACAACAAGCTACATCACTCTAACATAGAGACAAAATACATGGCATGGATCCATTCAAGATGCTTGACAAAATATGAACACTGATCTACGGCTAATTCACTCAATAGCAAGCTCAAACAAGCATGGCAAAAGTGCAAAAGATAACAGGTTTCAGACTTAGTGAAATTAATAGCATGTCTGGAATTTAACATCAGGAAGCAATCTTTAGAGCAGGATAACAACATGCTATAGGAACATATCATGGCAAAGCAAAGCATGACATGAAGCTACTCAAAGCATAAAACAAAAGTCCCTTACTGGCGATAAGCCAAAAGGGATCATAAAATACAATTGCAACCACGTGAACATAGCAATTATCGTTAACAGATTCAGACTTAGTGAAAAACTGGAACATGGCAAAACAGATATCAAGTAGGCATGTTTACGAGCTCGATGCACTCACTACAAGGAATGGCATGATAAACTAAGCATACACCCAGCAAGTAGACATGGCATAGAAGCTATACATGGCAAGAACAACATCGTAGCATGCACAGATCAACTACAACAAGCTCAACAAAATTGCTAAACATGTTAACAACCTGCCAGGAACATTTTATAGCAAAAGTAGAGCTTGATTGACTCAAGCTAGGGTGCTCCATAAATGCAAACAAAGACATGGATGGATATAGCACAACATTATCTACAAAACATCCTTACTGATCATGATCAAAAGAGGCATAGATCTCTCGGTAGCAACAAGAACACATGGCATAAAAATATAAACAGGGCAAAGACTTAGAATATTTCTAAGTCCCTGAAATCGGCAACATTAAGTAAGCTACTTTGCATGCTTGTGCTAGTCACCACAGAGATCACAAAAATACATGGCATACACCCCTCTAAAGATAACATGGCATGCTTCAAAACTCATGTAGAGCTCAAGATCATATCATGCACACACTAATCATGACAAAAATGACAAATGAGCAAATGTTGTAACTGATCTGAAACTAACATCACATAGTCCTCTTCCAAAAGCATTTAGGGCATCAAGATGATCTCAAATGAAAATGATGCAATGAGATGAAATGGAGTACTCGTCGAGACGAACATTTTGATATGCTACACACACGAATTGGAGCCACGGTGACGAAGTTATGCACTGATGAAGATAGCAAAAATCTAGGGTTTCAGGGAGAAAAAGTCAACCGCGTTCGTCTAGATCCAGATCCGGATCTCGTCGGAAACACTGTAGCAGTTCATCGGAGTTGGGTCACCGGCTGGAGACGAGGAAGAGGCGGGGAGGCAAGGTGGTGGTGCGGCTGTGGCGAGGTCGGGCGGCGCCGGAGACGGAGGAGGGGCCGGGGCGGCGACGACCAGAGTTTGGCGCGGTGGCGGGCTCTGGCAGGTGCCGCAGTGGTGCGCGGGCTCGGCGGCGGTGGGCGGCGCCGGCGACTAGGGTCGGTGGCGGCGGGGCGCCGACTCCCTGGCGGAGCGCGAGGATCCCGGCTCGGGACGGCGGCTCGGGCCCGCGGGGGCTGGAGACGGGCCTCGGCGGGCCGCGCGGGTGGATCGGCGGAGGATGGTGACGTGGCCGGCGCGGATTGGCTTAGGCGGCGGAGTGGACGCGTCCGCCGGCGGGCGAACATGTCCGGCGGCGCGAGAGGAGCGGGGGTTAGGGTTCATCCGCGAAAAATTCGGGGAGGCACACATATATATATATATATAGGTAGAGGGAGCTAGGAGTGTCCAAATGAGGTGCGGTTTGCGGCCACGCGATCGTGATCGAACGGCCTAGGTGATAGAGGAGGTTTAGGTGGGTTTTGGGCCACTTTGGAGGACTGTTGTGCTGCAACACACACGAGGCCTTTTAGGTCCCTCGGTTAACCATTGGAGTATCAAACGAAGTCCAAATGGTATGAAACTTGGCAGGCGGTCTGCCGGTAGTAAACCAAGGCCGCATGACAAGTCTCGGTCCAATCCGAGAACGTTTAACACCCGCACACGAAAAGAGGTAGAAAGGGACACCGGAGGACATAGGAGCGCCGGATTGCAAAACGGACAACGGGGAAAATGCTCGGATGCATGAGACGAGAAAGTATGCAAATGCGATGCACATGATGACATGATATGAGATGCATGACACACATTCAAAAGACATGGCAACCACAGCAAATAACTGGAAGACACCTGGCACATCGGTCTCGGGGCGTTACATAAGTTCACCTGGAGCAGAGTATATGGCTAGTCGATGGTGCGACCAGATACCGTTAACCATTGGTAGCCATGTTTTTTTGTCCAACCTAATTATCTTGGAGTCACAAGGATTGGATGTGATATTAGGTATGGACTGGATGTCAAAGTATGGAGGAAACATTGACTTTGTTAGTAAGTCAATTTGTCTCACCACCCCGGAGGGAAAAAGGATCAAGTATATATCTAGGCATGCGCCAAGAAGTAGCCAAGTAAATACCCTCACGGGAGTTGTTCCGGAGGAAGTGCCTGTAGTAAAGGATTATCTGGATGTTTTTCCGGAGGAGTTACCAGGCATGCCACCGGATCGAGATATCGAGTTTTTGATAGAGCTATTACCAGGCACAGGGCCAATATCCAAGAGACCCTATAGGATGCCCGCAAATGATTTGAAGGAGATTAAGAAACAGATCAAGGAGTTATTGGAGAAAGGTTACATTCGACGGAGTTCATCACCATGGGGAGCTCCAGTGCTTTTGGTTGAGAAGAAGGATAAATCCCTAAGAATGGTTGTTGATTATCGGGCCTTGAACGAGGTAACGATTAAGAACAAGTACCCATTCACTACAAGAAATATGTCAACTTCTGACCCTCACTATTGGTCCCTGAAAGGTCATTGTTTTTCATTTGCGACCTTTTTTGACCAAAAACAGAAGGTCAAAAGCTGGCGATCGTAAACTGAAATTAACGACCTTCTCTGTGAGAAGGTCGTGGACGTTTATGACCAAAATATGCCTACTGTTTTGTTTTGGTCACTAGCAGCCTCCCCAGGCCACGTAGGCATCCGACGTGGAAATCTAATGTGGCACAAGAATCAGCCCGGTCCAATTCGATTTTCTACATGGGCCTAGCCCAACAATTCGGCCTTTTAATGTATTTTTTCCTATTAATTTGGTTGACTACATGGGCCAAGCCCACATTTTAGCCTTTTAATCTTTTTTTCAAATGAGTCCAGCCCAATGTTTTCCAGGTTTTTCTTTCCTGGGCCTTGGCCTTTCCACATTCATTTATTTTCGTTTTACTTTTTTACCCAAAATATTTCTCCAATATAATTGATCCTTAGCCTCTTTAAGGTCCAACTCCAGACCATTTAAAGAAAATTTTCAAACCAGTTTGAATAACAATATGAATCAAGTTACCACGAATTAGCTGGATATTATGGAAATATCTCAGAACACACATTCTACAAATTTCCATCACATATGTACAGATTCAAGCAACCTACAACATGTTGTAGTCAAGCATTCAGGTGCTGGAATACTCTAGAACAGGAAGAATAAATAGAACAAGCCTATCTAGTGCTTCACGACGAGAAAACAGTGTAATCTGCTTCTTCAAGTACTGCTTCTTCCTTTTGCAAAACATCTGGACATTCAAAAGAGAACAAAAAGTATGTCACTGATAGAAGAAATATTACACGGATACTTTTAATATAAAAACTAAAGACACACCAGTATTTTATCATTCTACTTATTATTATTTTAACAAGCTCATTCTACTTATCTGGAATAGGCATATTCATCAAAACAGGGAATTGAATTGGCACATATGAAAAACTTAGCAAGAAATAAGCATTGAATGTTTCACATACACGACAAGGTTTAAAAACGACCATTCAAAGTTACAGTAGATCAAAGTTCCATTTGAGTATAAGGAACAATACTCATATTCAATCAATAAGCAACTATGTCAAAATTAATTCAGATTTACTAATGTGTGTGTCAAATGATAGATGTAATAGGACAGCGGCGTTAATACTAATCAGGTTACTCAATCATAAGGCATGTTAGCAGGATTGATGAATATGGCATGAAAAACCAGTAATGTGAAACTGGACATATAGGTAGAACACAAACAAAGTAAAATTGTTTAAGAAAGGGCAAATGGGCAACTAATATACTCACAGCCCTGCAAATAACAATGTGCATCAAACAAGAAACCACCAGAGATAAAGCATCTAGAGAAACCGAATATGGTGTCCACTTTATGCTACAACATCGTCATCAGGATTAAAACAACATATGGATATTCAGTGCTAGGGTAGACCATATATAGTACCAAAATAATAAAAAATCAGTTGTTACAACCAAAGAATTAACAAGCAGTAAGCAACAGAACCAGCTAGTAGATACAAGCAACACACTCTAAAGAGGAATTGATTTTAATGTCAGTTTCTAGTTTACCAAAAGAAACTGACATATGTAGCATCAAGGAACACCTGCAGCTGCAGCATTGATTTGATTGTGAGGAAATTTGTGAAGGGGAATGGGTGAGATAGTGTAGTGGGGAGAGAAATCTCAAGTACCTCAACTCAGCAGCGTTAGGAACGGACGACGACAGCATCCTGCACCGGCGTCCCTTGTACGGCACCAGACACGGCTGTGTCACTGCCGGCAGAGGGCTCCCCCGGTGCGTGACCATCAAGGAGGAGGTGAGCAGGCCCAGCTCGACGCCACAGATGGGGGAGTGCGGTCGGAGATGGCGGAACCGGCGACGCAGCTGATCTGGATATGGATCGGCGGTGGGATACCTACATCAAGATTCAAGAATCAAGGTTTCATCAGTAAATCATAAGAAAGAAAATCTCAAGTCAAGTTTTCCTAAATCAACTAGACTTCACTTTGTAGGTACTACCAAGTACCAACAACTTAAATGGCTAAGTACCACGCTTTAGTTCTACATCTCTACAGATCTATATTTACCAACCCAATATGCCCAATTTCCCACGGACCGATTCACAGTTATTATAACTTACAGGTTAAGCCTAGGGAATCAAAGGAAATACACATCAGAAATGCTAGGTACATGTTGGGGTCGGCACTATAATGTTTCAAACTTATTTTGCACAAAAAACCATAGGAGGTTTGTTGTACTCGATTAGGAAATAATGACAAGCATGAACACTTAACCAATTAATCAATATATATACCCAACCGTTCGTCCAAATTAAACAAGACATAAATTAGCTACATAATTGGAGTTAGCTTATCTTAATCAGGGCCAAGCAAGCTAGGATCCATGACATGAAAAGGAACTTAAATTAATTGCTGACACCCATAGTATTCCTTTGTCGCTCGTCAGCTAGCTGCAAACATAGGCACCACGCACGGACGCTTTCCGTCTTGCTACCTTTACAGACTAACGTTTACTTAATTACTAACTGTAGATTCTCCTAGCAATCTAGCTACCTTGTCCCCCCTGCCCTAATCAGAGAAGATCTCCAAGTGCTAGACCAAATAATTCTCGAGGAAAACAACTACATGTGTCAAGGAATTAAGGTGGATGACAAATTCATCACACCTGAATCTGAAACAAATTCCTTGACTGACTGACTTGACTGAACATACATCCATGCATGTATCACTTGAGCTAGCATGCACCAACCAATGTGTAACTAACCAACTACTCCAGCTAATTAACTTCAAGCATGAACAATTAACCAATTAAACAAGACAGAAACTAGCATAATGATCTATAAACAAAATGGGAAGTAAGCAGACGTGACCTGGAGGTCGTTGGAGAGCTCGGGCGTGACCTGGAGGTACTTGGTCTTGTCCTTGAGCCCGGCCATGGCCACCTTCTTCCCCCTCTCGTCCCCGAACACGGACACATACACCTTGCACACCTGCAGACACAAACCGGAGCAGAGACAAGGAACTCAGCATCCCAGATTGCAGCGCAGCCACATCGTTTCGAGGGAGACCAGCGGCCGGCACGGGAACATCCTCGCTGGCTTCGTGGTGGTGGGGGATTTTGCGCCGCGGTGAGGCCGTCGGCCGTCGCTGTGGGGAGTGGGAAGGGGAGGGGCGAGAGGAGGAGGGCCTGGGGAACGGCGACGAGCTCCGCCGAAGGGAGGTGGTAGCGGCAACGCGAGACAGCGAGGAAACGGGGGATCTGGATGGTGGAAGGAAGGATGGTTGGCGCTGGGGGCGATGAAGTGGTCGGCGGCGGCGGGGGTGGGGGAGGCCGGCGGCGGGGTTGGGATGGCAGAGAGAGGGAGGTCTGGGTCGAGGAGAGGGGGATCTGGGAGGAGGTGGCGGCGGCGAGGAGCTGAGGGAGGAGGAGTGCGGCGGCTGCGAGGAGAGGAGGGGTGCGATGGGGGGGAGTCGATGGGATCTGACCTAGGGTTTGGGCTGCGGGTTGGGGTATCTCTTTTTCATTTTATTTTCTTTTTTTCTGTAGATAGATGGATGGATGAATGTGGGATGGAGAGATGGATGGATGGATGGATGGATGGGTGCCATGTCCTCAATCTGTGGGATGAGTCCTGATTGGTTCGAAAAACTAGTGATTTAAAAAAGTGTCTAAGTACTAAAAATAGACGGATTTTGTGAAGTAGCTATCAAAAATATTTTGCAAAATGGCACCACACAAATTTTCACTAGAGTTAGACCACATTTTATGGATAATGACCAATTTCTATGCATTTCTGATCTTTCTAGCTATTTTTAATCATTTTCCGAGTGCCCAAAATGACTTTTTTTGTGAAGGACCTACCATATATTTGTTGCAAAATTGTACCAAATCAATTTTCTAAAATACTACGACATATTTAATGCACAATTGACCAAATGATTGGGTGTCAAAAATTTTGATCCACCTCTCATGAAAAAGACAAATTTCCGCTCATTCAGCACGAAACGGGTCAAATTTGAACTGCAGCGTCCTCATTGTTTGTTATTTATTTTTTCCAAAAATAATTTCTAGGTACAAAATTATATATTTAATCAGAGAAACACCAAAAAAATTCCAAGATTCAAGCACTAGCTAGGAATGGTCATTCCCGTCGTTTTGACCGCATTTTGAAAGGGGCATAAAAAATTCAAAAAAAATCAAAAAATTGGAAAACCTTCGCATTGTGTCATTATACGTGGCCAAGTTCATAGGAAAAATAACAAACTTGTAATACGGAAATTGTTTTAAAAAAAGTGTTCTCAGAAACGGGCTATCACGTGTGGAGATCAATGGCTTTCAAGCCAAATGATCAATCTTATGGCCACATCCATGGCATAGTTTGTTCAAATGATCTCATATTGTGTACAAGGGTGCATATTGGAATGGAAAACAATGTTGCCTAAGGAAGTTTTCATTTTCTTTGGACGAAAAAACCATTTTCCATTTTTTGAGTGCCTAAAAGGAGGTTTTTTTTGTGAAGGACCTACCAAATAATTGTTGCAAAATTGAACCAAATCATTTTTCTAAAATACTAGGCCATGTTTAATGCACAATTGACCAAATGGTTGGGTGTAAAAAGTTTTGATCCACCTCTCATGAAAAAGACAAATTTCTACCGATTCAGCTGGAAGCGGGTCAAATTTGAACTGTAGCTGCCTTGTAGTTTGCTCTTTATTTTTTCCAAAAATCATTTCTAGGTACATAAGTATCTATTCAATCATAGAAACACCAAAAAAAAAATCCAAGATTCAAGCACTAGCTAGGAACGGTCATTCCCGCCATTTTGACAACATTTTGAAACGGGCATAAAAAATTCAAAAAAATCAAAAAATAGGGAAACCTTCACATTGTGTCATTATATGTGGCCAAGTTCATAGGAAACATAACAAACTTGTAATACGACAATTATTTTTAAAAAGTGTTCTCAGAAACGAGCTATCACGTGTGGAGATCAATGGCTTTCAAGCCAAATGATCAATCTTATGGCCACATCCATGGCATAGTTTGTTCAAATGATCTCATATTGTGGACAAGGGTGCATATTGGAATGGCAAACAATGTTTCTTAAGGAAGTTTTCATTTTCTTTGGACGAAAAAACCATTTTCCATTTTTTGAGTGCCCAAAAGGAGGTTTTTTTGTGAAGGACCTACCAAATAATTGTTGCAAAATTGGACCAAATCATTTTTATAAAATACTAGGCCATATTTAATGCACAATTGACCAAATAGTTGGGTGTAAAAAGTTTTGATCCACCTCTCATGAAAAAGACAAATTTCTACCGATTCAGTTAGAAGCGGGTTAAATTTGAACTGTAGCTGCCTTGTAGTTTGCTCTTTATTTTTTCCAAAAATCATTTCTAGGTACATAAATATCAATTTAATCATAGAAACACCAAAAAATTTCAAGATTCAAGCACTAGCTAGGAACGGTCATTCCCACCATTTTGACCGCATTTTGAAACGGGCATGAAAAATTAAAAAAAATCAAAAAAATGGGAAACCTTCGCATTGTGTCATTATATGTGGCCAAGTTCCTAGGAATAATAACAAACTTGTAATACGGCAATTATTTAAAAAAAGTGTTCTCAGAAACGAGATATCACGTGTGGAGATCAATGGCTTTCAAGCCAAATGATCAATCTTATGGCCACATTCATGGCATAGTTTGTTCAAATGATCTCATATTGTGCACAAGTGTGCATATTGGAATGGAAAACAATGTTGCCTAAGGAAGTTTTCATTTTCTTTGGACGAAAAAACCATTTTCCATTTTTTGAGTGCCCAAAAGGAGGTTTTTTTGTGAAGGACCTACCAAATAATTGTTGCAAAATTGGACCAAATCATTTTTATAAAATACTAGGCCATATTTAATGCACAATTGACCAAATAGTTGGGTGTAAAAAGTTTTGATCCACCTCTCATGAAAAAGACAAATTTCTGCCGATTCAGTTGGAAGCGGGTTAAATTTGAACTGTAGCTGCCTTGTAGTTTGCTCTTTATTTTTTCCAAAAATCATTTCTAGGTACATAAATATCAATTTAATCATAGAAACACCAAAAAATTTCAAGATTCAAGCACTAGCTAGGAACGGTCATTCCCACCATTTTGACCGCATTTTGAAACGGGCATGAAAAATTAAAAAAAAATCAAAAAAATGGGAAACCTTCGCATTGTGTCATTATATGTGGCCAAGTTCCTAGGAATAATAACAAACTTGTAATACGGCAATTATTTAAAAAAAGTGTTCTCAGAAACGAGATATCACGTGTGGAGATCAATGGCTTTCAAGCCAAATGATCAATCTTATGGCCACATTCATGGCATAGTTTGTTCAAATGATCTCATATTGTGCACAAGTGTGCATATTGGAATGGAAAACAATGTTGCCTAAGGAAGTTTTCATTTTCTTTGGACGAAAAAACCATTTTCCATTTTTCGAGTGCCCAAAAGGAGGTTTTTTTGTGAAGGACCTCCCAAATAATTGTTGCAAAATTGGACCAAATCAATTTTATAAAATACTAGGACATATTTAATGCACAATTGACAAAATGGTTGGGTGTAAAAAGTTTTGATCCACCTCTTGTGAAAAAGACAAATTTCCGCCGATTCAGGTGGAAGCGGGTCAAATTTGAACTTCAGCTGCCTCATAGTTTGCTATTTATTTTTTACAAAAATCATTTCTAGTTACATAAGTACCTATTTAATCATAAATACATGGTTTGGTGGCGATACGTCGAGGTTTGGGCGGTGGCCGAGGCCCCCAACTCTAGAGCGCGTAAACTCGCATGCCCACCGCGTGGTCACCGCGTGACCATGGCGTTGCCATATGTTCTGGGCAGCCTAGGCATGTCTAGTGGGTTGGGCACTCCCCAGGTAGGTGCTAGGAAGA
Organism: Triticum urartu; assembly: GCF_056163025.1. Taxonomy (NCBI): domain Eukaryota; kingdom Viridiplantae; phylum Streptophyta; class Magnoliopsida; order Poales; family Poaceae; genus Triticum; species Triticum urartu. The sequence goes on along the minus strand of NC_141879.1, from coordinate 310,269,980 downwards.
AAATTACAATATAAGATTCTCATGAGGAAACCGATCGATGCTCAAACATGAATTAGCAGCCAAGTGTTTGATTAGCAGTACGGGAAATGTACATGGCTAATGGGCGTGAGTTTTGGCTGAGGATGATCAGTTACTAAGAAGACCGTCTTCACAAATTTTCAGCTCAAAAGGAGGAGCCTAGGTGGTACTTGCTTTGCAAACTACCACACTGGACATAAATACGAATGTTGAAGCTCGGCTCAAAATAATGAATGGATTGAGCTAGCATTTGGTGGAGGATGGTTATTTGGGCATAGGAAAGCACTGTAGAAAATGGATACTATTTGGACATGCCAAAGTGGTACTTCCTTCACAAACTGTTGTTTTGAACAGAATAGGAAAATGAATATTTTTGAATTATTTTTGAACTAGGCAAGGAAGGTTTTTACATATTTGACGAAGATATGACCCAAAGTGTCACATCCCTAGCTTCTGGCATTGCACTAGGCTAGCTTCATGTGTGCATCATGTTTAAATTTTGCCTAAACTTGAAATGGGGGATGTTCAAACCCTATCACCAAATGAAATCCAACTAGGATCACAATGAAATATTCTCAATGATCCCAAAATGCCTTTGGAAATGTTCATCATTTCTGATAAAGGTAAAAACCTCTGCCAAAAATGATAAACATATTTCTAGGTCATTTCTGGATTTTTTGAATTAACTCATATTGTACTTGAATTGGGGCATTTAAATCCTATAAATATTTTAAATGCTCTAATAATTCTGAAACTAGTTGAGGGCTGTTGGGAATAATTTCAATAGTGCCCACAAATATTTTCAGGATTTTTGGAAATGCTCTGGCATTTTTAATAAAGACAAAACAATTGCAGAAAATATAAAACAGAAACAATTAATAAAAGAGAGAGAGAGAGGGTTTTTACCTGGCACTCACCTGGGCCTCACCTGTTTTGGCCAAGCCCACCACCTGGCGCTGCCAGTCGTCGTCCAGCTCCCGCCAGTCGGACGCCGCGCGCCGGCACGCGCCCGAGCCACCTCCTGCTTCCGCCGACGCTGGAGGCTAGCTGGACACGCCACGCAACCGCCCCAACCCCTCTGGCCTATCCACTCCTTCTCTCCCCTCCTCTGCTCTCTCCTCGCAGCGCACCCGAGCGCAGCCGCAGCCGCCGCTCGCCGTAGCCATGGCCACCGGCCACCCCACGCCTCGCCGACGCACCTAGAAGCTCTGCCACCTCGTCCTCCACCCCCTCACCGAGCCACGCCCTGCCGGAAGCCCTGCAGCATCGTCCCCGACCTCGTCTTCAACCTCTGACCACCAGTGAACTTACCAGGGATTCGCGAGCTCCAGCCCCTCCCCGGCCTCGCCGTTGCCTCTACTGGAATCGCCATGAGCCCCTGCCCCTTTCCCCTCCCTCCCCGTGCTCGTCCGCGCCTTCTAACCACCATAGCCATCGGAGCCGATAGCTCCTCGCCGACAGCCATGTCGCCACCGCGACCACGGCCATGCAAGCACGCGTCCGAGCCCACCACTGCACTCGCTGCACTTTTGCGGGTCGATCACGACCATCCACGGCTCCAGACATGCCCCGCAACGCGCAAACCACCGTTTGCCGAACTCCGGCCACCACCGCGAGCTCCCTTCCGACGAGCTCAGTCCACCCCAGCTGCTCCCGCTTGCCCTGTTAGATGCGCGCGATCGCCAGCTCCCCGTAGAGCCTCTCCGCCGCTATTTGGTTGCCTAAGTTGCGATTCCGAGTGCCTCCGCCGTCTCTGGCATCGCCGGCGATGAGCCGTGGACCAAGTCCGGCGAAGTTGACTCGTTTGACCTGGGGTTTGACCCCCCAGGGTCACTGACGTGCAGGCCCATCTCTGTTATTCTTTAGCTAGATTAGACTAGTGCTAATTAACCCTGACAGTTGGTTTCGACACTGACATGTGGGACCCCGAGCATAATTAGGTTAGTCTAAATTTCTGTTAAGATTAGTACTAATACGTGTGGACCCCACGTGTCAGCTTTGACTTTGGTCAAGTCAACGTTGACTGGTCCCACCTGTCATCCACCCAAACCAGCCTGAGTCACTGACGTCTGGGTCCCACAGGTCAGGTTTGACCTGGCCGACCCAGTTGACCTGCTGACGTCACACCTATGTCGTGATGACGCAGTAAAGCTTTTTCTGGATTTAAGTTTATTCAGGAAATTCCAGAAAATGCCCAAAACTTCTAAAAATCATAGAAATTAAACCGTAACTCCAAATGAAATAAATTATATATGAAAAATGATCAGAAGAATCCAAAGAATCTGTTTATGCCATGATCATGCATGTTTGAACAAGTTAACCTCACTGAATAGGACAAATGATGATTAGGGCAAATTATGAAATAACATTTGGAGTTGGAATTTGATCTTGTTTGAGTTCCACTTCAATTAAATTGGCTAGATATTGCATTAGGTCAATTCAGTACCTTAATATGTCATATCATTCCTTCGCTTGTGCATTGCATTAATTGAATGTTGTTTATGTTCCCTTGCCAGTAATTGTCCCCTCTCAGTAGACGTGTTTCGACGGTGAATTCGATGACACCGATGAAGAGCTATAATATCTTCAGAAGTGCCAGGCAAGCAAAAACCCCTTGTTCATTCTGATACAATCCCACTCTCCCGCTCCTGCTCTCTTTTACTGCATTAGGACAACAACGATTCAATTTGTTACATGTTGCGGTAGTTGAACCCCTTTCCTATGCATGACCTGTCATTGCCACAGTAAATAGATGAAACCCACTAGCATGAGTAGGAGTTGTTTGAGCCCTGATGTGCCTACTTATTCATGTTTGTTTGTCATGCCTGCTATTGCTTAGCGTCGTGTCAGGTCTGATTCATCGGGGATGAATTGGAAAGTTGTGAACATGTCCTACTGTGTGTGAGCTAAGTGTGTTGAACACAATTTGGTAAAGGTATCGATGAGAGGCCATGTAGGAGTACATGGTGGGTTGTTTCATTGGAACCGTCCTTCAGCACCGAGATCTGTATGTGTGATTTAAGAACCAGCTACTACCATGCATTGGGCCCGAAACCAATGGACCCTCTCAGCTTCTTAACCACTCTAGTCCTCTGTCCAGGAGTTGCAACTAGTTTCTGGTGTTTATAGGATATGTGTTGGCGGCCGTGCATAGCGCTGACCCTAGGGGTGGGCTATGATGCGGTAGATACACCGTGGCCGGGCATGCCGGGCGCCCGTTTGGTGTCTCGGAACCCTGTACACATCGTTCGGGGCCGTATGTGGAAACCTCGGCCGGACTCCCTTCGGATGGAACTTGTATATGCGATAAACCAGGACTAGAGACTTGAGTGTTTAGGTAGGCCATGGCCGACACCCTCGTTGGGCTTCCGCTTGAAGGTTGCCGAGTACATGTCGTGTAAACGGCGGTAAGTGGTGAGAGCATGTGTGAAGAAGTACACCCCTGCAGGGCTAACATCATCTATTCGAATAGCCGCGTCCGCGGTAGAGGACTACTAGGTTGCCTATACAGTTCATAGACAAGTGAAAGTGGATACTCTAAAATGCGCAAGATAAGCGTGAGTGCTATGGATGGCCTTCTCGTAGGGAGGCGGGAGCGGATCCATAGTGGTGTATTGAATGGTGAATATGTGGACTCATGTGCGCCACCTCAAAAGAGTTGCTTGCAGTCGTACTTCAGGTTAGCCACTGAGTCAAAGCTGGCTTGCTGTAGTTAAACTCCACTACCCTTTGTTGATACCGATGCATATGTAGTTAGTTCTGATGTAAGTCTTGCTGAGTAATTTTGTACTCACGTTTGCTTAATTTATGTTTTGCAGAGAGACTTCAGTCTCGCTAGTAGTTCCGCGTGGACTTCGACGTTTAGCTTGATACCTCAGCTATGATCTTGTGCCCTTGGCAGGATCTGGTAGATAGTCAGGCTTCTTAGCCTTTTTCATTTGTAGATTTCTATACTTAGACATGTTAAGCTTCCGCATGTGTTTGATTTGTATGCTATGATTGTTGGGTCATGAGACCCATGTTTGTAATATCTCGCTCCTCGGAGCCTAATGAATAAATACTTGAGTTGTAGAGTTATGTTGTGATGCCATGTTGTATTTACACATATCGAGCATATTGTGTGTATGATTGAAATGCTTGGTATGTGTGGGATCCGACAATCTAGTTGTTTATCCTTGGCAGCCTCTCTTATGGTGAAATGTAGTCTAGTGCTTCCATGAGCCATAGCAGTCCGCTACAGCCCGGTTCACCAGAGTCCTGCTAGCCCAGCACTACTGCTCAGGACACTTGACTGGCCGGCATGTGTTTCACTTCATTCCTATGTCTGTCCCTTCGGGGAAATGTCACGCGGTGACTTCCGGAGTCCTTCCTAGCCTGCTATAGCCTGGGTTCCTCGGAGTCCTATTAGCCCAGTGCTACAGCCCGTATTCACTCGCTGATGACCGACATGCTCGATGTGATTCATGTATGCCTGTCCCCATAGGTCTGTGCCACTTTTGGTTCACGACTAGCCATGTCGGCCCGGGTTCTCTGTTATATGGATGCTAGTGACACTATCATATACGTGAGCCAAAAGGCGCAAACGGTCCCGGGCCATGGTAAGGCGACACCCGTGGGGATACCGTGCGTGAGGCCGCAATGTGATATGAGGTGTTACCGGCTAGATTGATGTGACTTGGAATCGGGGTCCTGACAATGTTGGTACTAGAGCCTGACTGCCTGTAGATTTACCAAGCCAAACTGGTCGAAGTCGAGTCTAGAAATGCTTTAGTTATGTAAGGGAATTGATTGTGGAAGGGAACGTATGGCTCTTTTTACTCCTTATATCTCATGCCCTCTGATCTGAGTCACCCTCTTATTTTCTACGAGGATTAAGAACTAGGCTTCTCATCTTTCTATTAGGATCACGTGTTACTAAACCATAGTTGCCTAGGATTGTTGAGTTTAAGCCTCAGTTCAGTTCCTACTACTTCCATATGTTCATAGCTGGCCTCAGAACCTTGATATTGTGTTGTTGAGTGGTTATGCCACCATTTTGCAGGATGTCTCAAATCTTTTGAGCATTTACAGCCGTTATGCTGTCCGAGTCATCCCAGGTTTCTACATAGTCTGATGCATTTGCAAATCCATTCTTTCCGTTCCCGATGTCCCTTTGGGCCAGTTCAACCACACTAATCGATGAGTTGAGGTACTCTATTGCCTCGAGATATATGTTGGAGCTATTATTATGGCCCTAGATGTCTTAGGGAGTCACCTAGTAATCTAGCAATGCCTTGTGTTCCCGGTGTGATGATTCTGGCCACCATTCTCGAAAGCATCCCGTGATGCCATTTAGTAGCAGGTATTCTACTCCTGGGTTTTCAAACCCGAGATTCACCCTACTTCATGTTGTTAGTATTTGCTAGTTCCCTTAAGATATTAGTAACCTTGCAACAGTCCTCGAGGTCCGTGGTATTTCCTTCTTCCAAATACCATGAACCACTAATGCAGATGTTCTTTGAACCAAAATATCACAATCAGAGTACTCTTGAGGAGTTCTCCATTCTTAATTGTGATTCTGCCAGTTCTACCTTTCTGCATGGGTTATCTGGAAGAAACCTGTTGAACTTGGTTCGACATATTAATCTATGCATCCACAACTCAGAAAGATATATGTCCCCTTGAGTTGTCTCTCTTCATTTGTTATACGACCATCGTCTATCAATTGATATCCAGGAGTAATTGTGCATCCGTGTTATCGATGCTTATTATTCTTGCGGTCCGTCAAGCCATTCTATTTTAGAATGACTAGGAGAAACAAACTCCAGTACCTCGTCCATCTGTAGGATTGGGTCAAAGCAGTTGTATTCCGCAGATCAAAATGCCAATCCAGCTTTTGATTCTGTTCTACCCTGGAGTATCACCCCCTTTATGTCAGGATTGTCATGAGAACTGCACCATCCCTCATGAATATTTGGCGCAGTGATACTTCTTGCCATCATTTTTCATTCCTCGGTCTCGTGTTGCCACAACCGGAATGCTGACAAGTGAACCATGATGTGTGAAATCAATACTCCTAGCAACTCCGTTGCTTGGTAGTTAATGGACAATATTCTCATTCTTAGCGTGTTGCTTATTAAATCATCATCCTATTGTTGATCATGCTACCTTGTCCTCATTCTGGTGCACTCTTCGATCAATAAGTTAGGATTATTCAATCCCTTACTCTTTTGATCATATCATCTTGCCTTGAAAAGCAAGGTTGTTCTCGAGCCTAGTAACATATCGGTGGTTCGTGATTTTCCAAAGATCTTCTCGGAAGTATTACCTAGTTGTCCCCTGACTGTTATGTTGAGCTCGTGATCAAGTTGGTTTCTTGTAAACCACCCCTTCTCCAAGAATCTGTGTTGGATACCCCTGAGCTAGTTGGTTAAGCTGAACAACAACTTGGAGAGTTGGAAGATAAAAGCTTGTCTGACTTAGTTCATGTTAAGGGATATCTTTCTGTGTGTGTGTTGAAAAAAAGAGATGATATCTCCGTCGATTGGTCCTCGTGATCAGTTGTTGGATCTATTGCCTTGTCAAAACTTTGATTTGAGTATGGGCTATCGTCAAGTCAAATCAGAACCAACGATGTTCGTAATGTTGTCTTGCCCGTGGTTGATCCCTCGAGCATACACCATTACATCTTTTGGTCTGACCAATGCTATCACCGTGTTCACATGATGGTGGAAGTCCAGTGATATGGAAATTCTGATGAGTTGCTGTTGAGCCCATCAGCAGCATTTTGTCTCCCCCATGATTCATGTTGAACATTATACTAGTGTTGGAAACTTTATAAGCATTGCCCTCATGTCCCGTTCATGAAGCATATGTCCGGTTGAAAGATGTGACTTCCTCTAATTCATGTGCGTCTGATGCAAGTTGCCGCCGTGAATTCGAGAAAGTTTGTTTTGCTTCCTCTAGAATCATCCCAAGTCAGTCATGCATGTGCAAAGTATTCTATGGTCTGATAGACTGATCATCTTCATTCTATATGCATCCCTAGCACACCAAGCCACTGATTGATTTGTTCAAGATAAAGGAGTCTGTTCTAAAGTGTTAATCCTTTAGACTTCCGCACGGAGACTTCATTATCATTAATTATGGTTCCCCAACCTCAACTTGGTAGTATTTTATCATAAGACTACCACGTGGTCACGCTTGTCTCGGACAACGTGTTCACCTGTTTGTAGAAAAACCAGCTCATATTTTGGATCTTACTACCGTAGTCCATTTCCCGAGAATCTCGCAACATCGTTTCGTCGATTCGTGTTGCAAACTATCATTTTTCTTTCTAGACTCGATGAGTCTGGAATATCCTGACACCGACCAGATCTGAATCTCAGGCAGATGTGATGGTTGGGACGTTTTCCCAAGAGCTATAATATTGGTCTCTCGGTAACCGGGTAAAGTGGTTGTTGTGGCCAACACACCCAACCGGAAGACTTATTGTTGTAGTATCTTGATGGAGAAAGTTGGCCACCTCCCTATGAGGATGTCGTAGAATTTATTCCAATAGTTGTTCCTTATGGATTTTTGTGTTCCCGAAGTCCGACCTTTTACTTGATGTTCTAGATATCAAACCATATCTATGAATGGATTACGCTAGCACATCAAGGAGAACATTAGAAGCGGAATGCTAAATGTCTCTCGGTCGATCATCCTGATTCTGTTTCCTTAGCCTCGCTAAGGGGAAGTCTGAGAAGGTGTTATCTTCCTCTATATCGGCATCATCCATCATTCGTCATCATGGTAGTATGTCGTGTTGCCAGGATCCTTGCCACGGATGTTGGTAGAACCTTGATGAATATGGAAATGCTCAAGTTCTTCAGAGCACGCGCAAGCAAAATCATCCCTTGCGTTGTCTTCAACAAGGTAGTCCACATCATCCATCCTAGTCCGGGTATGCCATCCCTTCGTATTCCGCCAAACGATTGTTGTGATTTGCCCTAGGCTGGTATGAAGAGTTTCAATGATCTCTGAATTAAAAGTAATTCTTTTTGCCACTTAAGGGAATATTTCTGCGAGTCACCTTCTTCTAAGATGTCTCGTTATGGTATCATGGCAACTCAACTCCTCGCTACGTTGACAATCGTTCACCACCTTCTTAAGCGTGAAATTGTTGTCTACCTAGTGAACCTTCATCATCTTTTACACTCCATCCCCCTGGATGTATGTTTCTGTCTCAGCTTGAGAGATGTTTTATATCTCACCCCAAGAGTTGATCTTGAGTTGCCCGATCTTTGAGAAGATCGATTCCGGTAGAGTTCCTGTCTGTCGTCAATATGTTGGATGAAGATCTTGAAAGGAAGGACGCCAACATCGATCTGAAGCAATTGGATCATGAAGATTGTGTTAAGCCTTGCATCCCCTTTGTCTTCTCACCTCACGTCCTGAATCTCGGGACGAGATTCTTGTATAGTGGGGTGAGTTGTCACATCCCTAGCTTCTGGCATTGCACTGGGATAGCTTCATGTTTGCATCATGTTTAAATTTTTCCTAAACTTGAAATGGGGATGTTCAAACCCTAGCACCAAATGAAATCCAACTAGGATCACAATGAAATATTCTCAATGATCCCAAAATGCCTTTGGAAATGTTCATCATTTTTGATAAAGGTAAAAACCTCTGCCAAAAATGATAAACATATTTCTAGGTCATTTCTGGATTTTTTGAATTAACTCATATTGTATTTGAATTGGGGCATTTAAATCCTATAATTATTTTAAATGCTCTAATAATTCTGAAACCAGTTGAGGGCTGTTGGGAAAAATTTCAATAGTGCCCACAAATATTTTCAGGATTTTTGGAAATGCTCTGGCATTTTTAATAAAGACAAAACAATTGCAGAAAATAGAAAACAGAAACAATTAATAAAAGAGAGAGAGAGGGTTTTTACCTGGCACTCACCTGGGCCTCACCTGTTTTGGCCCAGCCCACCACCTGGCGCTGCCAGTCGTCGTCCAGCTCCCGCCAGTCGGACGCCGCGTGCGTGGTCGCCGCACGCCGGCACGCGCCCGAGCCACCTCCTGCTTCCGCCGACGCTGGAGGCTAGCTGGACGCGCCACGCAACCGCCCCAAGCCCTCTGGCCTATCCACTCCTTCTCTCCCCTCCACTGCTTTCTCCTCGCAGCACACCCGAGCGCAGCCGCCGCTCGCCGTAGCCATGGCCATCGGCCACCCCAGGCCTCGCCAACGCGCCCAGAAGCGCCACCACCTCGTCCTCCACCCCCTCACCGAGCCACGCCCCGCCAGAAGCCCTGCAGCGTCGTCCCCGACCTCATGTTCAACCTCTCACCGCCGGCGAACTTACCAGGGATTCGTGAGCTCCAGCCCCCCCGGCCTCGCCGTTGCCTCTACTGGAATCGTCGTGAGCCCCTGCCCCTTTCCCCTCTCTCCCCGTGCTCGTCCACGCCTTCTAACCACCGTAGCCATCGGAGCCGATAGCTCCTCGCCGCCGGCCATGTCGCCACTGCGACCACGGCCGTGCAAGCACGCGTCCGAGCCTACCGCTGCACTCGCTGCACTTCCGCGGGTCGATCACGACCATCCACGGCTCCGGACATGCCCCGCAACGCGCAAACAGCCGTTGGCCAAACTTCGGCCGCCGCCGCGAGCTCCCTTCCACCGAGCTCAGTCCACCCCAGCTGCTCCCGCTTGCCCTGTTAGATGCGCGTGATCGCCAGCTCCCCGTAGAGCCTCTCCGCCACTCATTTGGTCGCCTAAGCTGCGATTCCGAGCGCCTCCTCCGTCTCTGGCATCGCCGGCGAAGTTGACTCGTTTGACCTGGGGTTTGACCCCCCCAGGGTCACTGACGTGCGGGCCCGTCTCTGTTATTCTTTAGCTAGATTAGATTACTGCTAATTAACCCTGACAGTTGGTTTAGACACTGACATGTGGGACCCCGAGCATAATTAGGTTAGTCTAAATTTCTGTTAAGATTAGTACTAATACGTGTGGACCCCACGTGTCAGCTTTGACTTTGGTCAAGTCAATGTTGACTGGTCCCACCTGTCATCCACCCAAACCAGCCTGAGTCACTGACGTATGGGTCCCACAGGTCAGGTTTGACCTGGCCGACCCAGTTGACCTGCTGACGTCACACCTATGTCATGCTAACGCAGTAAAGCATTTTATGGATTTAAGTTTATTCAGGAAATTCCAGAAAATGCCCAAAACTTCTAAAAATCATAGAAATTAAACCGTAACTCCAAATGGAGTAAATTATATATGAAAAATGATCAGAAAAATCCAAAGAATCTGTTTATGCCATGATCATGCATGTTTGAAAAAGTTAACCTCACTGAATAGGACAAATGATGATTAGGGAAAATTATGAAATAACATTTGGAGTTGGAATTTGATCTTGTTTGAGTTCCACTTCAATTAAATTGGCTAGATATTGCATTTGGTCAATTCAGTACCTTAATATGTCATATCATTCATTCGCTTGTGCATTGCATTAATTGAATGTTGTTTATGTTCCCTTGTCGGTAATTGTCCCCTCTCAGTAGACGTGTTTCGACGGTGAATTCGATGACACTAACCCTCTCTTTAGTGAAAAGTTTGGAAAGCTAATGTCAGAGAAGTTTGAGATGTCTATGATGAGTGAACTCAAATTCTTTCTCGGTTTGCAAATCAAGCAAACTAAGGAAGGTACATTTGTCTCTCAAACAAAGTACACCAAGGACTTATTCAAGAAGTTCAATATGCAAGAATGCAAAGGTATGTCTACACCCATGCCTACTAGTGGACATAATGATTTGACCAAAGATGGTGAACCGGTTGATCAAAAGGTTTATCGCTCTATGATTGGTTCATTGTTATACCTATGTGCTTCACGTCCCGATATTATGCTAAGTGTGTGCATGTGTGCACGATATCAAGCTGCTCCTAAACAATGTCATCTTAAGGCTGTGAAAAGGATAGTGAGATATTTAATCCATACACCAAATTTTGGCATTTGGTATCCTAAGAGGTCTTCTTTTGATCTTGTTGGCTATTCCGACTCGGATTATGCCGGAGATAAGGTTGATAGAAACAAAACTCGGTATCCTTATCCACCGCCGAAGCGGAATACATTGTCGCTGGTTCATGTTGTGCTCAATTACTTTGGATGACCCAAACTCTTAAAGATTATGGGATCTATGTGAAACATGTTCCACTACTTTGTGACAATGAAAGTGCTATCAAAATTGGTCATAATCTTGTACAACATTCTCGAACTAAGCATATTGAAGTTCGTCATCATTTCATTCGAGATCATGTTGCTAAGGGTGACATTGATCTTAAGCATGTTCGCACCAATAAGCAATTAGCGGATATATTTACTAAACCTCTTGATGAGAAAGTGTTTTGCAGGTTGAGAGGAGAATTGAACATCATTGATGCTTCGAACTTGGAGTAGAAACTCCATTGGATACATGCAAGACATGAGCTTATGACTAATCCATGATATATCTCTTATGATAACTATCTTATGTCTTGGATATATTTGCACCTTGCATGTTGTCTAACCCATGTAGGCGCTTGGTTGAATCTAATTCCATGAGATTGCGACTCACTCACATCTTGAGCAATCTCTACATCACCAAGACTCTACACAATAGTGGTTGAAGACAAGGAAGCACAAAACCATTCAAACATATCCTTTGACAAATTCTATGTTGAGCTTCATGATTGTCATTTTTGGATACACAAGTGCCCTTCCTTGCAAGAACTAACCCATGTAGGTAGATGAACTCAAACTCCAAGTGGTGCTCCCAACTCTTGATGAGATACATCAACCTTGAGCACCCACACAAGTCCAACTACATGAGCAAGAACCACACCACCACCCAAGGTATGTTATTCCATCTTAGAGAAGCTTTACTCCAAGACATGAGTCAAAGCAACTCAACAAGATGTGAATACATCAAGATGCTTAAACGAAAAATGGTAACCCCATTTTGAGCTTAAACGATGAGTATGACCTATGATCAAGTGTTCTCACTTGACTCCTAAGTCAATATACTCTAACATAGGTGACTATGTCATCGCCCAACTCTAGATGAAGTTCTCTTGTGTTCTTTTTGTATGTATCTCATGCATGTTTAGTTTCTTTCTCTTTTTCAAAAACAAAAAAAACTCCATCTAGATTTTCAGTCTCTTCTCTTTTCTTTCTGTTGTGTTCTGCATTTTCTGCATTTAATTCCTTGCAAATCCTTCAGGTAATTCATTGCAAATCTTTGTGAGATCCTACATGTCTAGTGAGCTGAGGTGACAAGTGTTTTTCTCCGTGTGAACTCGGTTTCACCGACTTGTAATTTTCGGTCCAACCAAATCTTTTCGGTGCCACCGACTTTGCAACAGGAAAAACAGTTTGCCACTTGTTCTATATTTCTTCTGATCCAGCTCTACTCAATGAATCTTGTCCTCTACAAGCATCACAGTTTTATCCATTGCTTTGTGCTGAGTCTCAAGGACCAAACCTATACGATGGATTCCAGAAAGCCCTTCTTGGAAATTGATGTCAAAGGGGGAGAGAGAGATCACATCAAAGCTTGTAGGAGAGAGAGATCACATCAATGGAGAGAAAAAGTCTCAAGGACCAAACCTACAAGAGAGAATGTATTAAGGGGGAGAGAGAGACTTCCAGGGGGAGAGACTACTCAAGGATCCCAGATGCTTGATGTTCAAGAGGAGAGATGTCACATGCCTTTTTGGGGGAAAGACATGTATTTGCATTAAGTTCTATCCATTTGTATCTTTCAGCTCTGATTTTCTGTTCCCTATCTTCTCCCAATATCCCATGTAAGATTCAGGGGGAGCAAGACACCTAAGGGAAAGAAATCAGTCAAATTCATTGCATATCTTTATTCTTGGGGACATGTTGAATCCAATGTGGTACCTTGTACTCACTCTTTACATGTCATCCCAGTCTTGGTATTCTTGTGGTTTCTTTTGTTTGCTCTGGCTAGTGGATGTACCTGTGTTATCTAACTTTGTTTGTGTAGGTTCATTCCATCCTAAGCCAACTCAAGACCACAAGGTAAGTATATGCATCAAAATCATGAGTATGAGGAGTTCTTGCTTAAGTACATACTGTTTGCAAGAAGGACTCATGAGCATGAAGGTATTTTCCTTGATAATCTTTTGCTCTGATGCATATGGCCAAGATACATGTAACACATTGCCTACTCTGTCATGGTTATGCTCTCACATGCCTCTATATTTCATATTTACATGAGTGCATACATGTAGGGGGAGCCTATGCTTGTTACATGTCCTTCCAAAGCTTTACTTGCTGTTCTTTATATCTTTATCTAAAGCTTTGATGTATGTTGCCATCAATTACCAAAAAGGGGGAGATTGAAAGCACAAGTGCTCCCTAGGTGGTTTTGATAATTGATGACAACATATCTCTTGTTGGACTAAAATTTCTATCTAGCATGTTTCAGATAAGTTCAACAATGGAGTGGCATGGACTAAAGGTTGTGGGAACAACTTCAAGATGCTAAGGACAAAGGATTGGCTAAAGCTTCAAGCTCAAGACTCTTCATGTTACGTTTTAGTGATCCAAGATCACATTGAGTCCATAGGAAAAGCCAATACTATCAAGGAGGGATGAGGTGTTGCTTAATGAGCCTCTTGCTTCATGTGCTTAATGATATGATCCAAAATCCTCAGCTACTTTCCCACTTCCACATATGACCTAAACCCAAAGCCAAACTCGGACCTACCGATTATTCCTATCCGGCGCCACCGAGTTTGACCTGTCATAGCCACTGCCAAACCCTAGCAATTCAGTTCTACCGATAGGGATCTCGGTCTCACCGAGATGGGATTGCAAACTCTCTGTTTCCCTTTCGTAACTTTTCGGTCTCACTGAAAGAGCGAATCGGTCCCACCGAGATTGCAATGTAAACTCTTTGTTTCCCTTTTGTAACTTTTCGGTCTCACCGAAAGAGCAAATTGGTCCCACCGAGTTTGCCTGACCAACTCTCTGGTTAGCTTATTACCAAACTCGGTCTCACCGAGTTTGTGTAATCGGTCTCACCGAGATTACATTATGCCCAAACCCTAACCATATCGGTCCTACCGAGTTGCATGTCGGTCCCACCGAAAATCTCTAACGGTCACTAGGTTTACCTTTTCGGTCCGACCGAGTTTGTTGATTCGGTCCCACCGAGATTGGAAAACTGTGTGTAACGGTTGGATTTTGTGTGGAGGCTATATATACCCCTCCACCTCCTCTTCATTCGTGGAAAGAGCCATCAGAACACATACACAATTCCAACTCATATGTTCTGAGAGAGAACTACCTACTCATGTGTTGAGACCAAGATAATCTCTAGCCTTCCCCAAGTTGCTTTCCACTCAAATCTTCTTTCCACAAAATCCAAATCCTATGAGAGAGAGTTGAGTGTTGGGGAGACTATTATTTGAAGCACAAGAGCAAGGAGTTCATCATCAACACACCATTTGTTACTTCTTGGAGAGTGGTGTCTCCTAGATTGGCTAGGTGTCACTTGGGAGCCTCCGACAAGATTGTGGAGTTGAACCAAGGAGTTTGTAAGGGCAAGGAGATCGCCTACTTCGTGAAGATCTACCGCTAGTGAGGCAAGTCCTTCGTGGGCGATGGCCATGGTGGGATAGACAAGGTTGCTTCTTCATGGACCCTTCGTGGGTGGTTGCTTCTTCGTGGACCCTTCGTGGGTGGAGCCCTCCGTGGACTCGCGCAACCATTACCCTTCGTGGGTGGAGCCCTCCGTGGACTCGCGCAACCGTTACCCTTCGTGGGTGGAGCCCTCCGTGGACTCGCGCAACCGTTACCCTTCGTGGGTTGAAGTCTCCATCAACGTGGATGTAGGATAGCACCACCTATCCGAACCACGGGAAAAACATCCGCGTCTCCAATTGCATTTGAATTCTCCAAACCCTTCCCTTTACATTCTTGCAAGTTGCATGCTTTATTTTCCGCTGCCTATACACTCTTTGCATGCTTGCTTGATATCTATTGTGAATGTTGAAATTATGCCTAAACTCCACTTAAACCGAAAAAGCTTAAATATTGCAACTTTAGCATTAAGTGTCTAATCACCCCCCCCCCTCTAGACACATCTACTTCAAGATCCTACAAGTGGTATCAGAGCTTTGGTCTCCATTGCCTTGGTTTAATCACCATTGGAGGAAGATGGATGTGTCTACCTTAGGGAGTCTTAGACATAGAGTGCCTATTCTTGATGGAGAGTATTTTCATGAGTGGAAAAATGAGATGCTTGTAATTTTCAATCAATATCATTTGAACAAGTATATTACTAGCCCTTGTGCACCTCATATTGATCCTTTGCATCCTACCCTAGATGAAGATATTGACATGATTCGCAATCTTAGAACTATTGAGCTCATCATTAGAGGATTGCCCAAAAATTTGATTGCTAGTTTGCCTACTCTTAATTGTGCCTATACTATATGGAAATTTCTTGAGGAACGATTTCCCGATCATTCCTTGAAAACTTTGGATGAAATTCTCCATAAATCTATTGCCTTGAGTAAGATGAACTCTAGTGATCCTAGTTTTGGTAATTGTCTATTTGAACTTACCAATCTTAAGCATGCTAAAGGAGATGTTGGAATCATTAGTGATATCATATTCGAAGCTATAAGAATTCATAAAGGTGACCACTTTGACATTTATCTAATGAATTACCCTCTCTAGGAAATGACGAGTCACAAGATCATGGTGAACATGGATACTATGATGATGATGATAGTGACTTCAATCTTGATGATGCAATGAGACATTTTGGTCTTATGGCAAATCTTCGGGGATATGAGTCAGGAGGAAAGGAATGGGTTCTTGATAGTGGATGTACTGATCATATGACCGGAGATGAAGAGATGTTCCTTGAGCTTGCTGAAAATGACGGCCCTCGAAAATATGTCACCTTTGGTGATAATTCAAAGGGTAAAGTGGTTGGCCTTGGTAAGGTGGCCATCTCACATGATAGTTCCATTCAAAATGTCATGCTCGTTGAATCTCTTGGCTACAACTTACTTTCAGTATCTAGACTTGCTGATTTCGGTTTGAATGTCCTATTTACTGAGGTAGAGTGCCAAGTATTTCGTCGAGACAATCATAAAATGGTCTTTACCGGTATGCGTAGAGGTGATCTTTACATTGTCGATTTCTCTAAAAAGGCACAACCTAAAACTTGCTTTATTGCTAAATCCTCAAAAGGTTGGTTGTGGCATAGACGACTAGTCACGTTGGCATGAGAAACCTTGACAAGCTTATTAAAGGAAATCATACCCTTGGAGTTAACGATGTCATATTTGATAAGGATAGACTTTGCAGTGCTTGTCAAGCAGGTAAACAGGTTGGAGGAAGACATCTCGTGAAGAACATCATGACCATAGGGAGGCCACTCGAGCTACTTCATATGGATCTTTTTGGTCCCAACGCCTACAAGAGTCTCGATGGAAATTCTTTTCAAGATTTATGTGGGTGTTCTTTCTTAATGACAAGTCGCAGGTCCAGAAGATCTTCAGAAACTTCGCTAGGAAGGCCCAAAATCAGTTTGACGTGAAGATCAAGAAGGTTCGGAGTGACAACGGAATGGAGTTCAAGAACGCAAATGTGGACACCTTTCTTGACGAAGAAGGGATTTCACATGAGTTCTCGGCTACGTACACACCTCAACAAAATGGAGTTGTTGAGAGGAAGAACCGGACGCTCATCGAAATGGCAAGACCGATGCTTGATGAATACAAGACGCCGAAGCACTTTTGGGAAGAAGCGGTTGAGACAGCTTGTCACGCAACAAATCGCTTATATCTTCACAAGCTACTCGGCAAGACGGCATACGAGCTTCTCACCGGTAAGAAACCCCAAGTTGGATACTTTCGAGTATTCGGCTCAAAGTGCTACATTCTTGATAAGCATCGTCGTTCAAAGTTTGCTCCTAAATCTCATGAAGGTTTCCTACTTGGTTATGGCTCAAACTCTCACACTTACCGTGTCTACAACAATTTCACCCGAAAGGTTGAAGAGACGGTAGATGTGAAGTTTGATGAATCTAATGGCTCGCAAGTAGAGCAATTGCCAATTGATGTAGGAGACAAAGACCCTTCAGAAGCAATCCAAGACTTGTCCATTGGCAAAATTCGTCCAACGGAGGTGAAGGAGAGTACTTCATCCGTCCAAGTGGAAGCTTCTACTTCACGACAAAGTGAACCAAGAATTGACACGGAAGCATCCACAAGTGGGACACACCAGGATGAAGAAAACGAGGAAATACATCAAGACGAACATCAACAACCTCCTTCTCCACCACGACAAGAGAACGACAATGTCAACAATGAAGAAGACCAAGAAGAAGAACAAGATGAAGAAGATGTTCGACAAAGACCCAAGCAAAAGCTCTCACGAGTTCGAGCAAGAATTGCCAAAGATCATCCCGTCGAGCAAATCTTAAATGATATACAAACCGGGAGAATCACTCGCTCAAAGACTCGTTTAGCTAACTTTTGTGAGAACTATTCATTCATCTCTAGCAATGAACCTATGAAGATTGAAGAAGCATTGGAAGATCCGGATTGGATAAACGCTATGCATGAAGAGCTACACAACTTTGAGAGAAACCAAGTTTGGACATTAGTTGAGAAGCCCGACAACAACCACAACATCATTGGTACCAAATGGGTTTTTCGCAACAAGCAAGATGAAGATGGACAAGTGGTTCGCAACAAAGCACGTCTCGTCGCCCAAGGATACACACAAGTCGAAGGTATGGACTATGGTGAGACATATGCTCCCGTTGCTAGACTTGAGTCCATTGGCATCTTACTTGCCTATGCTAATCACCATAATATCACCTTGTACCAAATGGACATCAAAAGTGCTTTTCTAAATGGTGAAATAGAGGAGGAAGTTTATGTCAAACAACCTCCCGGTTTTATCAATCCTAAGAAACCAAATCATGTTTACAAACTTCACAAAGCTCTTTATGGTCTTAAACAAGCTCCTAGAGCATGGTATAAATGCTTGACCAAGTTCCTTACTACAAGTGGTTTTGAAATTGGTAAAATTGATTCTACTCTTTTTACTAAAAGGGTTAATGGAGAACTATTTTTATGCCAAATTTATGTTGATGATATCATATTTGGTTCAACTAACCCTCTCTTTAGTGAAAAGTTTGGAAAGCTAATGTCAGAGAAGTTTGAGATGTCTATGATGAGTGAACTCAAATTCTTTCTCGGTTTGCAAATCAAGCAAACTAAGGAAGGTACATTTGTCTCTCAAACAAAGTACACCAAGGACTTATTCAAGAAGTTCAATATGCAAGAATGCAAAGGTATGTCTACACCCATGCCTACTAGTGGACATAATGATTTGACCAAAGATGGTGAACCGGTTGATCAAAAGGTTTATCGCTCTATGATTGGTTCATTGTTATACCTATGTGCTTCACGTCCCGATATTATGCTAAATGTGTGCATGTGTGCATGATATCAAGCTGCTCCTAAAGAATGTCATCTTAAGGCTGTGAAAAGGATAGTGAGATATTTAATCCATACACCAAATTTTGGCATTTGGTATCCTAAGAGGTCTTCTTTTGATCTTGTTGGCTATTCCGACTCGGATTATGCCGGAGATAAGGTTGATAGAAAGTCCACTTCGGGTACTTGTCAATTTCTTGGTAGATCTCTTGTGTCTTGGTCTTCCAAGAAAAAAAACTCGGTATCCTTATCCACCACCGAAGCGAAATACATTGCCGCTGGTTCATGTTGTGCTCAATTACTTTGGATGACCCAAACTCTTAAAGATTATGGGATCTATGTGAAACATGTTCCACTACTTTGTGACAATGAAAGTGCTATCAAAATTGGTCATAATCCTGTACAACATTCTCGAACTAAGCATATTGAAGTTCCTCATCATTTCATTCGAGATCATGTTGCTAAGGGTGACATTGATCTTAAGCATGTTCGCACCGATAAGCTATTAGCGGATATATTTACTAAACCTCTTGATGAGAAAGTGTTTTGCAGGTTGAGAGGAGAATTGAACATCATTGATGCTTCGAACTTGGAGTAGAAACTCCATTGGATACATGCAAGACATGAGCTTATGACTAATCCATGATATATCTCTTATGATAACTATCTTATGTCTTGGATATATTTGCACCTTGCATGTTGTCTAACCCATGTAGGTGCTTGGTTGAATCTAATTCCATGAGATTGCGACTCACTCACATCTTGAGCAATCTCTACATCACCAAGACTCTACACAATGGTGGTTGAAGACAAGGAAGCACAAAACCATTCAAACATATCCTTTGACAAATTCTATGTTGAGCTTCATGATTGTCATTTTTGGATACACAAGTGCTCTTCCTTGCAAGAACTAACCCATGTAGGTAGATGAACTCAAACTCCAAGTGGTGCTCCCAACTCTTGATGAGCTACATCAACCTTGAGCACCCACACAAGTTCAACTACATGAGCAAGAACCACACCACCACCCAAGGTATGTTATTCCATCTTAGAGAAGCTTTACTCCAAGACATGAGTCAAAGCAACTCAACAAGATGTGAATACATCAAGATGCTTAAACGAAAAATGGTAACCCCATTTTGAGCTTAAACGATGAGTATGACCTATGATCAAGTGTTCTCACTTGACTCCTAAGTCAATATACTCTAACATAGGTGACTATGTCACCGCCCAACTCTAGATGAAGTTCTCTTGTGTTCTTTTTGTGTGTATCTCATGCATGTTTAGTTTCTTTCTCTTTTTCTAAAACAAAAAAAACTCCATCTAGATTTTTCAGTCTCTTCTCTTTTCTTTCTGTTTATGTTCTGCATTTTCCACATTTAATTCCTTGCAAATCCTTCAGGTAATTCATTGCAAATCTTTGTGAGATCCTACATGTCTAGTGAGCTGAGGTGACAAGTGTTTTTCTCTGTGTGAACTCGGTTTCACCGACTTGTAATTTTCGATCCAACCGAATCTTTTCGGTGCCACCGAAACATACCACTCGGTGCCACCGACTTTGCAACAGGAAAAACAGTTTGCCACTTGTTCTATATTTCTTCTGATCCAGCTCTACTCAATGAATCTTGTCCTCTACAAGCATCACAGTTTTATCCATTGCTTTGTGCTGAGTCTCAAGGACCAAACCTATACGATGGATTCTAGAAAGCCCTTCTTGGAAATTGATGTCAAAGGGGGAGAGAGAGATCACATCAAAGCTTGTAGGAGAGATAGATCACATCAAGGGAGAGAAAAAGTCTCAAGGACCAAACCTACAAGAGAGAATGTATTAAGGGGGAGAGAGAGACTTCCAGGGGGAGAGAATACTCAGGGATCCCAGATGCTTGATGTTCAAGAGGAGAGATGTCACATGCCTTTTTGGGGAAAGACATGTATTTGCATTAAGTTCTATCCATTTGTATCTTTCAGCTCTGATTTTCTGTTCCCTATCTTCTCCCAATATCCCATGTAAGATTCAGGGGGAGCAAGACACCTAAGGGAAAGAAATCAGTCAAATTCATTGCATATCTTTATTCTTGGGGGCATGTTGAATCCAATGTGGTACCTTGTACTCATTCTCTACATGTCATCCCAGTCTTGGTATTCTTGTGGTTTCTTTTGTTTGCTCTGGCTAGTGGATGTACCTGTGTTATCTAACTTTGTTTGTGCAGGTTCATTCCATCCTAAGCCAACTCAAGACCACAAGGTAAGTATATGCATCAAAATCATGAGTATGAGGAGTTCCTGCTTATGTACATACTGTTTGCAAGAAGGACTCATGAGCATGAAGGTATTTTCCTTGATAATCTTTTGCTCTGATGCATATGGCCAAGATACATGTAACACATTGCCTACTCTGTCATGGTTATGCTCTCACATGCCTCTATATTTCATATTTACATGAGTGCATACATGTATGGGGAGCCTATGCTTGTTACATGTCCTTCCAAAGCTTTACTTGCTGTTCTTTATATCTTTATCTAAAGCTTTGATGTATGTTGCCATCAATTACCAAAAAGGGGGAGATTGAAAGCACAAGTGCTCCCTAGGTGGTTTTGATAATTGATGACAACATATCTCTTGTTGGACAAACATTTCTATCTAGCATGTTTCAGATAAGTTCAACAATGGAGTGGCATGGACTAAAGGTTGTGGGAACTCCTTCAAGATGCTAAGGACAAAGGATTGGCTAAAGCTTCAAGATCAAGACTCTTCATGTTATGTTTTAGTGATCCAAGATCACATTGAGTCCATAGGAAAAGCCAATACTATCAAGGAGGGATGAGGTGTTGCTTAATGAGCCTCTTGCTTTATGTGCTTAATGATATGCTCCAAAATCCTCAGCTACTTTCCCACTTCCACATATGACCTAAACCCAAAGCCAAACTCGGACCTACCGATTATTCCTATCCGGCGCCACCGAGTTTCACCTGTCATAGCCACTGCCAAACCGTAGCAATTCGGTTCTACCGATAGGGATCTCGGTCTCACCGAGATGGGATTGCAAACTCTCTGTTTCCCTTTCGTAACTTTTCGGTCTCACCGAAAGAGCGAATCGGTCCCACCGAGATTGCAATGTAAACTCTTTGTTTCCCTTTTGTAACTTTTCGGTCTCACCGAAAGAGCAAATCGGTCCCACCGAGTTTGCCTGACCAACTCTCTGGTTAGCTTATTACCAAACTCGGTCTCACCGAGTTTGTGTAATCGGTCTCACCGAGATTACGTTATGCCCAAATCCTAACCATATCGGTCCTACCGAGTTGCATGTCAGTCCCACCAAAAATCTCTAACGGTCACTAGGTTTACCTTTTCGGTCCGACCGAGTTTGTTGATTCGGTCCCACCGAGATTGGAAAACTGTGTGTAACGGTTGGATTTTGTGTGGAGGCTATATATACCCCTCCACCTCCTCTTCATTCGTGGAGAGAGCCATCAGAACACATACACAATTCCAACTCATATGTTCTGAGAGAGAACTACCTACTCATGTGTTGAGACCAAGATATTCCATTCCTACCATATGAATCTTGATCTCTAGCCTTCCCCAAGT
Organism: Triticum urartu; assembly: GCF_056163025.1. Classification (NCBI taxonomy): domain Eukaryota; kingdom Viridiplantae; phylum Streptophyta; class Magnoliopsida; order Poales; family Poaceae; genus Triticum; species Triticum urartu. Next base: position 310,247,870 of record NC_141879.1, on the reverse strand, counting down.
TGCTTTCCACTCAAATCTTCTTTCCACAAAATCCAAATCCTATGAGAGAGAGTTGAGTGTTGGGGAGACTATCATTTGAAGCACAAGAGCAAGGAGTTCATCATCAACACACCATTTGTTACTTCTTGGAGAGTGGTGTCTCCTAGATTGGCTAGGTGTCACTTGGGAGCCTCCGACAAGATTGTGGAGTTGAACCAAGGAGTTTGTAAGGGCAAGGAAATCGCCTACTTCGTGAAGATCTACCGCTAGTGAGGCAAGTCCTTCGTGGGCGATGGCCATGGTGGGATAGACAAGGTTGCTTCTTTGTGGACCCTTCGTGGGTGGTTGCTTCTTCGTGGACCTTTCGTGGGCGGAGCCCTCCGTGGACTCGCGCAACCATTACCCTTCGTGGGTGGAGCCCTCCCTGGACTCGCGCAACCGTTACCCTTCGTGGGTTGAAGTATCCATCAACGTGGATGTAGGATAGCACCACCTATCCGAACCACAGGAAAAACATCCGTGTCTCCAATTGCGTTTGAATTCTCCAAACCCTTCCCTTTACATTCTTGCAAGTTGCATGCTTTATTTTCCGCTGCCTATACACTCTTTGCATGCTTTCTTGATATGTATTGTGAATGTTGAAATTATGCCTAAACTCCACTTAAACGGAAAAAGCTTAAAAATTGCAACTTTAGCATTAAGTGTCTAATCACCCTCCCTCTAGACACATCTACTTCAAGATCCTACAGAGGCCATGTAGGAGTACATGGTGGGTTGTTTCATTGGAACCGTCCTTAAGCACCGAGATCTGTATGTGTGATTTAAGAACCAGCTACTACCATGCATTGGGCCCGAAACCAATGGACCCTCTCGGCTTCTTAACCACTCTAGTCCTCTGTCCAGGAGCTGCAACTAGTTTCTGGTGTTTATATGATATGTGTTGGCGGCCGTGCATAGCGCTGACCCTAGGGGTGGGCTATGATGCGGTAGATACACCATGGCCGGGCATGCCGGGCGCCCATTTGGTGTCTCGGAACCCTGTACACATCATTCGGGGCCGTATGTGGAAACCTCGGCCGGACTCCCTGCGGATGGAACCTGGATAGGCGATAAACCTGGACTAGAGACTTGAGTGTTTAGGTAGGCCGTGGCCGACACCCTCGTTGGGCTTCCGCTTGAAGGTTGCCGAGTACATGTCGTGTAAACGGCGATAAGTGGTGAGAGCGTGTGTGAAGAAGTACACCCCTGCAGGGTTAACATCATCTATTCGAATAGCCGCGTCCGCGGTGAAGGACTACTTGGTTGCCTATACAGTTCATAGACAAGTGAAAGTGGATACTCTAAAATGCACAAGATAAGCGTGAGTGCTATGGATGGCCTTCTCGTAGGGAGACGGGAGTGGATCCATAGTGGTGTATTGAATGGTGAATATGTGGACTCGTGTGCGCCACCTCAAAAGAGTTGCTTGCAGTCGTAGTTCAGGTTAGCCACTAAGTCAAAGCTGGCTTGCTGCAGTTAAACTCCACTACCCTTTGTTGATACCGATGCATATGTAGTTAGTTCTGATGTAAGTCTTGCTGAGTACTTTTGTACTCACGTTTGCTTAATTTATGTTTTGCAGAGAGACTTCGGTCTCGCTAGTAGTTCCGCGCGGACTTCGACGTTTAGCTTGATACCTCAGCTACGATCTTGTGCCCTCGGCAGGATCTGGTAGATAGTCAGGCTTCTTAGCCTTTTTCATTTGTAGATGTCTCTACTCAGACATGTTAAGCTTCCGCATGTGTTTGATTTGTATGCTATGATTGTTGGGTCATGAGACCCATGTTTGTAATATCTCGCTCCTCGGAGCCTAATGAATAAATACTTGAGTTGTAGAGTTATGTTGTGATGCCATGTTGTATTTACACATATCGAGCATATTGTGTGTATGATTGAAATGCTTAGTATGTGTGGGATCCGACAATCTAGTTGTTTATCCTTAGCAGCCTCTCTTATGGGGAAATGTAGTCTAGTGCTTCCATGAGCCATAACAGTCCGCTACAGCCCGGTTCACCGGAGTCCTGCTAGCCCAGCACTACTCCTCAGGACACTTGACTGGCCGGCATGTGTTTCACTTTGTTCCTATGTCTGTCCCTTCGGGGAAATGTCACGCGGTGACTTCCGGCGTCCTGCCTAGCCTGCTACAGCCCGGGTTCCCCGGAGTCCTATTAGCCCAGTGCTACAGCCCGGATTCACTCGCTCATGACCGACATGCTTGATGTGATTCATGTATGCCTGTCCCCATAGGTCTGTGCCGCTTTGTGTTCACGACTAGCCATGTCGGCCCGGGTTCTCTGTCATATGGATGCTAGCGACACTATCATATATGTGAGCCAAAAGGCGCAAACGGTCCCGTGCAATGGTAAGGCGACACCCGTGGGTATACCGTGCGTGTGGCCGCAATGTGATATGAGGTGTTACCGGCTAGATCGATGTGACATGGAATCGGTGTCCTGACACAAAGAATTTATGAGATTTTTTGGGAATTTTGGGAATGACATAAATATAGGTTGCTTCACAACCTAGGGCAAAGACTGCCACGTGGACATGACACATAGGCAAAACTGATGAGGTGGCGCCTAGTCATAGCAACCCACCACAATTTATAAGGCTATGACCATCTATATTGGTCATTAACAACTAGAAATAAGGCAGCGGACTAGCACTGTTTGCTTGATGACCATTTCATGTAAGGAAATTACGACCTTTCTGACCAAAATGGTTGCAATGGTTTAGGGTTTGGAGCCCCCCGAACAGCTTTTGACCAATTGGTCTGAAATGGTCATAGATCTATGACCATTTCTTCCAGGGTCACTGACAGAAGGTCACTAGTTGATATATTTCTTGTAGTGATTGCCGATGATCAATGATCTGTTTGACCAACTACAAGGAGCTAAGGTGTTTTCAAAGATCGATCTGCGATCAGGATATCATCAGTTGAAGATACGAGAGAAGGATATACCAAAGACAACCTTCACCACACGGTACGGGTTATACGAGTATACGGTCATGTCGTTTGGACTGACTAATGCCCCTGCCTATTTCATGAGCATGATGAACAAGGTGTTCATGGAGTATTTGGATAAGTTTGTTGTGGTGTTCATTGATGATATAATGGTATATTCGAGGAATGAAGAGGAACACAAGGAGCATTTGCGTTTAGTTCTCGAGAAACTCAGGGAACATCAGTTATATGCCAAGTTCAGCAAATGCGAGTTTTGGTTGAAGGAAGTCGGATTCCTTGGACATGTTATATCAGGAGAAGGTATAGCAGTAGATCCCACCAAGGTTCAGTCAGTCACTGAATGGTTGGCACCCACTTCAATTAGCGAGATCCGCAGTTTTCTTGGACTCGCTGGATACTATCAGAGATTCATTGAGAATTTTTCCAAGATTGCGAAGCCCATGACAGAATTATTGAAGAAGGATACCAAGTTTAAATGGACGGAAGAGTGTGAGGCAAGTTTCCAGGAGCTGAAGAAACGTTTGACTACAGCCCCAGCGCTGACACTGCCGGATATACACAAGGATTTTCAAGTGTACTGCGACGCCTCTCGCTTAGGACTTGGAAGTGTGCTTATGCAGGACGGAAGAGTTGTTTCGTATGCCTCACGACAACTAAAACCGTACAAGTTGAATTATGGCACGCATGATTTGGAACTAGCAGCCGTAGTGCATGCGTTGAAGACTTGGAGACATTACCTTATTGGAAATCATTGTGATGTGTATACGGATCATAAGAGTTTGAAGTACATTTTCACCCAGAAGGAGTTGAACCTTAGCCAGAGAAGATGGTTGGAGCTTATAAAGGATTATGACATGAAGCTTCATTATCATCCAGGAAAGGCTAATGTCGTAGCAGATGCCTTGAGTCGGAAGAGCTATGCTAATACCCTAATAAGCACGGGATTGCCGAAGGAGTTAGCAGAGGATCTCCGGGAACTACGTCTGGAGATTGTTCCTATAGGTTTTGTTGCAACAATGGAAGTACAGTCTATATTGTTGGGAAAGATTCGCGAAGCTCAGAAGGATGACTAAGAGATTGCCGTGATAAAGGAGAAAATGGGAGAAGGAAATGCCAAAGGTTTTCGTGAGGATGAGCACGACACCTTATGGTTTGAGGACCGTGTTTATGTACCCAATAACGCAGAGATTAGGAAGTTAATACTTCAGGAGGCACATGACTCACCATACTCGATACACCCCGGAAACACCAAGATGTATTTGGTTTTAAAGGAACGTTTCTGGTGGACAGGGATGAAGAAGGATATCACCGAGTATTTGGCCGTATGTGATGTATGTCAGAGAGTTAAGGCAGAGCATCAAAAGCCAGCAGGATTGCTACAGCCTATGCCAATACCCGAATGGAAGTGGGATAAACTTGGCATGGATTTTGTCACCGGATTACCCAGGACCAAATCAGGATACAATTCTATATGGGTAGTAGTTGACCGACTAACCAAAGTGGCACACTTTATCCCAGTGAAAACAACTTATACTAGTGCAAAGTTGGCCAAGATATATATGACTAGGATCGTATGTCTGCATGGAGTTCCGAGGACCATCGTATCGGATAGAGGGACACAGTTTACCTCAAAGTTTTGGCATCAGCTGCACCAGACTTTGGGAAACTGATTGGAGTTCGGTACAACATTTCACCCGCAAACGGATGGACAGACTAAGAGAGTCAATCAAATTCAGGAAGACATGTTGAGAGCCTATGCGCTAGATTATGGATCTAGTTAGGATGACAATCTGCCTTACGCAGAGTTCTCATACAACAATAGTTACCAAGCCAATCTGAAGATGGCACCGTTCGAAGCTCTGTATCGCCGTAGGTGCAGAACACCATTGATGTGGGATGAAGTTGGAGACCGACAGTTGTTTGGACCAGACTTGATCAAAGAGTCTGAGGAGAAGGTTAAACTGATCCGGGATAGACTGAAGATAGCCCAGTCCAGACAGAAGAGTTATGCAGATTCGAAACACAAGGAGGTTACCTATGAAATTGGAGATAGAGCATATTTGTGAGTATCACCTCTGCGGGGAGTGAAACGTTTTGGAGTTAAGGGAAAGCTAGCCCCGAGATTTGTAGGACCATATCGTGTTTTGGAATGGATGGGAGAAGTTGCCTACAAATTGGAGTTACCTGAAGGACTCTCAGGAGTTCACGATGTGTTTCACGTTTCCCAGTTGAAGAAGTGCCATGCTGAGATGGCCGACATACCACTAAGAGATACCGTACCCTTGGAGGCGATTCAGTTGGACACTGACTTGACTAATGAAGAGAAGCCAGTCAAGATTTTGGAGTTTGCTAGTCGAGTCACCTGCAGCAAAGTCATCAAGTTTTGCAAAGTTCAGTGGAGCCAACATACTGAGGACGAAGCCACATGGGAACGAGAGGATGATCTCCGCAAGGACCACCCACACCTATTTTCTAGCCAACCCGAATCTCGAGGGCGAGATTCATCTTAAGGGGGGTAGGTTTGTAACATCCCAAATTTTCAATTTGGAATGTTATACATAGATCATTCTTGCATATCATGTTTTGTTGCTTTTCATCTCGTGATCCTCGAAAATCCTAAGCAACTCAAGATCCCTCGGAGAGAGTTGGGGATTTCCCAGGTTTCATATTTGATTTTTATCAAATATTGAAACGAGGATTTTGGTTTTAATTATTTTTCTCTCCGAAAATATTTCATATTAATATATGAGAGGAGATAATATGACTTCTCCAAAATAAATGAAATATTGGAGGAAAAATATTAAAATCAAAATTTTGCTTTTATTTGGATTTTATTTGCTATTTTGGTTGCATTAGAAAAATTGCACGTTTTCAAAATTGCATTTTAGGACCAAGAAAATGTTCATCTCATTCTAAATATTTTATTTAGACGGAGAAAATTTGCTTTGGCATTTTTAGAGTTTTATTTTATTTTCTAGGATTTTTCTGAGTTTCGGCGGAATTATTTTAAAAGAAATGCGCCGAGGCCTAGTTGGGCCGCAGCCTAGCGCCGGCCCACCTCCCCGACCACCGTCTCCTAGCAGCACACAGCGCCGCCGCCGCGGCCGACGGGAGTCCGGCTCGGACTCCTCGTCCCCGACATGCCCCCTCCCCCAAGGCACCACCACCACCCCTCCTTTATAAGCCGCGTCCCGCCGCGAGCCACCACCCCGCCGCCCGTCGCCGCCGCCGAGCCACCGCGCCGCCTCGCCTGCTGTCGCACCGCCCTCGCCGTGAGCCGCCACCGCCACCTGCTGCCCGCACCGCCGCCGCCCCGCGCCACGCCGCCCCTCGCCGGAGCCCCGCCGTGCTGAACCTCGCCGAGGTTAGCGCCGTTCATTTTTTTTAGAAAACCGGATCGGTTTTCGTTAGAAAACCCTAATCGTTTTTTCGGCTCGCCGGTTTTTCTTTTTGGTTTTTCTTTCTAGCGGACGTTCGTTTTAACGAACGGTTTTCGCCCGTTAGTTACAGATAACGAACGCTCGTTCATTAGCAAGTTTGTCGGTTTTGTTTTATCGGATTAATCCATGATTATTTCTGATCGTGATTTCTGATCTGATTTTCGTTTTAGTTTTTATTTTCACTCGTTAGTCAGAATCAGGCGATTCAAGCGCCTAGATCTTCGTCTCGAGACCCTCTTTTCGTTTAACCAACTTGCACAAGTTTTTGCTACTGTAAAATTTGACCTAAGTCCATATTAGTAAATGGATCTTGTTTCTCTCGCCGTTTGAGTTTCGTTGCTCCGTTTGATTTGATTCTTTTTGCAAACCAGAGTTCTTAAGTTAAACTTTCTGGTTAGATCTTCTTTTATTTGAGTTTTACCCATGTTTCTTAGTTTGATTGCTTATGTATGCTAATTTTTGTTTGCGATAGAATTCCCGGAGTGCGAAGCGTGTTATTTGGAGTCTCTAGGCTACGCGAATCGTCAGCAAGGCAAGTAACACTTTGATCATACCCCTTTATCACCTAATTTTATGCATTAGTTCCAATCCTCAAACATTGCATGGTTAGGATGTCATTAACATGTGGGTTGGGAAGTAGTTGATGAGGTAGAACCTATTGCCCTGTTACATTCAAAGCCTTGGGAGTTACTTCTACGCGTTGCTTATATTGCTATGCTATGCTTGTAGATGTGGTTTGGGTGAGTGAAATCCATGACAGATGTGAGATTGTTAATTAATGGTTCAACTTAAGGTGGCAACTTAAATACACATCTGGGTGGATTGAGGCACCTGGAGTACCCATTGTTGTCTGTATTTTTGTAAATCCCGTAGTACCCGTGTGATCTTCCTATGGACCGCCACCCAGGCTCAAAGGGAACTGAGATTATTCATGCTAGAAACTTCCGTGTGCAGCCACAAGCTGTTATGGGCTCTAGCATGGTTGAGTAAGTTACGTGAAGCTCTTGAAGAGGTGGATCAGCAGGTAGTGGGTTTGTAGGTTTGGTATGGTCTGCCCGGAGTAGAGAGTTAATGTTTCTGAAAGACAGTGTCTCGATCATCCGTTTCTCAAACACCCTGAAGTGCGAGAAAACCAACGGAGGAGATCGAGTCTTGTGGGGAAAAGTGCGCAAACCTCTGCAGAGTGTATAAACTAATCATGGTTAGCCGTGTCCCCGGTTATGGACAATCTTGAGTATCTAGTACTTGGAGTATCTTAAGTATCTCATCACCCTAAAAATAATATTGTTGGGTTGTTAATCACCTTAATTGGGATTGAGTTGGAGGAACCTTCTCAATGATGTTTCAACTACCATGATAGTTAAAATTAAAATATATTCCTTTGTTGTAGGGAAAATTGGCTTTTCGCAAAACTATAACCATAGAGCTTTCCACCAGCCAAATATGCATGTAGTTCTAGCATTATTCTGTTCTTGCTCTACTGTGTTATTTTGCCAGCATATTCCATGTGCTGACCCGTTTCGGGCTGCAACGTATTATGTTGCAAACTTTTCAAACGAGGAGTAAGGTTCGTTAGGTCGTTGCCGTGCAGCTCAGCTATGCCGTTGGAGTTGATGGACTCACTTTATCTTCCAAGCCTTCCGCTGTTATCGTATTAGATGGCCTTAAGCCATACTTATTGTAATAAGTTGTCTTTGGAGACATTCGATGTAATAAGTGTGTGATTTCTACTCTGTTATAAATCCTCGAGTATTGTCTGTGTCAGCATTACCGATCCAGGGATGACACTGAAGCATAGAGACTTGACCGTTTGAGGTTGGGTTGCTACAACTCGAGCCCCTCGAACCAAGCCGACATTTTTAGGACGGCATTACGATAAGCTGCCATCTTCGGATCTTTGGCATCGAAGTCTCCATTTATTTGAAATATTGCAAGGTTTGAGTCCCCGCGCACTTCCAGGCGTTGTATGCCCATGGAGACAGCCATCCGGAGACCATGGAATAAGGCCTCGTATTCGGCTGCGTTGTTGGAGTCTATGTATAGTATTTGGAGTATGTACTAAATGACGTATCCAGTGGGGGACGTTAAAACGACGCCCGCTCCTAGCCCTGCCAGCATTTTGGAGCCATCGAAATACATGACCCAATTGGAATATGTGCCGTACTTGGGATTTAATAGCTCAACGTGGTTTGTATGTAATATCAAATGGAAGGAGCTCAATGGCCCATTTGGCAATCCGGCCCGTGGCATCGCGGTTGTTTATTATGTCGTTGAGTGGTACCTCGGAGGCCACCATGATCGAACACTCCTGGAAGTAGTGTCGTAGCTTTCGGGATGCCATGAAGACTACATATGCTATCTTTTGATAATGGGGGTACCGGGATTTGCATGGTGTAAGGACAGTGGATACATAGTATACTGGCTTCTGAAGCGGGAATTTGTGTCCGTCCTGTTTTCTTTCAACGACGAGTACGATGCTCACCACTTGATGTGTTGCCGATATGTATAGCAACATGGGTTCATCGATTTTTGGCGCGGCCAAGATAGGGTTGCTTGCTAGAAGTGTTTTTATTTCTTCCAGTCCGGCTGTTGCCGCGTCCGTCCACTCGAAGTGATCGGTTCTCCATAGAAGGCGATAGAGTGGCAGTGCCTTTTCTGCAAATCTGGAGATAAAGCGGCTTAGAGCTGCCACGCAACCCGTGAGTTTTTGGACTTGTTTAAGGTCTATTGGCGTAGCCAATTGTGATAGAGCTCGGATTTTGGCTGGATTTGCTTCAATTCCTCTATTGGATACGATGAAGCCCAAGAGCTTTCCTGTGGGGACGCCAAAAACACACTTTTCCGGATTGAGCATAATGTCATATGCACGGAGGTTGTCAAATGTGAGATGTAGGTCGTCTATTAGTGTTTTGACATGCCTTGTCTTGATTATGACGACGTCCACATAGGCTTCAACTATCTTTCCGATCTGTTTCTCCAGGCATGTTTTGATCATGCGTTGGTAGGTGGCGCCGGTGTTCTTGAGCCTGAAGGGCATGGTGTTGAAGCAGAATGGCCCATATGGGGTGATGAATGTTGTTGCAGCTTGGTTGGACTCCTTCATTTTGATTTGATGGTATCCGGAATATGCGTCGAGGAAACACAATGAGTGGTGTCCTATGGTAGCATCAATGATTTGATCAATGTGGGGGAGGGGGAAGGGATCCTTAGGGCAAGGCTTATTGAGGTCTTTAAAATCGACGCACAGGCGCTAGGATTTATCCTTCTTTGGTACCATCACCAGGTTTGCCAGCCAGTCCGGATGTTTTATTTCTTTAATGAATCCGGCCTCGATTAGCTTGGCTAGCTCCTCTCCCATGGCTTGACGTTTGGGTTCAGAAAAGCGCCGCAGTGTTTGTTTGACCGGTTTGTATCCCTTTAAAATGTTGAGGCTGTGTTCGGCCAGCTTGTGCCGGATTCCTGGCTTGTCAGAAGGGTGCCAGGCGAATATATTCCAGTTTTCGTGAAGAAAATCCCGTAGCGTGGCGTCGACCGTTGTGTCTAGTTGTGCCCCAATAGATGCTGTCTTTTCGGGATCCGTTGGATGGACCTGGAATTTGACTATTTCTTCCGCTGGCTTGAAGGAGGTGGATTTGGGGCGTTTGTCTAAGATCACATCGTCCCTGCCCACTGTGGAGCGCAATACGGTTAATTCTTCGGCCACGAGGGATTCAGATAATGCCTCAAGGTCCAGGGTTGCGGTTTTATTTTCGGCGTGGAGTGCTAGGTCCGGATCACTGGCGAGAGTGATTATGCCTTTGGGCCCGGGCATCTTAAGCTTGACGTACCCATAATGAGGTACAGCTTGGAAGCGTGTAAATGCCTCCCGCCCCAAGAGGGGTGATATCCGCTGTTGAAAGGGGCCACTTGGAAGGTTATTTGTTCAGACCGATAATTCTCCGGCGTGCCGAATATCACGTCGATTGTTATTTTTCCCGCACACCGCGCCTCCCGACTGGGAATGATTCCTCGGAACGTCGTGCTACTTTGCTCAATGCAGGTCCTATCTATTTCCATTTTGTGGAGTGTATCTTTGTAGATGAGGTTTAGTCCGCTGCCGTCGTCCATGAGAACCTTGGTGAGTCGGAAGCCGTCCATGATTGGACAAAGGACCAAGGCGGCTGGTGCTCAGACTGTCCTGTATTATGGTTCGTCACCGGCATTAAAAGTTATAGCCGTGTCATTCCAAGGGTTTATTGCTGCTATTTGACAGACTTCGGCGAGTTCGCGTAGTGCTCTTTTGCGCCTATTGTTTGAGGCGAATGTCTCGAACACCGTCAGTACTTTGGGGTCGTCGTCTTCTGGGGGGTGTTGTTCTGGGGTATTCTTGGTGAGGATATCCTCGCCACTCTTGGCCACTTGCCGGAGTATCCAACATGCTCTAAGGCTATGTGTTGGTATGTTATCCGGTGTTGCGTGTATTTTGCATGGCCTCGAGCCATCCTTCCAGAACGGTTCCGCGTCTCGTACTGGACTTATATTTCTCTACTATTGGACCGCGCGTGTTGCAAGGGTGCGCCCTTTTGGCCTGAATGAGGGATTGAGTAGGGACTGATGGTTCCTAACGGGCTGCCTGAGTTTTCCAAGCGCTTTCCATTACACTGTACTTCTGTACGATAGTTGCCAAGTCAGCAAACTGTAGTACGCGACGGCGGTTGATGGCGTTGAGGATTCCTTCGTCCGTGCAATTGTTGCGGAATGCTGAGATCGCTTCCTCGTCGCGGCAATCTTTAGTCTTGTCTTTGACAAGAAGGAATCTGGCCCAGAAGTGGTGGACCGTTTCATGAGACTGTTGTTGTATGCTCATGAGAGCGCTTATATTTCGGTGGGTAGGTGGTTTTAAATCTGAACCCTGACCCAATTTTCGATCCGGAGTCTGAAGGAATTCCGAACTTAACAGATCGGGCTCCGAGATATCCACTGATTTCTTAGGCCCGTCGTCCGATTCTATGTTCGGAGGGCAGGATGCATCTCCTCACAGGTGGGTGTTCGGCTCTTCAAAGCCTGAGATACGGACATAGTTTGTCTTTAGTATGGAGAAAGAGTTGTTGTCTCGCTCCTCGACTATCGCTATCTGGTGGGTGATCGGTGGAGATTTGATTTCTCTCTGACTGGGTTTAAGCCCAATTCAATCATAGTCTGTGGCGACCCCCAGGGTGGCGATGTGATCTAGGAGCTCGTTTAAAGACGAAAGATCCACTGGATCCATCTGCTTGAAGTGTTCGGAGTCGATACGAAGGGGATTTTCGATGACTCGGGAGGTCATCGTCGGCTTAACAACCGAACGGGTGGTCATGGTAAAGCCGCCCAGCCGGAGGGTTTGGCCTGGGGCCAGTGCTCCTCCGGTGGTGATATTTTCCATAAGAACAAGGCGAGCCATTGATCCTGCCATCGACGTCACGGTGGAACTCTCATGAAAGCACCAATGTCGGTGTCAAAACTGGCGGATCTCGGGTAGCGGGTCCCGAACTGTGCGTCTAAGGTCGATGGTAACAGGAGATAGGGGACATGATGTTTACCCAGGTCCAGGCCCTCTCTATGGATGTAATACCCTACTTCCTGCTTGATTGATCTTGATGAATATGAGTATTACAAGAGTTGATCTACCACGAGAGCGTAATGGCTAAACAACATGGAAAGAAAAAAGAATGAAGCACTTGGGCGGCCAATGCTTACCAAGAAGGTGGACATGTCGATTTTTGTAAGGACTTTGGTATATGAAGTGCGAACTGCAGCCCAGTCTGTTGCTGGTGCAACTGCATGGGCCGGAGCAGATGCAAGTGCAAGTGTTGGTGCAGGTGCCGAAGCCGCTGCTGCTGCCGGAGATGCTGCTCCTTGTAGAGCTGGCGCCGGTGTCGGAGCAGGTGCCGGTGTCGATGCCCGATCCTTTGGTAGATCAGACTGATCCGCTGACGCGGTCGGTGCCCAATCCTCAGCTGGATCAGACTGAGCTGTTGCCGCTGTCAGTGCTGGAGCAACTATCGGTGCTCGATCTGTGCGAGACAGCGGCGATCGTGTCTGGTCTGCTATGATCAGCTTTCTAGCTTGACTAGGATCCGTGACCGTGATCCAGTCTTTTTCTTCATTTCTTTTAAACGCGAGAAGGACTAATTGTGGCGTTTTTGTTAAACCAAACTGCAGTTCATCATAGGGATTCAGCTTGTACTCAGACAACAGACTGATCCAATATTTCCAGTAATATAAGTGATGGACAGTGCCTTCGTTACTGACACGACATAAGAAGTGAAACCTGCAAAAATAGCCATCGTAGAGCAAACCAAACGGTTTATTCTATGATGAATGTCACATGGCAAAACCTGCATCGTAAAATTGCAGGAAAAGAAAGAAAACATGACATTAAATCAATAAGATTTAGATAGTAAATCAATAAGATTTACTTGATGTGAGACGAGTGAATCCTTACCAGGAAATCACAATGTTGAAGTACTAAACAGAAGATTGATCGTTCAACTACGCGTGGCATGCAGGGGCCCCGCCTACTCCCACAAGCAGGACAGTCCAAAGGTCGTGAAAAATCGTATGGACCGAACATCCATGGGGCTGGAAATCCTGGTGGGTGCGATAAACCCTGCAATGCATACAGATATTGGAGTGTAACCATAATTTATAGACCGTCCTCACAAAAAATATGATATGGATACTTCAAAATATACAGACTGAATTGAGTGGATAGACATTAACATAGACCATTCTCAGGACTGACCACACACCAAAAGCGGCAGTACTAATAAACAATACAGGGTTCACAAACACAAATCAAGTACTGAACAATAGTACTTACTACAGACAAGCAAAGTTGCACTAACTAAATTCTCCAGACTATTTTTTGCCACCGACCTATGGGATGAACCCCGCATAACTGACTAGGCCATGGGCTTCATGTGAGATCTCTACATGCACCATCACCATCTTGTCAACCTTGGAGAACTTAACAGAGTGGTCTTTCCACTCATAAACATGATAATGAAGACATGCCGCATCAGATTTGTTGGGAAGCTTTACAAGAACCACACCCTTCGTAATCGAAGGCACAGCCAGGAAATTGTTGTGGTCAAGTATAGCCTCGAGAACACGCCTGACAACAATGCTATAGGAAAACACTAGTTCAGGACACGTGGCGACAAGGACACACCAGCTGGATAGTTCAACAGTAGAACTCATCATCAGGTCTTCCAGTTCACATGGCATGACTTTGAGAACTTCATCTCCACCGCGGACCTGGTTCTAATTCAAACAGAAACCATATTTTATTACTACCTCCGTTCAGAGATATAAGATAATTTTCGATATTATACTCCATATATGACTACATATACGCACAGAAATGAGTGAACAAAGACACTAGAACATGTCCTCAAAGGCATGAGACCAGAGGGATTACATGCAATATCCATAACACAAGTTACTGAGGTAAATATACCCTCTTAAAAGGTAGCATTGATGTTCATAAAGTACTCCCTCCATCCCAAAATTCTTGTCTTAGATTTGTCTAGATACGGATGTATCAAGTCACATTTTAGTATTAGATACATCCGTATCTAGACAAATCTAAGACAAGAAATTTGGGACAGAGGGAGTAGTTGAAAGTAATCTATAAGAAATTAGTGTCAACCTCTCGCATGTTTTGGTCAAAAGAGGAATTTACAACCGTCATTTGGCACACAAAAATCACATGCAAGATCACCCAGAAAGTTGTACTACTAGTACTAGTATTGCGTGTTAGATGAAAAAACACGATCAAGATCGAGAAAAAGATCGTCAAGAAGAGATATTACCTGGACTTGCTTAATGAGGGATCCCGGAGAGGGGGGCTTGGACAGGGCGATGGCTTTGAGCTTGTCTGCGGTAGTCTCGGCGGGGTGCTTGCGCTTCTTCGTACCATGAGCCTCGACGGTTTTGGCCGGAGCCATAGACATCACTTCGGCCGGTGCTCCAGCGTCCATCAAGAAACTGTCAAATAGAAATAAAAGAAAAGAAACCATAATCACAAACCCAAAAGAAGAAAAGAGAGGGAGTTATAGGATCAGTCTCGGGGTTGCAAGACCGGGCCTTGGCCAGAATCAACACCATTGATGCGCTCACCTTTCCTTCTTTGGGAGAGAAGAACAATGGCAGAAGCAGGTCGGGGTTTTCTTGAAGAAATGAGGAAAAAGATGAGGCAGAAGCGAGGGTTGGGTAGAGACGAAGCTGAGAGAGAAGAGTGAAATGATGGTTGCTTCATCCGTCCAACTTACTGCTTGAAAGGAGGGGGTTTTGTGATTTGACGGCTCATTGGGCATTACTGCGGCGCTTCGATCGGGGTAGTCTACCGTCACTCTACTACGGCGTAATTTAGTGCATGGCTGGTGGACCCCGATGCTGGCTGTCCCACACGTCGGTGAAAGTGAGTAATTTAGTGCATGGCTGGAGGAGGATCCGCACGGTAGAGCGTGTCCACTATTTTTCAGAAAAAAAAAATGATTACAACAAGCATTTCCACTCTTACGACGGAGGAGTGCGAAACACGGCAGCCACTTGAACATACACAGTGCTCCTACTACTAGGCATGTGCAGTGGTTCATACGTCAGTACTACACAATCTTGTTGCTAGTGTAGTAAGATATGACGATAACAAATGATGTTGTGCGCATGTCAACTACTGCTATATGTAACATAGTACCGCTTTTTCGACTGTCCGGTCAAGAATGGACGGTGAGATCAATGTTAACAGAACTAGGTCCACATCGCACGGAGATACGGTGCTAAAGTACTCCACAAAACATGAACCACATGAAGCACGAATAGTGTTAGGCAGGGTGTATGAAGGGTGCACGGGATGGGAGCAAAAGTTCCCTTCTCGACCCACTTTTGGGTGTTTGGCAGAGTGCATGAAGGGTGCATGAGTCCACGCTAGTAGGTTGACAAAAATACACGAAGAGGAAACAACTATATTGAGATGAGAATGCAACCAAACACACCCACACGCTTTGTGCTACAGTGACTGATCTGCACCGTCTGAGTTTGATCCAACGGTCATGTTGCGCCGAGACATGGACATGCCCATGCAGAGGGTTTAGCCCGACGGCCAGCATCGTCGCGCTGGCATGACAGTAGGCATCGTGCAGCCGCAACACGTGCGTGGCAACTTGGTTCACCAAGTGGCTGAGGCGATCCTGGACCTCGTCTCGATCGGCCCGCTCGCGCTCCAGCCGTCTCCCCTGATGGCCTATCATATCTCCCGCTTTCTACAGCAACACTGCCGACGCCTCGAGCATCTTTGTGGTGGACGCCTGCCGCTTTTGAAGCTCCGTGAACTCCCGCACATAACGGAGGAGCATGGCACTCCTCTCCTCCTTGAGCTCACGGAGCTCCACGTCCTTGGCCCTGAGCTCCGCATCCTTGGCATGGAGCTCCTGTGTCAGGAGCCTCACCTCGGACTCCGTGATCTGTTGTGCCGCCATGGCACCAGGTAGAAGCAATGGGGAGAGGAAGCAAAGGGGGCGAAACGGCTGAAAGGCAATGCAATCTACGGGAAGGCGGAGGGAGCGGGGAATCTTTTGGTTTTCACCACGGTAAAACACCAGTCAACGACTTCTCACATCAGGGAGCAGTGGGTACAGGTGGAGTCATCGTGACTAATTGCTGCCGCGCTTGCTCCCGTCAATCAAAAAATTAAAAATCCTGCCGCGCCTGCTCCCGTCAATCAAAAAAATAAAAATCTTGCTGCACCCAAACACCAGAGCAACGCCGCGGTGGATATTTAAATTTACCCGCCGACAAGTAGATAAAAAAGGGGTGAAAAAACAAATGTGGCGGCGGCCTAGCTAATCGGTCGAACTAGCCCAACTAGCTAGCCACCGTGCTTCACTGATGTACTCGGCGGGAAAGGTGGTCTTTCGTGATTTGACGACTCATTTACTTGCTTCAGCGCTACGACCGAGGAGGACCCAGAAAACGCGCAGTAGGGCGTCCCACGTCAGGAAGAATATATGCGTGCACCACCCGGGAGGACCCTGAAACCGCGCGGTAGGGTGTGCCATGTCTCAGCACGGAGGAAAAATGTGCGCATAAAATATACTGTATCAGACGTAGTAGAGTACCTATGGTTCGACCTCGGGACCCAGCCAGTCGGTTGAAAACACCCCACTAGCCACACACCTTCATCATGCAAACGTGGCACGGAGGATAGATGTGGTTAGCTCCGTCTCGACCAGCCACTACGTCTCT
The DNA here is from genome assembly GCF_056163025.1 of Triticum urartu. Classification (NCBI taxonomy): domain Eukaryota; kingdom Viridiplantae; phylum Streptophyta; class Magnoliopsida; order Poales; family Poaceae; genus Triticum; species Triticum urartu. The sequence goes on along the minus strand of NC_141879.1, from coordinate 310,231,181 downwards.
TGTTCTAGGCGATTCTTCTATTTTCCAAGTTTTTTTTAGTTGTAATAACACCACGGCAAGCTAGCGCCGCTCTTCGTGTGTGCCCGTGCAAAGGTTAGACAATGGAGACAAGAGAGATTGAGATCGCAGACTTGGGACCCACCAGTAAGTGAGATAATGGTCATGCACGTGTTGACGAGGCACTCCCTCTACTCTACTCAATGCAAGTACTGTATAAAATCAAGTTATGGGACAAACCCAACAACCGTTCATTTTTTCAGGCTATCGACTTACGCTTTGTAGTCCAGGTTGCCAGTTCGAATCTCGTCTTTTAGATTTGTTAGTTTTAGGTCCAAATTTGATTAATGACAAGTGGGACACCCGTGTGTTGTTCCGATATTTCAGTGTAGGATGGGTTTTTTGAACAAACACTTTGCGCGGTTAGACAAGTAACGGCACGAGTTACACATTTTTTGCAAGTTTACGAACAAAAATGACAGCGGCATAGAATATCACATCCACCCCGCGGCTTAGATACTATGGTGATACGAGTTTTTACACCGTTGGAAGTGAGATCCAATGGCTTCGGAGTAGTCTTTGTAATTATACGGGTAATTATTTCGAATTCGTGCCATACTAAGTATCGAAAAGTTGACATTGACTCAGTTTGTTGTGCTATTTTGTAGGTCATATGTTTGAATCCATCCAAAAGTTTTCTCACTACCATGGTGTTCATCATATACATATGAATTTTATTAAAAAAGTAGCGTGGATACAGTGAAATGCGAAATCCACGTTAGAATTGGAGATCGCTACGTGACACACACTCTAATTCAAATAACTAACTACGTGACACACACTCTAATTCAAATAACTAATTATGTGACACACACTCTAATCCACGTTAGCGTGGGTACCGTTTCGATTTTTTTCAAATAACTCCTCATTAATTAATTTATAGTACTCCCTCTGTTCACTTTTATAAGACCTTGAAGACATTTCAGACAATGTGCAAAACAGTTCATTTTAAGTTGTCTGAAACGACTTACAAAAGTGAACGGATGGAGTATCTTGTTTCGAACGACTAATTATTGCAAGGAAAACACGGGCATGGTAATACATACAGATTCGTTTGCAAATGAAAGAAGATTCGTTTGCATTCTCAAATGTAGGTGCACCAGGCAAACGAGGGTCATGTCGGGGTGGATGCTGCTTTGGTGCCTTAAAGGCAACTGCCTTTGGGTCACTGACATGTGGGCCAGCCACCTGTTGGGCCCATATGTCATGGACACAAAGGCAGGTGCCTTAAGGCACCAAAGCATAGTCCTGCCGGGGTGGTCACGTGTGTCGGACGGACGCATAGCACCCAGCCACCCACCCCCCTTCCCTGCCCCCCAAAAAAAGGACGACGACAATATAAGTTCGCGCTTCCACGTTTCGGATTAAAATATCTGGCGGCCCCAATTCCAGCCTTACAAAATCTCTCTTCTCCATCGTCCCCTTCTGCGCCCAGATTGCTCAAATCCCTAATTCGCCGCCAACCCTCGAATCGCCCCTTGTCTCGTCTCTTTCCCCACCGTTCCCCACCTCTGTGCCGGACGACGATGATGACGAAGACGACGGTCGCGCTTCACCACTGCACCGGAGCTACCTCATCTACACCCTCGTCCACCGCACCGGGTGGTCCACCGACAACGTCGGCCACCGCAACCGATGTGCCTCACAGACACCGAGTTCCACCGCATCAGGTGCGCTTCACCAACGCCGTCTCCCAGCTCACCGGGGCTACTTCACCGAGCACATCATCGCACCTCCGCCCCCCGAGGCCGTTGGGGCTTCACCAACGGTCTCGTCCACCGCATCGTAGCGCTCCGCTGCCACTCAAGATCTGCATCCATGCACGGCCAGCCAACGCCAGCGCATCACCCTCAATGGCTCTGAATTGACCTGCACTCTAGCTAAGCGAGCATGCCCAAACGCCGGCCGAACTAGGTATCCACACATCACTCCCTTGTGCACTGTTCCGACGATGTTTGGATATCCTTTCACTGCTCTCTTAGCTTACCCGCCTATGCAACTCTGACCTTAACTCTTATTTCTTTTGGAGATATCATCTAAAACAAGCAAATCCATATTTTAGCGAAGCGTGACGGCGCTACGGGATCTGGTACACATCCTGCACACCCTTATAACCTTGTAAGTATCTGTCCTCCGGTACAACATCAAGGTCGATTCCTCTTATTTGATCAACCATTCGCCGTGTCAAAAATGCAGAGGGGGATGCAAGGAGCACAAGGCCTGCACATCCAAGAAAGTGGTAACATGGACTTGTACATGGAACATCCCAAGCACAAGCAGAGCTGCAGTGAGCCTGTACAACGAGCTAGCGTAAGTCCCTGCATTTCATTTAATTCGTACTGGCATTCGTGTATGATTTGTGTGAAGTGGCTGATCCACGAATTCAAGTTACCAGGGGCGAACATTTAACTTCAAAATTACGAAGGCACTTGCACTCCGGAAATCTACATAACTTGAGAAATGTGACGCTACATGCACTTTGAAAACTAGCTAATGATCCAAAGTAGTTCAGATTATAAACACTAAATGATGCAAGCACCAAAAAAACACAAAATGCAACATGGTGTACAAGGACTACAAACATGGTATGTACCTGCTTGAATTATTCGTTCTCTGGCTGAAAATATCGAAGTGTAATTGCACGTATAACCAGTGCGCAAACTGCATATCAATATATCTATCCTGCACAAGTATGCCAATAGTTTCAAACAACAGATTAGAAAAGTATTTATGCTATGTTGTCATGATACGGGGACTTTCTGGTAGGTGGCCTCGATGTTTCCTCAAGCTATGAAAATGCACTATAATTTGCTTGTCATCAATGCCTGCAAATCTCTGTCTCTCTCAACATAGTAGATCATCATTAGACACTAAATCCTTCAATGAGCTTGCAAAATGCTTGCATTAGATCCCTCATTAGACACTATATGTTCATCACCAGGAGCATGTAAAATGTTTGCATCAAATCCTTCATTAGCAGTCTGTTCATTAGACACTTCAGGATCAAGAACAACATGAGCTTGTATGTTTACACCAGAAACTTGATTAGATACATCAGATTCAGTCAGTTTAGTATTGATTGGGGGAGGTATAAAATAAGTAGAAATTGGTTTCATTTTCTCATAGATCCCCTACATACAAGCAGTTTTACAACACCGTCAGGTTTAACTATTGGCCAGAAATTGAAGAGTTGAATTAGATATAATCAGGGATGTGATGTACCTGCTCGTTGCGCATGCTACTCTTGCAAGCTGCGACTGTCCGTTTGCGCAAGCTCGATGCCATGCCCGTGCTGCTGCCGCTGCCTCCCAGGAAGGCTACACTCAGGGTCGGATCTTCATCTTCTTGTCCTTCCGTTCGCTTGAAGCCCGGGGACCGCCCTCCAACGAGGACGCGAGGAAGTGATGTGTCGGTCTGTCCAGCGGCGGCTAGGTTAGGAGCGAACCAGACTGGAGGCTGGAGCGAATGAATTGGGATTTTTCCTGCTGTCGATCGATATGGGAGGCGCTCATTTGGGCCGCGAGCCTGCTATAGGGCCTGCCTTGCACTTATGTCATTGGCCCATCAAAATTGAAACATTTTTCTTCATTTTTTTACATTGCCTACTCATGCGTTGGGACAAACAAAACTAGCATGGGCCAACCTGGACGACTCAAACTAGGTGCACACTTTCCAGCCACCTGAGGCGGCCGCCCATACCAGCCCCTATGGTGGCGTCGCCCCTTTTTGCGTGTATGATTGGATAGTGAAAATATTCCAATGGCGCTTTTGATTTACCCACAGAATGGTTGAATTGCTTGTTTCTATGAACTGAGTTCGCCAATAATGTGAAGGATGCCAGTCTTTTCATCCTATTGTAGATTGCTTGGATCTCGATATGCCAAAAGTAATCGCATGAAATATACAGTAAAAGCCAGTGTGATGTGTTTGGCTACAACTAGTCTGACTACACGTCCTCATATAACATATTAAGGACACACCATCTTACCAGATTAACCATTCGACTTACCCATGCAGTGTGGGAAGAAAGAAGTATTGGGACTGCGTATCCAAGCAATTGATGCCATGGACTCCTTCGTACAACCTTTTAAGCGAAAAAGAAGTTGCAGTGTGCCTGTACAAAGAACTAGCGTAAGTTCAGTTACCTGCTTCTCGGAATTTTAGTTAGCCACTTATTGCAAAATTGTTCAATTACGTTGCTTGGCTTAATTTAGTTTGCTACTGATTACATAATGGCACAGTCTATTAATCATATTGTAGACTGCACCTATCTATGTGTTTGATACCTACTGTTAAGAATTACCTGTTTGCCTTAACTTAAATATCTACTTGTTTGTTTAACTGCTTTGCTGCTGCAACAGCGGGTTACAATGATGTTAATAACTACTTTTCAGCATCCAATTGAAACTCTTTAATTCCTTGTTTGTTTAACTGGTTTGCTATTATAACTCCCAGTTGAGATGTTTTGCTAACTTCAACTTTTCTGAATCCAATCGAAACTTTAATGGCAAAACAGGTTAGCCCAAGATCAAAGAGCGATGTCCCCATGGACGTTGCATCATCCCACAGCAGTGGCACTGGCCCAATAGTGCATTATGAATTGCCAATTGCTGATGCTCTAGAGGCTAAACTAGTGGTAGAAATAGATTCTGCTTCTGCACTTAGAGATGAAGTTGACATGTTGAGGAAGCAAACATCACAATCACAAGCAGTACTCAAGACAACCATTAAATATTTGGTGGATTTCAAAACGAAGCAAGCTGAGACTGACCAGATTGTTAAGGTCCTGAAGGAAAAAAGGAAATTAAATTCCTACTTGGTAAATCATAGGTGAAATGTTCTTTCCATAGTTGAATAACCTTTGTGTTGTTTGTTCATGTAATCAATCAAACCATTTGTTTTAGAGATCATGTAATAATTGTTTTTTTGTTTTTTTGTTTGTAATTTTATTTGAGCACAAGTCTGTATTAATTGATAAGACTCGGAGACATTTCATTTGGATTGCTGTGCCAGACCTACAAATATGCCAATTGGGCTGAATGTGCATTCAGCAATAGTAGTATAGATGGACCATAAGTGGCACGCATCGGAAAGGGCCAAGATGCTTCTAAAAAAGGATGCTGTTGTAGCCAAAAAAAAGTATAGCGGCCAGGCTTATGTATGTTAGTTGATATTATTGATCCATATACTCTATAAGTGTTTATATATCTGTTAGTTCCGTACATTCTGGGTTGATTGACTCGGTATTTGAATCTTGATACATCGCTTGTGTACATATCTAAATGGGAGTACACATTATGCTGCGTGTGACATTTGAATTGGACATGAAGTGTTCCAAATATTTGAATTCACCTTAAATTGGATTCTAGTTTCTGAATTTGAGTATCGGCATTTGTAAACCATATTCATATATGACGGTGGAATACATCTTTGTCGTCCTTTTGAAGATATATAAAAACACATAGAATGATTTATAAAGATTCATTTAGGAATACAAAATGGATTCGAATTTAGTTGCCAGGGTAAACGTCGATGCTTATTATCCCAAAATTCGAAAGAAACAACAAAATGTCCACTCCCACATCGGCTGCCCGAAGCCAAGTGTTTGGGAGATGGAAATTACTGTCTACCCATTACACGGACAATCCATCGGCCCGATTTCCACTTCTCTAAATAGGGGTAGGTTAGTAACTTCAATTAGACGTGACACGAACGCCTCTGAGCCCATTCCGAAACGGTGGGCGTCAAACATGGGCGGCAAAACTCATTTGATTCAAGCTCGTCCGAAAGACCTCTGTTTCTCCCTCCATTCCCCATTCATACACGATGGGCGGCAAAACACCCTCTCCTCGTCCGAAATAGATGTAGGCTAATATTTTAAATAGGGGCAGATGTATAACTTCCATCAGACGTGACACAACCGCCCTACCTGTCAGCCCCGATCATACACCATGGGCGCCAACCGTGGGCGGGAAAACACCCTCTCCTTGCCCGAAATAGTTACCGGCAAATATTTGGGAGATGCGAGATTACCGTCCTATCCCCAACCGACGAGACGTCCAAATTTGAAACGGGGGATAAGTTCGTAACTTTCCCATATATCAGACAGGCGCGTCCCAAAAACATGGTTCCCCGGACCTCTCCCTCCATTTTCCCATTCATACACCGTACGCGCTAGAACACCCCATTCCCACACCAGCCTCCGTCCGCCACCCCATCCATCACCGCCGTACTCCCCCACATCCATCGCCACCGTCCACCACCATGCCGGAGCGCCTACCAAGACCGCGTCGTCCACTGCTAGAGATGGACGTTTCTCATCCACGGCGATGGACCAATAGCCTTGAATCGCGTCATCGGCGGTGTCGTCCTCTTTGCCGGGGCCGCTCACACGACCTTCTCTTCCACTGCAACAGGACTTATCCCCCGATGCACCCGTCCACCGTCGCAGATCTGCTTCAACGCCACCAACAGCCATCGTACCCCCGATGCCTACACGGCACCGCAAGAGAGGTGGCACTTCATATCTCCTCAACTTTTTGATCTCAACCAGAAAATAGATCTTAACTTGGTTACTCTACTTTCTTTTCAGCTCTTAGAATTTAGTTCTTAGTTCGAAGCAAACAATGGATGCTAAATATCATTTCTCCGGTTTGTAGCTTCAAATCTGCCATGGCACAGCCATAATATGGTTTAATTGATCATGCTTAGGGTTTAATTGATCATGTTGGTTCCGTGGTGGTTTCTTTAATAGAAATCAGAGGGGAAACCCTCTTTTGCTTAAAAATATATGCTTAGAGTTTCCCCCTTTTATGATCACTATAACACTGCTCCACCCATCAAGCTAAACAAGCTTGGTTGTTCAAATACGAATCTGATATTATTAAAACAGAGTTGTTTAATTGGTCAGCTAAATGTTCCTAAATTAGTTTCGAAAATGCATGTTCACCGCTCGGGTGTGTATCTCTGTGTGTGGTCTGGTCAGCACGGTTGGGGAGGTGAACTTTGCATATGCAGGGGTTTATAGGGAGACACTCTCCGAGTTGAAACCGCAATGCATTCCATAGATAATCTGACTACTTTTTATTTTTTCATGAATCTCAGATTCTAAACAACATCATAATGATTATGAGCTTGCGCGCATGAAAAGAATAAAGCAGAACAATGCCATGGGTGTCAAACTTGGCATTAAGGGACTGAAAGTCTGGATGCAATGCAATGCAAACACTCTCCACCTACAGATTCATGCTCAGAATATGATCCTAACAGTGATTCTGAGCTAGAGGGAGACCTAAGTCAATGTAGCTCCCTAGTGGAGGAGTCAGAGGAAGATGCCCTATCTTATTCATCCATCAAGGTACTTGCTCTAACTTTCCAAGGTTACATTGCTCACACATATCTTGCAACTGATGCTTTGCATTGCTTCTACTTTGTTGAACTGCCATTATCTTAGTTTACACATCGTGTATGTGAATACGCCCTGCCTATCCATTTTCAGTACATATTCCATCTGTCATCATACCATATTTATCCATTCAAATGTTGTTCTTGTGTATCAGACGTTCAAAAGGAAGAGGGCGATTGCTGATCGTGGAGGAGCACAAGCAAAGTATTTGGAAAAGGCAGTGGCACCTGATAAATCAAATAGCCTATTAGGTGTAGTTACAATATCACCTGACCCACAAAATACCCCAACTCTAGCAGACTCTAGCCCGACTACGCTAGTCATTTCTGATGCCCCAACTCAGCAGACCCCAACTGCAGCAAATAGTATGATTATGCCAGTTGACATAGCACCAGCTGTACGACGCAAAACCCCCATTCCAGCAAAGAGTACACCAAATCCAGTTGCCAAATCCCTTTTCGAACCAGAGAGAGCCCCAATTGCAGCAAATAGGACCCCTGTTCCATTTCTTCCTAGTTTAGAAGACGAAGCTTTTGTTGTTGTCAGGAACTTTGTGCACATCTTTCCTTCATGGAAAGATTATACCGCAGACATAGAACAATTTCCAGTCTTCCTCCGCAACTTACGCGTAAGTAATGTACTAATGTTATTCATGGTCATTACTGCATATGTTTCTGCTGATAGAAGACACAAGATTTCATTCTTTTAAATAGGTGAGGCGCAAACTGGATTGTGATGACGAGCAAGGGTTGGTTGCGCTTTTCAAGCACTCGTTGATGAAGTATCGTTCCTACGTGAGGCAAGCGCACTTTGATGGCAAGCCTCTGAACGAAATTTCTGTAAAGTCTTCGGTGCTACATTTATCCGACTGTGACTGGAATAATCTTGTTACACATTGGTCTCGGCTGCAGCGTAAGGTACTATCTATGATATCACATCACAATTTGAACTACATTTCTGCATTTGCCTTAATGTCTCACTTGTATGAAAACTGTTAGCAGAAGAACATTCGTTCTCAAGGGAACACAGAATTTCGCAACTATACTACACACTGCATTGCTCTTGTGAGTACCTCTTGCCCTGTATGACCATACTTACTTTCATAGCTGTTTGATTATGTAGCATCACTGCACATGTTAGCCTCGTAATCGTCCATTTGGTGGACATTATAAGATCCGTATGGACTCTTACATAAATTTAGAATCAACCCAATGCTTTTGAAGAGGTTTAGCTCTGCAGTCCTCTTGTAAGGACTGAACATGGTCTATCACTGTACTTACATTAACAGCTACTCCCTTCGTCCCATAATATAAGAACGTTTGTACAGTACACCAGTGTTCAAAACACTCTTGTATTATGGGAAGAGGGATTGGTTCGTTTTGTAGCATTATGCATCTTATCTCCCTCACCCACCATTTACTAAAAAAGATCAGATCTATATTTAATCTTACCAACAAGTAGAATACACAGACAATGCCAGTGCAGAAGTGTAGCCCATTGCTCTTGTCAGTACATTTTGTCCTGTAACGCTTGTACTTCCAGGGATTGGTAGTTGATTATGTAGCATCAATCTGCATCTTATCTTCATTATCCTCTATCCCTTCCAGTACTATCATATCTATAATTACTCTCTACAAAATGTAGAGTACAGGCAATGCTTGTGAAGAAGATTCTGTGCTGAAATTCTTGAGTTATCCTTCCCTTGCCATGGAGAAGGGTATTATAAAGCCGGTGTTAACTGTTAATGTAAGTCAGTCCTTCTAAAGCCTTTATCCTCAACTGCTATTTAATTTTCTCATACTCCCTATCGTTTACTGCTGTTTAGTTTGCTGTTTCTACCAAAATGCATGTTCGTAAGAACCTTAAGTACTAAGTTTTACTTGTAAAACCAAATTCCTTATTCATACCATGCACATTACTTAATACTCCCTATATGTATGCTTGTTTTGTGGATCTATAATCCAGTGTGTGGTGAAGCAGCCACGTTTGCACCATGTCATCTCCTGTTTTATCTTACTGATGTGGCTGATGATATGAACAACATGCCATGCACATTATCCAAAATAGATACAATGATTTTCTTTGCCCTTCATCTATGCTTGTTATGTTGACATGGTAATCCAGTAGTGTGGTGAAGCTCCCCGCATTATGAACAATGCCAAATTATGCTATTGATATTTTGAACATACTCTTTATTTTCTAATTTGAAATAGGATAGAATTAACAGAACAGTTATCATCTTTGTTTATACACGTGCAAAACCTGTCATCTCTCTGCTTTGTTTCAGGGTGATATGCCTGATGGCATGCACAAGTCTGCTGAAGGTTGTGAGACAAACCCAACATATATTGCAGCAAAGAAGGCAAAACATCTTGAAGATAGCAAGACAACCCCAAAGTCTTGTCTTGATGCAGTGTTCAAGTTACTTGAGACTAACAGTCAGACAAGCTCACAGAATTCGTTGTCTGAATCAGTTCGACTTCTTCAGTCCCAAGTTCTAGCAGAAAGGCATTATGCAACTCAACTTCGACTTGAAGTCCCATCTCTAAGAAAGATTGCGGAGAACACCAATGAGAACCTCATCGCTAAACAGCTACACCTGGAAGCTATGACCGACATGCTAGGCTGGTCTCACAGCCTTGCTCAACAGCTTGCGCAGCAGTTCCCCGCAAGGCTAACCTTTCTTGAACTATCTTGGAATTGGTCTCGGTTCAGTATTATTTTGTTACGCTGCAATGGTGCCCAGTTTTTGTAATCTGCTTCTTCGTTGCGCTTTATGGTCACTGGTGGCAAACTTTGATGCCTAGTGGATGTAATATACCTTAAATCCTTTATTGTGTTGTAGGTTTATTCTTAGTTACTATGCCGTAATTTCTTTATTGTATAGAGTAGGTTTGTTCTTAATTCCTACTAGTTACGCAGCAGCCCGAAATGAACCCCGGCCCATGATTGTGCGAATCAAATCACGGGCTTTTAACAGGCCAAAATTGTCTGGGTCCTTGTTTGGCCCAATCACATATCGGCTGCGAGCAGGCCGGATGCAAACCGGGACGTAGTTAGGCCCAACTATATGACGGGCTTTTAATAGGCTGAATTTAATATAGGGCTAAAATGTTAAACGGGCCCTTAACAGGCCAAAACTAATATCAGGCCGAATTACTAAGTGGGACTTTAGCAAGTGGGCCCAAAAGCTTAGTGTCCAGTTGACGGGCCGAATCTGATATGGGCCATAATTGAGCCCAAAGCCTCTTAAAGGGCCGGACCTGATCTGGGCCGTAATTTGGCCCAGAACGTGGTAGGCTTTTAACGGGCCGGATCTCATATGGGTCACTATTAGGCTCGGAGCGTGGCAGGCCATTAATGGACCGGATAAAATATGGGTCGGCATTTGGCCCAAAACATGGCAGCCAGTTAATGGGCCAGCCTACTAGGGTCCTCAAAATCTTATGGGCCTATAGCTGGGCCGACCCATTAATGTCGGTGAAATCTCATGGGCCTTTAGCTGGGCCGGCCCATTATGACCCGCAAGAATCTTGTGGGCCTTTACCTGGGCCGGCCCATTATGGCACAAAAAAATATCATGGGCCTTTACCTGGGCCGGCCCATTATGGCCCGCAAAATCTTGTGGGCCTTTAGCTGGGCCAGCCCATTATGGTCTGCAAAATTTCGTGGGCCTTTAGCTGGGCCGGCCCATTATGGTCCGCAAAATCTTGTGGGCCTCTAGTTGGGCCGGCCCATTTAAAATTGTTGGGCCGTGCCACGTGTCGACGTATCATAGGCGCCTTCTGTCCAGTGAGTGGATGACATCTGTCTCGATGATGAGCCGACACGTGTTTCCTCTAGCCAATGATGATTTTACATGTGGAAAATCCCCATTGGTCGGGGCTGTTAACGGGTTACCGGATCCAAAACCCGACCCGATAGCTTAACGGCGTTCCGTTACGGTGGATGCCATGTGTCGGTCACCCTTGACGAAATAACTTCTGTGACGCGCGATTTATCGTCATGGAAGTGGACACTTCCGTGATGATAATTTTGGTAATGTCATGGAACACTTCTACGACAGCACAGGTATGACTATCTTGATTCTGTCATAAATTTGTCATGGATGTACATGCATGACAAAAAAAGCGACCTACTGTGACAAACACGTATCATCACGGAAGTGTATTTTTTTTGTAGTGTCATAAGCCGCCTTCCTTGGAACTTGGATAAATCGGCCCGGGATGTATGTTGTTACTCTGGCCCCGCGTACTCCTGATAAGTGTTTGAGAAAGACCAGACTTTATCTAGGGTTCAAATGTCGGTTGGGCACACTGTGAGTCAGGCTCACGGAACACACGAACAATCCAGTGGCTCAGGCTAGTTTCATTGAAGAAGACATTTTGGCTTGGCAGCCCACAAAAGCCTTGAATTTCTTTTGATTTTTCATTTATATTCGAAGATTTCTTCTTTGACTTCTGGTTTTTTACAAATTAGGCCCAGCTGCCCTACTTCTGGATCATATTTGAAGCATCTTTTGGGTTTCTACAACCCGCCAGGATGGCAGACTTTAAGTCGCCAGTAATATGATAATAGCCCAACTTGGCTGGATTTTGATGATGATATTGAATGATTGAGGTTTTCATATCGGATTATATTACTCAACTCTTGAATAGTCAACATGGCTGGATTTTTTTATGGTTATCAATAACCAATATTATGATTGAGGTTTTCAAAGTCGCTTCAGCGCAACGGCTATTATTTTATCAATGGATATAATTTATTCTACAATGGAAGGAATAGTCCCGAGTCGCTGCAAGCTTACGACCCGACACTTGGGGGCTATATTATTCAAGTTGAGATTACATCAAATATGCAGGTCCCATGTCACTGTCAGCATGCACTATGGCACTTGGGGGCTAATGCAAAGTCATTTTTTGCTCACCTTACTGAAGACCCGACTCATCACATTGTAATGAGCCGGCCCTTGGGGCTACCAATTGATCATGTCAACAATTCAAGGTACACAAATCTTAAATCCATTATATCGAAAGGTCCACTACTCGGTTGGAAGAGTATAAAGCTCTTAACCTTATGGATGTGGGTTCGAGCCCCATGGAGAGGATTGCATCATATGATATTATTTTCAATGAAGTATATATAAAGTCCCAGCTTAGTATTATCTTACTAAGACAGCCCTTGGGGGCTACACGTTGTTGTTCAAATCTACATGATCATATCTACAAAGTCCCTGCTCATTATTGCTTAATGACCCGGCCCTTGGGGGCTACATTGGTTGAAGTTTTTATGGGCATCAGAAAATTACAAGTCCCAGGTTGCTGCAAGCATGACAACCCGTCACTTGGGGGCTACATATATGGAGTATTCAGTCTTTACTAGTGACTGAGATGAACAATATGGATTTCTTCAAAGTGGTAGTATTTATATTGAAGCAAGTCTTAAGTCATCACTTTGCTCTGCTCAAGACTTGGGAGCTACAGCTAATATGGATATAAGGGACAAAACTCTTCAAATTCTCAGTTTTGAGCAAACCAGATTGATCCGGTGTCTGTAACAATTATGACCCGGTGTCGGCAACAATTATGACTCGGCATCATCTGTTTATAACCCGGCGATTTTGGTAATCATAAATTGGCAGGATCTACATCTTCAAGCCGGCTGAAAATCAGATGAGTATTTCAAGACCAGCGTTTTTTTAAGCACTGGGAGCTGAATCAAAGGAATTATTCTTCACAATATTTATGTGAGAAACCAATGTGAGCAAATTGATTATGAAGCTGGTCTATTGACCCGGATTTTCCAGGAGAAGGGAACGACAAGGACTTAAGGATGATCAGGTACCAGTTCAGAAAAACTTTTAACCCCGAGCACAACCTGTCAAATTTGTTCTTGTGTTTATTTTGCAGGATCAGTTTAACATGGATAAATCCAAAATAAACTGTGGGCTAATGTCGGGGATATAGCCCGTGGTATGACCCGGCCGGGCTTAGTGATTCACTGGTGACCCGCCCTGACTTGGCGACTCACTAAGTGACCCGCCCGAATCTCTCCACTTGCGGATGACCCGGCCGAGCCTGGCGACTCATTGGTAACCCAGCGGGCGGGTCAGATGGATGACAAGACTCGATGGCCCATAAGGTGGCTCATGGGAAGGCCGACTCGTATTATGGTGGGTCGGCTTAAGATGAAAGGCGTAAGGAATATTCTCCTACAAAGGAAGCAAGACTAGGACTCCACTTGTAATAGAGTAATCCTAATCATAATAGGACTAGTCATGTAAGCCGCCCCTTCAACATATATAAGGAGGGGCGGGGCACCCCAAGAGGGACAAGATTCATAAGTTTTCACAAGTTAGGTTTAGACAGACAAGTCAATAGCTCTCGAAATAGAGCACCTTTGTAATCGTGATCATCATCATCAATATCAATGAAGAAGGATGTAGGATTTTACCTCCACCGTGAGGGGCCGAACCTGGGTAAAACCTCGTGTCTCTCGTCCACTCAACCCCTCTCAAGCTACCACATCGATGCGTTGACCTCATGACTAAGTCCTTTCAATGAGGACATCTTCCATGACAATTCCACGACAGCAAGGGAAAGCAACATCGGCACCGGAGATAATGACACTCCGGACAATGCCAAAGACTCCGACCACCCCGTCGAGCCTATGTTTGAGCAGGATGAGAGGGAAGAGGGACAAGTCAACCCCGACGAACTGGTCGATCATGAGGATTCAGAAGATAGTAACTATCTACTGGCCTCCAAAGAGGATATTAGCCTCGGTAACAAAGATTTCATCATGCCAGAGGAGCCACTTGAACAAGAACGCTTTAAATGACAGCTCATCGCCACTGCGTGAAGCCTGAAAAAGAAATAGCAACAGCTTCAAGCCGAACAGGGTACACTCAACGATAGATGGACCAAGGTCCTGGTTGCCAAAGAATACGGCCTTGAGCGCCCGACAAAGAGCTACCCAAAATGCAGGCTACTACCACAATTCGACGACGAAGCCTTCGAGCCAATACCGTCAGAATACAATCATGTTGATCAACCGGACTGACTACCACGTGAATAGGAAAAAATGGCTAATTACGCCGAATACCAGCCCGCGCCCCCTCATTGTAGAGGCAAGGAGACATCGGCCCTGGGTTACACGTACGACCTATTTCAGGACCTAAATAATAGAGCCGATCAGACCCGATCAACCTATGGATCAAGAGGACGCGCTCCAACACGAGATGATGGCCATCAGGCCTGGCACGACAATCATAATTGAATACGGGGTCAGCCCTGCACCTTGATCTCATCTGAACTCCGTTGCATTGTTGCCCGATATAGAGGCGTCGTACACCCCATGTGCTTTACCACTGAGGTAATGCAACACCATTTTTCGGAAGGATTTAAACCCATAAACATCGAGCCTTATGATGGCACAACAGATCCCGCCATATGGATTGAAGATTTTCTTCTCCACATTCACATGGCTCGTGGAGATGATCTCCACGCCATCAAATACCTCCCCCTAAAGCTAAAAGGACTAGCACGGCACTGGTTGAATAGCCTCCCAGAGAATTCCATTGGCAGTTGGGAGGACTTGTAGGATGCTTTTCGAGACAACTTTCTGGGCACTTATGTCCGGCCACCGGACGGTGATGACCTGAGTCACATAGTCCAGCAACCCAGAGAGTCGGCCCGAAAACTTTGGACTCGGTTCTTAATTAAAAAGAACCAAATCATCGACTATCCGGACGCTGAAGCCTTAGCGGCATTCAAACATAGTGTCTGTGATGAATGGCTCGTCCGACACCTCGATCAGGAAAAGCCAAAGACTATGGCATCTCTTACTGCACTTATGACCTACTTCTGTGCAGGCTAGGATAGCTGGTTAGCTCATAGAAGCAACAGTACCAGCGACCCCGGCACCTCTAAGGCCAGGGATGGCAATGGAAGGCCACGATGTGGCAAAAATAACCGTCGGAACAACAACAAAGAAACTGAGGATGCACTGGTAAATGCCGGATTCAGCGGCTCTAAACCCGGTCAACGGAAGAAGACATTCAAAGGAAATAGGGACGGTCCATCCAATTTGGACGAAATACTGGATAGGCCTTTCCAGATTCATGGCACCCCGGACAAGCATGTGAACCACACCAACAGAAATTGCTGGGTTTTTACACAGGCCGGTAAATTAAGTACTGAACATAAAGGGAAAGGACCTCAAAGCGAGGACGATGATGAGCCCCACCCATCGAACACAGGGGGACAGAAGAAGTTTCCCCCTGATGTGAAAACGATGAAGATGATATATGTCACCCACATCCCCAAGACGGAGCGCAAACGCGCATTAAGGGATGTCTACACCGTAGAGCCTGTCGCCCCAAAATTCAACCTGTGGTCGACTTGTCTGATCACCTTTGATCGCAGGGACCACCCAACCAGTATCCATCACGGAGGTTCGGCGGCCCTGGTGCTCGATCCCAGCATCAACGGATACCATCTCACTAGAGTGCTTATGGACGGCGGAAGCAGTCTCAACTTGATCTATCAAAACACTGTCCGTAAGATGGGTATTGACCCATCAAGAATCAAGCCTAGTAACACCACCTTTGAAGGAGTGATACCTGGCGTAGAGGTCCGCTGCACGGGGTCCTTAACACTGGAAGTAGTATTTGGCTCTCCAAATAACTTTCGAAGTGAAGAATTGATATTTGATATCGTCCCTTTCCGCAGTGGTTATCATGTGCTACTTGGACGAAATGCTTTTGCCCGCTTTAATGCCGTCCCACACTATGCTTATTTGAAGCTCAAAATGCCCGGACCGTGCCATGTTATCATAGTAAATGGAAATATGGAGCGCTCCCTCCATACCAAGGAGCACACCGTGGCCCTAGCAGCCGAGGTACAGAGCAGCCTCATTAAGCCAAATAGCTCATCAGTCAACAAGACCCATGACATTGCTAAGCGAGTCTGATCCGCATTAAAAGCGGTAGCTCGGCGGATCCGGAGTTGGAATAGCAGTTTAGCCTCCGCCGATCACCCTATAAGGTTGTGGCATACGTACCACGCGTACATAATTACGCACTTCAAATACCTTGGGCATCGCCGGAGGCACACCGTGGAAAAGGTCTATAGTATGGCTTGACCCAATTCGTACCTTAATATTTTCCCACTTAAAGTTCAGAAAAACCTGCCCACTCTATGGTTGTACAAGGGCTCTTTTATAGGTCCTTCCTTCTTACAGACAACCACCGACCTCTCCTCTCAAAGGATTTCTCACCAAGGAGAAATGGCGCAGACGTGAGGCAGAGCATTATCGGGATCTTCAAACCACTACTTTTACGCCCTGTGTAAAACTTTCCCTTGTGTAAACCCTCGGCATGTAAAATAGCCTCAAAATTTATGACATTATCTATAATAAACGTCTCGCCGTATTAATCAGGGTATAAAGGCAACAGTTGATCACCACTTTCGTTTGGTACTGATTTATTTCATATTGCCATATGTATTCCCTCCTTATTTCAGATTACCACACGTGCTTTAGTCCGACCTTAACACCGGGGGTTGTATTCGGCTCCACACGTTTTTAAGTCTGAACACCTATAGGGTACTCTTCGGCGTCCCGGATATTGCATTATATGCATCGGCTCCGAGTCATGTCTTTCGTCTATAGTTGGGTTGCCCGGCTCCTGTGCTTACCACCTTACGTTCCACTCGTTCAGCTAAGGTAGTAAAGGGAGAACTACTGTGATTGTATTTTTGGTTCGTCTGGTCAAGTACCTCAGTAGATAAAGCCGAAAATTAATGATAAGCGAGAGCTGGTCGGCGATTCGATGACTTGCTACCTCTTGAGCATGCGTTGGTTTTCCATTGAAGAGGAAAGGGTGATGCAGCAAAGTAGTGTAAGTATTTCCCTTAGTTTTTGAGAACCAAGGTATCAATCTAGTAGGAGACTACATGCAAGTCTCCTAGTACTTGCACAAACAATCACGAACCTCACAACCAACGCGATAAATGGGTTGTCAATCCCTTCACGATCACTTACGAAAGTGAGATCTGATAGAGATAAAAAGATAAATATTTTTGGTATTTTTGTTGTATAGATTGAAAAGTAAAGATTGCAAAATAAATAGTAAACTATAATTGTAGATCGGAAACTTCTATGATGTAAAGTAGACCCGGGGGCCATAGGTTTCACTAGTGCTTCTCTCAAGATAGCATATATTACGGTGGGTGGACAAATTACTGCCGAGCAATTGATAGAAAAGAGCATAGTTATGATGATATCTAGGCATGATCATGAACATAGGCATCATGTCTGTGACAAGTAGACAGAAATGATTCTGCATCTACTACTATTAATCCACACATCGACCGCTATCCAGCATGCATCTAGAGTATTATGTTGATAAGAATAGAGTAACGCATTAGGCAAGATGACATGATGTAGAGGGATAAACTCAAGCAATATGATATAAACCCCATCTTTTTATCCTCGGTGGCAACAATACAATACGTGCCTTGCTGCCCCTGCTGTCACTAGGAAAGGACACTGCAAGATTGAACCCAAAGCTAAGCACTTCTCCCATTGCAAGAAAGATCAATCTAGTAGGCCAAACCAAACTGATAATTCGAATAGACTTGCAAAGATATCAAATCATGCATATAAGAATTCAGAGAAGAATCAAATATTGTTCATAGATAAACCTTAATCATAAATCCACAATTCATCGGATCTCGGCAAACACACAACAAAGAGAATTACATCGAATAGATCTCCAAGAACATCAAGGACAACTTTGTATTGAGATCCAAAGAGAGAGAAGAAGCCATCTATCTAATAACTATGGACTCGAAGGTTTGTGGTAAACTACTCACACATCATCGGAGAGGCTATGGTGTTGATGTAGAAGCCCTCCGTGATCGAATCCCCCTCCGGCAGATCGCCGGAAAAAGGTCCCCACATGGGATCTCACGGGTACAGAAGGTTGCGGCGGTGGAAAAGTGGTTTCGTGGCTCCCCTCGATGTTTTCAGGGTATAAGAGTATATATAGGCGAAAGAAGTAGGTCCATGGAGCTGTGAGGGGCCCACAAGGGTGGGGGCGCGCCGCCCTACCTCGTGGCCGCCTCGCTGCTTCGTTGACGTCCACTCCAAGTCTCTTGGATTGCGTTTTTTCCAAAAAAGATCCTCGCAAAGTTTTCATTCTGTTTGATATTCCTTTTCTGTGAAACACTGAAATAGGCAAAAAACAGCAATTTGCACTGTGCCTTCGGTTAATAGGCTAGTCCCAAAAATAATATAAAAGTGCATAATAAAGACCATTAAACATCCAAACAGATAATATAATAGCATGGAACAATCAAAAATTATAGATACGTTGGAGACGTATCAAGCATCCCCAAGCTTAATTCCTGCTCGTCCTCGAGTAGGTAAATCATAAAAACAGAATTTTTGATGTGGAATCCTACCTAACATAATTTTCAATGTATTTTCGGCATGAATGTTTAGATCCGAAAGATTCTAGATAGAAGTTTAATATTGACATAAAAATAATAATACTTCAAGCAATGATAACCAAGCAATCATGTCTTATCAAAATAACATAGCCAAAGAAAGCTTATTCCTACAAAATCATATAGTTTGGCCATGCTTCATTTTGTCACACAAAATGCTCCCATCATGCACAACCCCGATGAAAAGCCAAGCAATTGTTTCATACTTTAGCCTTTTCAAACTCTTTCAACTTTCACGCAATATATGAGCGCGAGCCATGGACATAGCACTATGGGTGGAATAGAATATAATGATGGAGGTTGTGTGAGAAGACAAAAAGGGAGAAAGTCTCACATTGACGCGGCGAATCGACGGGCTATGGAGATGCCCATCAATTGATGTCAATGCAAGAAGTAGGGATTGCCATGCAACAGATGCACTAGAGCTATAAATATGAAAGCTCAACAAAAGAAACTAAGTGGGTGTGCATCCAACTTGCTTGCTCACGAAGACCTAGGGCATTTTGAGGAAGCCCATTATTGGAATATACAAGGCAAGTTCTATAATGAAAAATTCCCACTAGTATATGAAAGTGACAACATAAGAGACTCTCTATCATGACGATCATGGTGCTACTTTGAAGCACAAGTGTGGAAAAAGGATAGTAACATTGCCCATTCTCTCTTTTTCTCTCATTTTTTTCTTTGGCCTCTCTTTTTTTCTCTTTTTTCGAAGAACTTTCCTCACATGGGACAATGCTCTAATAATGAAAATCATCACACTTTTATTTACTTACAACTCAAGAATTAGAACAAAATATGACTCTATGTGAATGCCTCCGACGGTGTACCGGGATATGCAATGAATCAAGAGTGACATGTATGGAAGAATTATGAAGGTGGTTTTGCCACAAATATGATGTCAACTACATGATCATCCAAGGCAATATGACAATGATGGAGCGTGGCATAATAAACTGAACGGTGGAAAGTTGCATGGCAATATATCTCGGAATGACTATGGAAATGCCATAATAGGTAGGTATGGTGGATGTTTTGAGGAAGATATAAGGAGGCTTATGTGTGATAGAGCGTATCATATCACGGGGTTTGGATGCACCGGCAAAGTTTGCACCAACTCTCGAGTTGAGAAAGGGCAATGCACGGTACCGAAGAGGCTTGCAATGATGGAAGGGTGAGAGTGTGTATAATCCATGGAATCAACATTAGTCATAAAGAACTCACATACTTATTGCAAAAAACTACAAGTCATCAAAACCAAGCACTACACGCATGCTCCTAGGGGGATAGATTGGTAGGAAAAGACCATCGCTCGTCCCCGACCGCCACTCATAAGGAAAGCAATCGAAGAACACCCCATGCTTCAAATTTGTCACACAACTTTTACCATACGTGCATGCTACAGGACTTGCCAACTTCAACACAAGTATTTATCAATTCCACAATTACTCAACTAGCACAACTCTAATATTACCATCTTTATATCTCAAAACAACTATCAAGTATCAAGCTTCTCATAACATTTAATGCACTTTATATGAAAGTTTTTATTATACCCATCTTGGATGCCTATCATATTAGGACTAATTTCATAACCAAAGCAAATTACCATGTTGTTCTAAAAGACTCTCAAAATTATATAAGTGAAGCATGAGAGATCAATAATTTCTATAAAATAAAATCACCACCGTGTTCTAAAAAGATATAAGTGAAGCACTAGAGCAAAATTATCTAGCTCAAAAGATATAAGTGAAGCACATAGAGTATTCTAATAAATTTTGATTCATGTGTGTCTCTCCCAAAAGGTCTGTACAGCAAGGATGATTGTGTTAAACTAAAAAGCAAAGACTCAAATCATACAAGACGCTCCAAGAAAAACACATATCATGTGGTGAAAAAAATATAGCCTCAAGTAAAGTTACCGATAGATGAAGACGAAAGAGGGGATGCCTTACGGGGCATCCCCAAGCTTAGGCTTTTGGTTGTCCTTGAATTTTACCTTGGGGTGACTTGTTCCGAAATCCATCAAATCTTTACCCAAAAATTTGAAAACTTCACAACACAAAACTCAACAGAAAATGTCATGAGCTCCGTTAGTATAAGAAAACAAATCACCACCTTAAGGTACTGTAATAAAGTCATTCTTTATTTATTTTGGTGTTAAACATACTGTATTCCAAATTCTCCATGGTTCATACCCCCTGATACTAGCCATGGATTCATCAAAATAAGCAAACAACACACGAAAAACAGAATATGTCAAAAACAGAACAGTCTGTAGTAATCTGTAGGTTTCGAATACTTATGTAACTCCAAAAATCCTGAGAAATTAGGACATCCTAAATAATTTGTATATTGATCTACTGCAGTTGGAATATGTATTTTACTGTTCCTTGCTTAAAATGAAAATTATTCTTGTGAGCGCAAACTTTCTGTTTTTTCCAGCAAGATCAAATAACAATCATCCAGAAAGATCCTAAAGGCTTTACTTGGCACAAACACTAATTAAAACATAAAAACACAATCATAAAAAAGGATAGATGATTTATTTATTACTAAACAAGAACAAAAAGCAAGGAACAAAAATAAAATTGGGTTGCCTCCCAACAAGCGTTATCGTTTAACGCCCCTGGCTAGGCATAAAAGCAAGAATAGATCTAGGTATTGTCCTCTATGGTGTTGGGAAAGAAAAGAGAAAATTTCTTGTCTACAGCATTTATCTTTCTATTTTGAGAAAGCACAGGGCCATTAATGGTAGAAGAAAGATTAAGCACGTTACGAAAATTTGCATCTAAGCTAGCCTTCATCTCTTTGATAATTTCATTTTGATAAAAGCACAAAAGAGAGGTGGATTCAAACTTATCACTCATGGGGTGGCCAAATATAGTTTTCATATTTTCATAGGTATCTATGGCATCCCCCTCAAGAAAACCTTCTTCAAAAATAGAATCTAAAACTTTCTTGAACGAAGAAGGTAAGCCAACATAAAAGCTTTTTAAGTATATCTCAATTTGATATTGGGGCACATAGCAAGCTCAGATCCTTAATAACCTATCCCAAGCGTCTTTCAAAGACTCATCAAGCAGATAACGAAAAATTTCGGGATCATCTTCATCGAAAGTATCCAAAGTCTCATTGATAACCCCGGTAGGTCTTTCCATAGCATCGTTATTTATGAGCTTACAATGGACAGAGGGTCTATCCAAAGTACTAGAACTCTGGAGACAACCATTACCCCTTTTTGATTCGGCCATGGCAAAAGAAAGGCAAACGGGAAATAGGAAAATAAAATGGCGAGGGTGAAGTGGGGGCGAGGAAAACGAGAGGCAAATGGAAAATAATGTAATGTGAGGAATAAGAGTTTCTGATGGGTACTTGGTATGTCTTGACTTGGTGTTGATCTCCCCGGCAACGGCGCCAGAAATCCTTCTTGCTACCTCTTGAGAATGCGTTGGTTTTCCCTTGAAGAGGAAAGGGTGATGCAGCAAAGTAGCGTAAGTATTTCCCTCAGTTTTTGAGAACCAAGGTATCAATCCAGTAGGAGACTACACGAAAGTTGCCTAGTACCTGCACAAACAAACAAGAACCTCGCAACCAATGCGATAAAGGGGTTGTCAATCCCTTCACGGTCACTTACGAAAGTGAGATCTGATAGAGATAATAAGATAAATATTTTTGGTATTTTTGTTGTATAGATTGAAAAGTAAAGATTGCAAAATAAATAGTAAACTAGAATTGTAGATCGGAAACTTATATGATGTAAAGTAGACCCGGGGGCCATAGGTTTCACTAGTGGCTTCTCTCAAGATAGCATATATTACGATGGGTGAACAAATTACTGCCGAGAAATTGATAGAAAAAACGCATAGTTATGATGATATCTAGGCATGATTGAGGGATTCCTAGATTAGGGGGGCTCGGGCGTCCAGACTATGGTATGTGGGCTGGACTGATGGGATGTAAAGATATCGGGCTGAAGATTATCTCCCGTGTCCGGACGGGACTCTCCTTGGCGTGGAAGGCAAGCTTGGCGTCCCAATATGAAGATTCCTTTCTCTGTAACCGACTTGGTACAAACCTAGTCCCCCCAGTGTCTATATAAAACGGAGGGCTTAGTCCGTAGAGACGAAGAATCATATTCATAGTCATACAGGCTAGACTCTTAGGGTTTTAGCCATTACGTTCTTGAGGTAGATCAACTCTTGTAATACTCATATTCATCAAGATCAATCAAGCTGGAAGTAGGGTATTACCTCCATAGAGAGGGCCCAAACCTGGGTAAACATCGTGTCCCATGTCTCCTGTTACCATCGACCTTAGACGCACAGTTCGGGACCCCCTACCCGAGATCCGCCGGTTTTGACACCGACATTGGTGCTTTCATTGAGAGTTCCGCTCTGTCGTCGTCAAGAGGTTCAATGGCCCCGTCAATCATTCACAACAACATTGTCCAGGGAGGAACCTTCCTCCCCGGACAGATCTTCGTGTTCGGCGGCTTCGTACTGCGGGCCAACTCACTTGGCCATCTAGAGCAGATCGATAGCTACGCCCCTAGCCCTCAGGTCAGGTTTGGAAGATTGAACTACGTCGCGCACATCCGTGGAGCCTTGATCTTTGACGGATTCAAGACCGCGGCAGTAGCCGCTCCCTATCACCACGATGAACATGACTTAAATCTGTCATCGAACCACACCCAGGAGATAGAACCTGCAACTTCTCTGGCTCTAGATCCGGAGCAGATCTCGCCATCCGACGATGGGATGCTTAACCCCGCCACAGAGGCCGCAGACTCAGTGGCGTTGGAGCCGAACACAGACCCAACCTCAAGTGAGATCTGTGTTACCAGAACCTCGGACACATTTCCGGCTACAGGTTCCGAAGCATGTGCATCCGCGCACGACGAGCTTGATCGGGCGTCGATCGTTGAATTCAGCTCCGCGGACATCTTCCAGCACTCGCCTTTAGGCGACGTGCTAAACTCATTAAAAACACTCTCCTTAGTGGGGGACTCACAACCGAATTATATCCAGTTCGAACTAGAGGCTGATGACGGAGAATTTCGCTTCCCACCCCCCGCCCACTAAATAGCCACTATCGAAGACTTAACTGACATGCTCGATTATGGCTCCGACGACATCGATGGTATGGACGACGATTCCAGAGAAGAAGAGGCCCAAAACCTGCCATTTACCGGACGCTGGACGGCTACTTCCTCGTATGACGTATACATGGTGGATGCACCAAAAGAGAATAGTGGCGATGACAAGGAAGATCCAGTTGAGGGTAAACCTCCCGAGATACAACCAAAGCGCCGGCATCAGCGGCGCCGCTCTATGTCACGCCGCAGCAAAGACAGCAACACTGGCACGGGAGAAGATAACACTCCGGACGGTGCCGAAGACAATGAAGACCCCGTTGAGGCAACTTCCGAACAAGATGAACGAGAAGACGGGCAAGTTAGCCCTGATGAACAGGCCACGCATGAAGACTCGAAGGACAGTAATTATCTTCCGCTCTCCGAGGTTGAGGCGAGCCTCGGCGCCGAGAATTTTATCATGCCTAAGGAATCTCTCGAGCAGGAGCGCTTCAAGCGCCAGCTAATAGCCACTACAAGGAGCCTGAAAACGAAATAGCAGCAGCTTCAAGCTGATCAAGATCTTCTCAATGATAGATGGACGGATGTCCTGGCAGCCGAGGAATACGGCGTCAAGTGCCCAGCCAAAAGTTACCTGAAGCGCAAATTGCTACCTCAGTTCGATAACGAGGCGTTGGAGCCCGTACCATCATCACGCAATGCGGCTGACCAACCAGCACATGGTCGGGATAAAGCGGCAACTCAAGCCGAACACCAGCCTGCCCTACCTCACCGTAAAGGCAGAGATAAAATAGCTCGGGGACACACATATGACCTACGATAGGACTTGGACAGTGGAGCAGGTCAGAACAGATCGATCTATGGATCACGGGGACGTGCCCCGACACACGATAACGGCTATCTAGCCGGACACAATAGTCATTCTCACGCCCGGGCCGAGAACCGCAGACGGACTCCATCAGAGCTATGTCGCGACGTGGCCCGATATAGAGGCGCCGCTCACCCACTTTGCTTCATCGACGAAGTAATGGAGCACGAATTCCCAGAAGGGTTTAAACCCGTAAACATCGAATCATACGATGGGACAATAGACCCCGCGGTATGGATCGAGGACTTTCTTCTTCACATGCATATGGCCCACGGCGATGATCTCCATGCCATGAAATACCTCCCACCAAAACTCAAAGGACCAGCCCGACACTGGTTGAGCAGTCTGCCTGAAAACTCCATCGGCAGCTGGGAGGACTTGGAAGAGGCCTTCCTTGACAACTGATGTCTACTACACAACCTTCTTCTTATAGACGATGTTGGGCCTCCAAGTGCAGAGGTTTGTAGGACAGTAGCAAATTTCCCACAAGTGGACGACCTAAGGTTTATCAATCCGTAGGAGGCATAGGATGAAGATGGTCTCTCTCAAGCAACCCTGCAACCAAATAACAAAGAGTCTCTTGTGTCCCCAACACACCCAATACAATGGTAAATTGTATAGTGCACTAGTTCGGCGAAGAGATGGTGATACAAGTGCAATATGGATAGTAGATAAAGGTTTTTGTAATCTGAAAATATAAAAACAGCAAGGTAACTAATGATAAAAGTGAGCGTAAATGGTATTGCAATGATAGGAAACAAGGCCTAGGGTCCATACATTCACTAGTCCAAGTCCTCTCAACAATAATAACATAATTGGATCACATAACTTTCCCTCAACATGCAACAAAGAGTCACTCCAAAGTCACTAATAGCGGAGAACAAACGAACACATTATGGTAGGGTACGAAACCACCTCAAAGTTATTCTTTCCAATCAATCCGTTGGGCTATTCCTATAAGTGTCACAAACAGCCCTAGAGTTCGTACTAGAATAACACCTTAAAGACACAAATCAACCAAAACCCTAATGTCACCTAGATACTCCAATGTCACCTCAAGTATCCGTGGGCATGATTATACGATATGCATCACACAATCTCAGATTCATCTATTCAACCAACACATAGAACCTCAAAGAGTGCCCCAAAGTTTCTACCGGAGAGTCAAGACGACAACGTGTGCCAACCCCTATGCATAGGTTCATGGACGGAACCCGCAAGTTGATCACCAAAACATACATCAAGTTAATCACGTGATATCCCATTGTCACCACAGATACGCACGGCAAGACATACATCAAGTGTTCTCAAATTTTTAAAGACTCAATCCAATAAGATAACTTCAAAGGGGAAACTCAATCCATTACAAGAGAGTAGTGGGGGAGAAACATCATAAGATCCAACTATAATAGCAAAGCTCGCGATACATCAAGATCGTACCACCTCAAGAACACGAGAGAGAGAGAGAGAGAGATCAAACACATAGCTACTGGTACATACCCTCAGCCCTGAGGGAGAACTACTCCCTCCTCGTCATGGAGAGCGCCGGGATGATGAAGATGGACACCGGAGAAGGATTTCCCCCTCCGGCAGGGTGCCGGAACGGGTCTAGAATGGTTTTCGGTGGCTATGGAGGCTTCTAGCGGCGGAACTCCCGATCTATTGTGCTCTCCGATCGTTTTAGGGTATATGGATATATATAGGCGGAAGAAATACGTCAGGGGAGCCACGAGGGGCCCATGAGGGTGGAGGGCGCGCCCTTGGGGGGTGGGTGCGCCCGCCTGCCTCGTGGCTCCCTCGTTTTTTCCTGACGTGCTCTCCAAATCTACCGGGTAGCTTTCCTTCCAAAAATAACTTCTCTAGAAGGTTTCATTCTTTTTTGACTCCGTTTGATATTCCTTTTCTTCGAAACACTGAAACAAGGGAAAAACAGGAACTGGCACTGGGCTCTGGGTCAATAGGTTAGTCCCAAAAATAATATAAAAGTGGATAATAAAGCCCAATAATGTCCAAAACAGAAGATAATATAGCATGGAGCAATCAAAAATTATAGATACGTTGGAGACGTATCAGCATCCCCAAGCTTAATTCCTTCTCGTCCTCGAGTAGGTAAATGATAAAAGCAGAATTTTTGATGTGGAATGCTACCTAACATATTCATCATGTATTTCTCTTTATTATGGCAAGAATATTAAGATCCATAAGATTCAAGACAATAGTTTAATATTGACATAAAAATAATAATACTTCAAGCATACTAACCAAGTAATCATGTCTTCTCAAAATAACATGGCTAAAGAAAGTTATCCCTACAAAATCATATAGTCTGTCTATGCTCCATCTTCACCACACAAAGTATTTAAATCATACACAACCCCGATGACAAGCCAAGCAATTGTTTCATACTTTTGATGTTCTCAAACTTTTCAATCTTCACGCAATACATGAGCATGAGCCATGGACATAGCACAATAGCTGGAATAGAATGGTGGTTGTGGAGAAGACAAAAAAGGAGAAGATAGTCTCACATCAACTAGGCGTATCAACGGGCTATGGAGATGCCCATCAATAGATATCAATGTGAGTGAGTAGGAATTGCCATGCAACGGATGCACTAGAGCTATAAATGTATGAAAGCTCAACAAAAGAAACTAGTGGGTGTGCATCCAACTCGCTTGCTCACGAAGACCTAGGGCATTTTGAGGAAGCCCATTATTGGAATATACAAGCCAAGTTCTATAATGAAATATTCCCACTAGTATATGAAAGTGACAACATAGGAGACTCTCTATCATGAAGATCATGGTGCTACTTTGAGGCACAAGTGTGGTAAAAGGATAGTAGCATTGCCCTTCTCTCTTTTTCTCTCATTTTTTTTATTTTTTTATTTTTTTATTTTGGGCCTTTTTTGCCCTCTTTTTTCTACTTTTTTCGTCCAGAGTCTTATCCCGACTTATGGGGGAATCATAGTCTCCATCATCCTTTCCTCACTGGGACAATGCTCTAATAATGATGATGATCGCACTTTTATTTACTTACAACTCAAGAATTACAACTCGATACTTAAAACAAGATATGACTCTATATGAATGCCTCCGGCGGTGTACCGGGATGTGCAATGACTCATGAGTGACATGTATGAAAGAATTATGAACGGTGGCTTTGCCACAAATATGATGTCAACTACATGATCATGCATAGCAATATGACAATGATGGAGCGTGTCATAGTAAACGGAATGGTGGAAAGTTTCATGGCAATATATCTCGAAATGGCTATGGAAATGCCATAATAGGTAGGTATGGTGGCTGTTTTGAGGAAGGTATATGGTGGGTTTATGGTACCGGCGAAAGTTGCGTGATACTAGAGAGGCTAGCAATGGTGGAAGGGTGAGAGTGCGTATAATCCATGGACTCAACATTAGTCATAAAGAACTCACATACTTATTGCAAAAATCTATTAGTTATCGAAACAAAGTACTACATGCATGCTCCTAGGGGGATAGATTGGTAGGAAAAGACCATCGCTCGTCCCCGACCGCCACTCATAAGGAAGACAATCAATAAATAAATCATGCTCCGACTTCATCACATAACGGTTCACCATACGTGCATGCTACGTGAATCACAAACTTTAACACAAGTATCTCTCAAATTCACAATTACTCAACTAGCATGACTCTAATATCACCTTCTCCATATCTCAAAACAATTATCAAGTATAAAACTTCTCATAGTATTCAATGCACTTTATATGAAAGTTTTTATTATACCCCTCTTGGATGCCCATCATATTAGGACTAAATTCATAACCAAAGAAAACTACCATGCTGTTCTAAAGACTCTAAAAATAATATAAGTGAAGCACGAGAGTTCATCTATTTCTTCAAAATAAAACCACCACCGTGCTCTAAAAGATATAAGTGAAGCACTAGAGCAAATGACAAACTACTCCAAAAGATATAAGTGAAGATCAATAAGTAGTCGAATAATTATGCAACTATGCGAAGAGTCTCTAACATTTAAGAATTTCAGATCTTGGTATTTTATTCAAACAGCAAGCAAAACTAAATAAAATAAAAAGACGCTCCAAGCAAAACACATATCATGTGGTAAATAAAAATATAGCTCCATGTAAAGTTACCGATGAACGAAGACGAAAGAGGGGATGCCTTCTGGGGCATCCCCAAGCTTAGGCTCTTGGTTGTCCTTGAATATTACCTTGGGGTGCCTTGGGAATCCCAAAGCTTAGGCTCTTTCCAATCCTTATTCCATAGTCCATCGAATCTTTACCCAAAACTTGAAAACTTCACAGCACAAAACTTAACAGAAAACTCGTGAGCTCTGTTAGCGAAAGAAAACAAAACACCACTTCAAGGTACTGTAATTAACTCATTCTTTATTTATATTGGTGTTAAACCTTATGTATTCCAACTTCTCTATGGTTTACAAACTATTTTACTAGCCATAGATTCATCAAAATAAGTAAACAACACATGAAAAAACAGAATCTCTCAAAAACAGAACAGTCTATAGTAATCTGTATCAGACGTATACTTCTGGAACTCATAAAATTCTCAAATAAATTGCTGGACATGAGGGATTTATCTATTAATCATCTGCAAAAAGAATTTACTAAATAGCACTCTCCAGTAAAAATGGCAGCAATTCTCGTGAGCGCTAAAGTTTCTGTTTTTTACAGCATGATCATAAAGACTTCACCCAAGTCTTTCCAAAGGTTCTACTTGGCACAAACACTAATTTAAAACATAAAACTACATCTAAACAGAGGCTAGATGAATTATTTATTACTAAACAGGAGCAAAAAGTAAGGAACAAAAATGAAGTTGGGTTGCCTCCCAACAAGCGCTATCGTTTAACGCCCCTAGCTAGGCATGATGATTTCAATGATGCCCGCATAAAAGATAAGAATTGTAACATAAAGAGAGCATCATGAAGAATATGACTAGCACATTTAAGTCTAACCCACTTCCTATGCATAGGTATTTTTTGAGCAAACAATTTATGGGAACAATAATCAACTAGCATAGGAAGGCAAAACAAGCATAACTTCAAGATTTTCAACACATAGAGAGGAAACTTGATATTATTGCAATTCCTACAAGCATATGTTCCTCCCTCATAATAATTTTCAGTAGCATCATGAATGAATTCAACAATATAACCAGCACCTAAAGCATTCTTTTCATGATCTACAAGCGTACAAATTTTACTACTCTCCACACAAGAAAAATTCTTCTCATGAATAATAGTGGGAGCAAACTCAACAAAATAATCATCATGTGAGGCATAATCCAATTGAAAACTATAATCATGATGACAAGTTTCATGGATATCATTATTCTTTATAGCATACAAGTCATCACAATAATCATCATAGATAGCAACTTTGTTCTCATAATCAATTGGAACCTCTTACGGAATAGTGGATTCATCACAAAATAAAGTCATGACCTCTCCAAATCCACTTTCATCAATATAATCATCATAAATAGGAGGAATGCTTTCATCATAATAAATTTTCTCATCAAAACTTGGGGGACAAAAAATATCATCTTCATCAAACATAGAATCCCCAAGCTTGCGGCTTTGCATATCATTAGCATCATGGGTATTCAAGGAAGTCATACTAACAACATTGCAATCATGCTCATAATTCAAAGATTTAGTGCCAAACATTCTAATGCATTCTTCCTTATGAGTGGAATCCTTATTTTCACGGAAGACATTGAAAAGATGAAGCGTATGAGGTAAACTCAATTCCATTTTTTTATAGTTTTCTTTTACAAACTAAACTAGTGATAAAACAAGAAACTAAAAGACTCGATTGCAAGATCTAAAGATATATCTTCAAGCACTCACCTCCTCGGCAACGGCGCCATAAAGAGCTTGATGTCTACTAAACAACCTTCTTCTTGTAGACGTTGTTGGGCCTTCAAGTGCAGAGGTTTGTAGGACAGTAGCAAATTTCCCTAAAGTGGATAACCTAAGGTTTATCAACCCGAAGGAGGCGTAGGATGAAGATGGTCTCTCTCAAGCGACCCTGCAACCAAATAACAAAGAGTCTCTTGTGTCCCCAACACACCCAATACAATGGTAAATTGTATAGGTGCACTAGTTCGGCGAAGAGATAGTGATACAAGTGCAATATGGATAGTAGGTAAAGGTTTTTGTAATCTGAAAATATAAAAACAGCAAGGTAAATAATGATAAAAGTGAGCGTAAACGGTATTGCAATGATAGGAAACAAGGCCTAGGGTTCATACTTTCACTAGTGCAAGTCCTCTCAACAATAATAACATAATTGGATCACATAACTATCCCTCAACATGCAACAAAGAGTCACTCCAAAGTCACTAATAGCGGAGAACAAACAAAGAGATTATGGTAGGGTACGAAACCACCTCAAAGTTATTCTTTCCAATCAATCTGTTGGGCTATTCCTATAAGTGTCACAAACAGCCCTAGAGTTCGTACTAGAATAACACCTTAAGACACAAATCAACCAAAACCCTAATGTCACCTAGATACTCCAATGTCACCTCAAGTATCCGTGGGTATGATTATACGATATGCATCACACAATCTCAGATTCATCTATTCAACCAACACATAGATCCTCAAAGAGTGCCCCAAAGTTTCTACCAGAGAGTCAAGACGAAAACATGTGCTAACCCCTATGCATAGGTTCATGGGCGGAACCCACAAGTTGACCACCAAAACATACATCAAGTTAATCACGTGATATCCCATTGTCACCACAGATACGCATGGCAATACATACATCAAGTGTTCTCAAATCTTTAAAGACTCAATCCGATAAGATAACTTCAAAGGGGAAACTCAATCCATTACAAGAGAGTAGAGGGGGAAAAACATCATAAGATCCAACTATAATAGCAAAGCTCGCGATACATCAAGATCATACCACCTCAAGAACACGAGAGAGAGAGAGAGAGATCAAACACATAGCTACTGGTACATACCCTCAGCCCCGAGGGGAACTACTCCCTCCTTGTCATGGAGAGCGCCGGGATGATGAAGATGGCCACCGGAGAAGGATTGCCCCCTCCGGTAGGGTGGCGAAACGGGTCTTGATTGGTTTTCGGTGGCTACGGAGGCTTCTGGCGGCGGAACTCCCGATCTATTGTGCTCTCCGATCGTTTTAGGGTATATGGATATATATATATAGCCGGAAGAAATACGTCAGGGGAGCCACGAGGGGCCCACGAGGGTGGAGGGCGCACCCTAGGGGGGTGGGTGTCCCCTGCCTCGTGGCTCCCTCGTTTCTTTCCTGACGTGCACTCCAAGTCTATCGGGTAGCTTTCCTTCCAAAAATAACTTCTCCAGAAGGTTTCATTTCGTTTTAACTCCGTTTGATATTGCTTTTCTTCGAAACACTGAAACAAGGGAAAAACAGGAACTGGCACTGGGCTCTGGGTCAATAGGTTAGTCCCAAAAATAATATAAAAGTGGATAATAAATCCCAATAATGTCCAAAACAGAAGATAATATAGCATGGAGCAATCAAAAATTATAGATACGTTGGAGACGTATCAGCATCCCCAAGCTTAATTCCTGCTCGTCCTCGAGTAGGTAAATGATAAAAACAGAATTTTTGATGTGGAATGCTACCTAACATATTCATCATGTATTTCTCTTTATTATGGCAAGAATATTCAGATCCATAAGATTCAAGACAATAGTTTAATATTGACATAAAAATAATAATACTTCAAGCATACTAACCAAGTAATCATGTCTTCTCAAAATAACATGGCCAAAGAAAGTTATCCCTACAAAATCATATAGTCTGTCTATGCTCCATCTTCACCACACAAAGTATTTAAATCATGCACAACCCCGATGACAAGCCAAGCAATTGTTTCATACTTTTGATGTTCTCAAACTTTTCAATCTTCACGAAATACATGAGCGTGAGCCATGGACATAGCACAATAGGTGGAATAGAATGGTGGTTGTGGAGAAGACAAAAAAGGAGAAGATAGTCTCACATCAACTAGGCGTATCAACGGGCTGTGGAGATGCCCATCAATAGATATCAATGTGAGTGAGTAGGGATTGCCATGCAACGGATGCACTAGAGCTATAAATGTATGAAAGCTCAACAAAAGAAACTAGTGGGTGTGCATCCAACTCGCTTGCTCACGAAGACCTAGGGCATTTTGAGGAAGCCCATCATTGGAATATACAAGCCAAGTTCTATAATGAAATATTCCCACTAGTATATGAAATTGACAACATAGGAGACTCTCTATCATGAAGATCATGGTGCTACTTTGAGGCACAAGTGTGGTAAAAGGATAGTAGCATTGCCCATTCTCTCTTTTTCTCTCTTTTTTTTAATTTTTTAATATTTTTATTTTGGGCCTTTTTGCCCTCTTTTTTATATTTTTTTCGTCCGGAGTCTCACCCCGACTTATGGGGGAATCATAGTCTCCATCATCCTTTCCTCACTGGGAAAATGCTCTAATAATGATGATCATCGCACTTTTATTTACTTACAACTCAAGAATTACAACTCAATAATTAGAACAAGATATGACTCTATATGAATGCCTCCGGTGGTGTACCGGGATGTGCAATGACTCATGAGTGACATGTATGAAAGAATTATGAACGGTGGCTTTGCCACAAATATGATGTCAACTACATGATCATGCATAGCAATATGACAATGATGGAGCGTGTCATAGTAAACGGAACGGTGGAAAGTTGCATGGCAATATATCTCGGAATGGCTATGGAAATGCCATAATAGGTAGGTATGGTGGCTGTTTTGAGGAAGGTATATGGTGGGTTTATGGTACCGGCGAAAGTTGCGCGATACTAGAGAGGCTAGCAATGGTGGAAGGGTGAGAGTGCGTATAATCCATGGACTCAACATTAGTCATAAAGAACTCACATACTTATTGCAAAAATCTATTAGTTATCGAAACAAAGTACTACACGCATGCTCCTAGGGGGATAGATTGGTAAGAAAAGACCATCGCTCGTCCCCGACCACCACTCATAAGGAAGACAATCAATAAATAAATCATTCTCCGACTTCATCACATAACGGTTCACCATACGTGAATGCTATGTGAATCACAAACTTTAACACAAGTATCTCTCAAATTCACAATTACTCAACTAGCATGACTCTAATATCACCTTCTCCATATCTCAAAACAATTATCAAGTATCAAAATTCTCATAGTATTCAATGCACTTTATATGAAAGTTTTTATTATACCCCTCTTGGATGTCCATCATATTAGGACTAAATTCGTAACCAAAGAAAACTACCATGCTGATCTAAAGACTCTCAAAATAATATAAGTGAAGCACGAGAGTTCATCTATTTCTTCAAAATAAAACCACCACCGTGCTCTAAAAGATATAAGTGAAGCACTAGAGCAAATGACAAACTACTCCAAAAGATATAAGTGAAGATCAATGAGTAGTCTAATAATTATGCAACTATGTGAAGAGTCTCTAACATTTAAGAATTTCAGATCTTGGTATTTTATTCAAACAGCAAGCAAAAATAAATAAAATAAAAAGACGCTCCAAGCAAAACACATATCATGTGGTAAATAAAAATATAGCTCCATGTAAAGTTACCGATGAACGAAGACGAAAGAGGGGATGCCTTCTGGGGCATCCCCAAGCTTAGGCTCTTGGTTGTCCTTGAATATTACCTTGGGGTGCCTTGGGCATCCCCAAGTTTAGGCTCTTTCCACTCCTTATTCCATAGTCCATCGAATCTTTACCCAAAACTTGAAAACTACACAACACAAAACTTAACAGAAAACTCGTGAGCTCCGTTAGCGAAAGAAAACAAAACACCATTTCAAGGTACTGTAATTAACTCATTCTTTATTTATATTGGTGTTAAACCTGCTGTATTCCAACTTCTCTATGGTTTACAAACTATTTTACTAGCCATAGATTCATCAAAATAAGTAAACAACACATGAAAAAACAGAATCTGTCAAAAACAGAACAGTCTGTAGTAATCTGTATCAGACGTATACTTCTGGAACTCATAAAATTCTCAAATAAATTGCTGGACATGAGGGATTTATCTATTAATCATCTGCAAAAAGAATTTACTAAATAGCACTCTCCAGTAAAAATGGCAGCAATTCTCGTGAGCGCTAAAGTTTCTGTTTTTTACAGCATGATCATAAAGACTTCACCCAAGTCTTTCCAAAGGTTCTACTTGGCACAAACACTAATTTAAAACATAAAACTACATCTAAACAGAGGCTAGATGAATTATTTATTACTAAACAGGAGCAAAAAGTAAGGAACAAAAATGAAGTTGGGTTGCCTCCCAACAAGCGCTATCGTTTAACGCCCCTAGCTAGGCATGATGATTTCAATGATGCCCGCATAAAAGATAAGAATTGTAACATAAAGAGAGCATCATGAAGAATATGACTAGCACATTTAAGTCTAACCCACTTCCTATGCATAGGGATTTTTTGAGCAAACAATTTATGGGAACAATAATCAACTAGCATAGGAAGGCAAAACAAGCATAACTTCAAGATTTTCAACACATAGAGAGGAAACTTGATATTATTGCAATTCCTACAAGCATATGTTCCTCCCTCATAATAATTTTCAATAGCATCATGAATGAATTCAACAATATAACCAGCACCTAAAGCATTCTTTTCATGATCTACAAGTGTACAAATTTTATTACTCTCCACACAAGAAAAATTCTTCTCATGAGTAATAGTGGGAGCAAACTCAACAAAATAATCATCATGTGAGGCATAATCCAATTGAAAACTATAATCATAATGACAACTTTCATGGATATAATTATTCTTTATAGCATACAAGTCATCACAATAATCATCATAGATAGCAACTTTGTTCTCATAATCAATTGGAACCTCTTACGGAATAGTGGATTCATCACAAAATAAAGTCATGACCTCTCCAAATCCACTTTCATCAATATAATCATCATAAATAGGAGGCATGCTTTCATCATAATAAATTTTCTCATCAAAACTTGGGGGACAAAAAATATCATCTTCATCAAACATAGCATCCCCAAGCTTGTGGCTTTGCATATCATTAGCATCATGGGTATTCAAGGAAGTCATACTAACAACATTGAAATCATGCTCATAATTAAAAGATTTAGTGCCAAACATTCTAATGCATTCTTCCTTATGAGTGGAATCCTTATTTTCACGGAAGACATTGAAAAGATGAAGCGTATGAGGTAAACTCAATTCCATTTTTTTATAGTATCCTTTTACAAACTAAAGTAGTGATAAAACAAGAAACTAAAAGACTCGATTGCAAGATCTAAAGATATATATTCAAGCACTCACCTCCTCGGCAACGGCGCCAGAAAAGAGCTTGATGTCTACTACACAACCTTCTTCTTGTAGACGTTGTTGGGCCTTCAAGTGCAGAGGTTTGTAGGACAGTAGCAAATTTCCCTCAAGTGGATAACCTAAGGTTTATCAATCCGTAGGAGGTGTAGGATGAAGATGGTCTCTCTCAAGCAACCCTGCAACCAAATAACAAAGAGTCTCTTGTGTCCCCAACACACCCAATACATTGGTAAATTGTATAGGTGCACTAGTTCGGTGAAGAGATGGTGATACAAGTGCAATATGGATAGTAGGTAAAGGTTTTTGTAGTCTGAAAATATAAAAACAGCAAGGTAAATAATGATAAAAGTGAGCGTAAACGGTATTGCAATGATAGGAAACAAGGCCTAGGGTTCATACTTTCACTAGTGCAAGTCCTCTAAACAATAATAACATAATTGGATCACATAACTATCCCTCAACATGCAACAAAGAGTCACTCCAAAGTCACTAATAGCGGAGAACAAACAAAGAGATTATGGAAGGGTACGAAACCACCTCAAAGTTATTCTTTCCAATCAATCCGTTGGGCTATTCCTATAAGTGTCACAAACAGCCCTAGAGTTCGTACTAGAATAACACCTTAAGACACAAATCAACCAAAACCCTAATGTCACCTAGATACGCCAATGTCACCTTAAGTATCTGTGGGTATGATTATACAATATGCATCACACAATCTCAGATTCATCTATTCAACCAACACATAGAACCTCAAAGAGTGCCCCAAAGTTTCTACCAGAGAGTCAAGAAGAAAACGTGTGCCAACCCATGTGCATAGGTTCATGGGCGTAACCCGCAAGTTGATCACCAAAACATACATCAAGTTAATCACGTGATTTCCCATTGTCACCATAGATACGCACGACAAGACATACATCAAGTGTTCTCAAATCTTTAAAGACTCAATCCGATAAGATAACTTCAAAGGGGAAACTCAATCCATTACAAGAGAGTAGAGGGGGAGAAACATCATAAGATCCAACTATAATAGAAAAGCTCGCGATACATCAAGATCGTACCACCTCAAGAACACTAGAGAGAGAGAGATCAAACACATAGCTACTGGTACATACCCTCAGCCCCGAGGGAGAACTACTCCCTCCTTGTCATGGAGAGCGCCGGGATGATGAAGATGGACACCGGAGAAGGATTTCCCCCTCCGGCAGGGTGCCGGAACGGGTCTAGAATGGTTTTCGGTGGCTATGGAGGCTTCTAGCGGCGGAACTCCCGATCTATTGTGCTCTCCGATCGTTTTAGGGTATATGGATATATATATATATATATAGGCGGAAGAAATACGTCATGGGAGCCATGAGGGGCCCATGAGGGTGGAGGGCGTGCCCTTGGGGGGTGGGTGCGCCCGCCTGCCTCGTGGGTCCCTCGTTTTTTCCTGACGTGCTCTCCAAATCTACCGGGTAGCTTTCCTTCCAAAAATAACTTCTCTAGAAGGTTTCATTCTGTTTTGACTCCGTTTGATATTCCTTTTCTTCGAAACACTGAAACAAGGAAAAAAATAGGAACTGGCATTGGGCTCTGGGTCAATAGGTTAGTCCCAAAAATAATATAAAAGTGGATAATAAAGCCCAATAATGTCCAAAATAGAAGATAATATAGCATGGAGCAATCAAAAATTATAGATACATTGGAGACGTATCAACAACTTCCAAGGTACATATGTTCAACCTCCGGATGCTGATGACTTAAGTCACATAATTCAACAGCCCAGCTCCTGTGCTAGGTTCTTAACTAAAAAGAACCAGATCGTCGACTGTCCGGATGCCGAAGCCTTGGCGGCCTTTAAACACAGCATCCGGGACGAATGGCTCACCCGACACCTCGGCCAAGAGAACCTGAAGTCCATGGCAGCCCTTACGGCACTTATGACCCGCTTTTGGATGGGCGAAGATAGCTGGCTAGAC
Source organism: Triticum urartu (assembly GCF_056163025.1). Taxonomy (NCBI): domain Eukaryota; kingdom Viridiplantae; phylum Streptophyta; class Magnoliopsida; order Poales; family Poaceae; genus Triticum; species Triticum urartu. Next base: position 310,192,887 of record NC_141879.1, on the reverse strand, counting down.
CGTAGCAATAACAGTGCAAGCGAACCTGGCACTGCGGAAGCCAAAAATAGCAACGGCAAGCCCCGACGCAACAGACACAAGCGTCGAAACAACGCTGATAATACCGACGACACGGCGGTCAACCCTGGATTTAGCGGCTACAAGTTCGGCCAGCGGAAGAAGCCATCCAAAAGGAACAATTCGGGCCCATCCAGCTTGGACCGCATACTCGATTGCCCATGCCAGATACACAGCACTCCTGACAAACCAGCCATTCACACCAATGGAGACTATTGGGTTTTTAAACAGGCCGGCAATTTAAATGACGAGAACAAGGAGAAGGGGTCGCAAAGCGGAGATGATGACGAGGAGCCCCGTCCATCGAACACAGGGGGACAGAAGAAGTCCCCCCCCCCCAAGTTAAAATGGTAAACATGATATATGCTACCCACATCCTCAAGAGGGAACGCAAGCGCGCACTCACGGACGTCTACGCGATGGAGCCAGTCGCCCCAAAGTTCAACCCATGGTCTTCCTGCCCGATCACTTTTGATCGCAGGGACCATCCGACCAGTATCCGTCATGGCGGTTTAGCCGCACTGGTCCTCGACCCAATCATTGACGGATTTCACCTCACGCGAGTCCTCGTGGACGGTGGTAGCAGCCTAAACCTGCTCTATCAGGATACAGCACAAAAAATGGGCATTAATCCATCAAGAATTAAGCCCACAAAGACTACCTTTAAAGGAGTCATACTAGGTGTAGAGGCCCACTATACGAGCTCAATCACACTAGAGGTTGTCTTTGGATCTCCGGACAACTTCCTAATTGAAGAGCTGATCTTTGATATCGTCCCCTTTCGCAGCGGCTATCATGCACTACTCGGACGAACCGCATTTGCACGCTTCAACGTGGTGCCACACTACGCTTATCTTAAGCTCAAGATGCCCAGTCCATGCGGCATCATAACAGTCAATGGAAACATGGAACGCTACCTCCGTACCGAGCAGCACACCGCTGCGTTAGTAGCAGAAGTACAGAGCGGCCTCCTCAAGAAGAACCTTAATTCGTCGGCTAAGCTCCCGGACACTGTCAACCGAATCCGGACTACTTTGCTGCAAGACAGCCCAGCTCGTCAAGAGCTCGACTAGCAATTCGGCCTCCGTCCCAGTCCCAACCAAGAAGCGGCATTCGTACCGCCCGTACATAACTACGCACTCAAAATACCATGGGCATAGACGGAGGCATAACTGTCGGCGTTCTGGGAACGGGGGTCCCCAGACTTGCCTGCCTGCGACCTGCGGCGTGGCTCGGGTGGGGGCCCAGCGCGGCCCATCTTCATCAGCCCAAGCTCAAGACCCTTGTGAGGGTCCAAGCCTCGCGGGGCGAACGACATGAAGCTTCCTCAAGAGCGGCCTCATCAGGCAGGCTCGCGAGGAGGCAGAGGGATCAATGCAAGAGTACCTCGGGAGGATCCCATGACGCAAGCCATGACAATCAAGGCTAGGCGGGCACCAGGCGGGCGCCGGCCTGCTCAGGGTCCTTGTTTCCCCTTTGGTGCAAAGGGGGCAAGCACAGGCCAAGGTATCATGCAAAGGTTACCATTCCGGTGCAACGAGACCAAGACCAGCCGGACGGCCGGACGGAGGTCACCATGGAGCCCAAGACGACGTCATCACCAGTGCTTTTGGCAGCCGAAGACCACCTTTGGTCAGGATAACTTGTACTAGATGTTCCCCTTCAAAATGGCCAATTGTTGGCGCCCTTCCCGCCCAATTATTCGGGGAGAGGCCCAGGGCCTCTATAAATAGAGCTAGTCTCCACAAAGAGACGGGGGCAGTAGCAGAAGGAGGAGAGAGAAGAAGAGAGAAACCCAGTAGAGACTAATTAGAACATACCGCACCAGCTCAAGAACACCCCTCGCGAGGCTGTTCTTCCCTTGTACTGTCCATCATCAGCCCTAGAGGCACTCCACCACACCACACACTGGAGTAGGGTATTACACCACAACGGTGGCCCGAACAAGTATAAACCTCGTGTCTCTTGTGCCGATTCATCATTTTTATCTTAGTTCGCACGAGAGGATCGGACGTAGATCGGTAGGGGAGAGATCTCCACGTGCACCCCGGTGTTCGAACCTCAAGGGTCTGCCGGAACCCGAAATCCGACATTTGGCGTGCCAGGTAGGGGTGCGCCGGAGTCCTCCCTCCTGACGACCCGCTCTGCCCCGACATCACATCCCGCCCTCATGGCGGACAATGCGCCGCCCGCTCCAGCAACGTATGCCGACACTGGGGCCAGGGGGCTCCGGGCCTTGGCCCCCGCCTTGCGACAGGTGCAGTGGCCGCGCAAGTTCAGGCCCAAGATGCCGCCGCGCTACGACGGCGCGACGGACCCGATGATTTTCCTGCTGGCGTATGAGGAGGCCATCCTCGGAGCCGGGGGCGACGATCGGGTGATGGCCAACTGGTTACCCATGGCCCTCATCGGCATCCTGCGCGCGTGGCTCCTCCACCTGCCGACGGCCTCTGTCACCTCCTGGGAGGAGCTGCGCGACCTCTTCCTCGCCCGTTTCGCCGCACCAGCGCCGCTCGTCGTCGTAGCTCTCCTGGGTGGCTCCCAGGCACCACCCTCGAGTCATCACGTCAAGTCGTTCGCCCATCGAATCAGCGCCGCCTCCAAGCGCCGAGAAGCCCCCCCGGGCTGGGTGGCGCCCGAGGCCGATCTAACCTTCGACTCGGAGGGCCACCCCTTCAACCCCATTGGTTCGGGCGCGCTCCCGATGTTGTGCACCCCCACCATGGGCCAGGTGGCCGTCACCAAGACCCTCATTGACGGTGGTGCCGGCCTCAACGTACTCTCGGTGGAGGCCTTCAGCCTCATCCACGTGCCGCTGGAGCAGCTCCAACCCAGCAGGCCTTTCTCGGGCGTCGGAGCCGGTTCCACCGCCTCCTTGGGACAGATCCGCCTCCCAGTGACCTTCAGCACCTGCGACAACTTCCGCACGGAGCTGATCGACTTCGACATCGCCCCCATCGGCCTCCCCTACAACGCCATCTTCGGCTATCCGGCCTTGGCTCGGTTCATGGCAGCAACTCACCCGGCGTACAACCTCATGAAGATGCCCGGGAGCAGCGGTGTCCTCACTGTGTCAGGAGACACAAGGGATGCACTGCAGGTGCTCCGACTTGTTTTCAGGGCGGCCGCGGTGGCGCAGCCCACTAGCACCGACGCCCTTGAGCCCAAGGGGGGCTGCACCGGCTGAAAAGAAGCAGATGTTCACCCAAGACAAGGCGGAAACCAAGCAGGTACCAGTCGATGAGGACGGGTCCACTGGCGCCACCTTCACCATAGGGGCCAACCTCGAGCCCGAGCAGGAGAAGGCCCTGGTCAGATTCCTACGTGCGAACAAGAAGGTGTTCGCGTGGGAACCAGATCAGTTAGTGGGGGTCCCAAGGGAAGTGATTGAGCATCACCTCAACGTGTGCCCCAATGTGCGCCCCGTGAAGCAGAAGGCAAGGCGGCAGTCTACTCAGAAACAGGCTTTCATCATTCAAGAGACCCGGAAGCTGGAGGCGGCAAGGGTTATTCGCGAGGTTCACTACCCTGATTGGCTGGCTAATCCGGTCGTTGTGCCTAAGAAGGGAGGAAAATAGTGCATGTGCGTCGACTTCACCAACCTCAACAAGGCCTTCCCGCAGGATCCATTTCCGCCCCCCTGCATCGACCAGATAGTCGACTCCACCACAGAGTGTGACCTATTGTGCTTCCTGGATGCCTACTCGGGCTATCAGCAGATCAAAATGGCGGTAGAAGATGTGGAGAAGACGGCTTTCCTGACCCCGTGTGGAGTGTACTGCTATACATGCATGCCGTTTGGGTTGCGCAACGCAGGCGTAACCTTTCAGCGGCTGATGCACATCGCTTTAGGCCGGCAGCTCAGGAGGAACGCTGAGGCTTACGTCGACGACATCATGGTGAAGTCTCGGGAGGCAAAAACCCTGATACAGGACCTGGAGGAAACCTTCACGAGCCTCAACGAAGTGGATCTACGGCTCAACCCAGAGAAATGCATGTTTGGAGTCCCCTCGGGCAAGCTCCTGGGCTTCCTAGTATCCCACAGAGGCATAGAGGCCAACCCGGAGAAGGTCAAGGCGGTCGAGGACATGAGCCCGCTGAAGACCCTCGGGGAGATGCAGAAGCTCACCGGGCGTGTAACCGCGCTAGGGCGCTTCATATCCAAGCTAGGGGAGCGAGCGCTGCCCTTCTTCAAGCTTATGAAGAAGAAAGGCCCCTTCGAATGGAGTGGAGAGGCCGACAAGGCGTTCCAAGAACTCAAGAGGTACCTTACCAGCCCACCGGTGATGGTAGCCCCTCGCCCTCAGGAGCCCCTGGTGCTCTACCTTGCGGCCACGCCCTACTCCGCTAGCGCAGCTCTGGTGGCGGTCAGGGAGGAGCGTCGGGCCAAGGCCGCATCGACTGACCAGGCTGAAGCAGAGCGAGGCCAGGAGGGCCTCGCGAGGACCGCGACCACAGCCAGAGAGGGGCAGCCGCAGCAGGAGGGCGCACCCGGGGCAGGGGAGGCCCCTTCAAACGATCAAGAGCTGGGGGCTCCGTTGCCTCAGGAGACGCCTCGACCCCTGGAGGACGCAAGCTGTGTCAGCACCCTCAACCTCTCGAGCACCCCGTGTATTTCGTCAGCACAGTGCTACGGGACGCGAGGGCAAGGTACCCTATGCCTCGGAAGCTCCTCCTCACGCTATTGGTGGCCTCACGCAAGCTGCGGCACTACTTCCAAGGCCACCCCATCAAGGTCGTCTCGGCATACCCCTAGGAGAGGGTACTCAGGAGCACCAAATCAGCTGGAAGGGTCGCTGAATGGAACATCAAACTACAAGCATTTCAGCTGGAATTCAGTACGACCAGGGTCATCAAGGGAGCCGCACTTGCGGATTTCGGGGCAGAATGGGTAGAAGCACCGGGTCTCGAGGCAGGCGAAGACTAGTCACTTTCCCCAGGAAGCGAAGCGCCGGACGGCTGGGTCATGTACTTCGATGGGGCGTTCTCCCGACATGGTGCAGGAGCTGGCGCGGTGCTCGTATCCCCCACTCAATACAAACTCTATTACGCCGTGCAACTCTGCTTCCAGCACGGAGAGAAGGTCTCCAACAATATAGTAGAGTACAAAGGCCTGATAGCTGGCTTGAAAGCTGCGATTGCCTTAGGGGTAAAGCGCATCACCATCAAGGGCGATTCACAGCTCCTTGTCAACTTCTCCAACAGGATATACGAGCCAAAGGACGAGCACAGGGAAGCTTACCTCGCTCAAGTCCGCGGGATGGAGAAACATTTCTGGGGGCTGGAGCTGCAGCATGTGCCTCGCGGCACCAATCAGGAGGCCGACGATAATTCCAAGAGGGCGTCTAGGCGACTGCCACAGGAACCTGGCGTCTTCGAGGAGCGGCTCTTCAAGCCCTCGGCGATGCCGTCGCTATCGGGCACGGCGCAACCAAGAGAGGAGCCTCCTCAGCCGCCTGCCTCGGGAGCTCCGGTCTGCGGCCCGGCCTCAGGGGCACGCCTGCTCCTGACGTTGGAGCCTCAGGAGGGATGTTGGATCCCAGAGCTCAAGGACTACTTGATGTAAGGGATTCTGCCGGAGAATGAGGAGGAGGCAGAGCGTGTGGCACGGCAGGCCACGGCTTATTGCATCCAGGATGGCGAGCTCTACAGGAAGCGACCAAATGACATGTCCCTACGCTGCATCTCCCGAGAGCAAGGGAAGGAGCTACTGGTGGACATACATGGCGGAGACTGCGGGCACCACTCGTCATCGCGAACCCTCGTCGGCAAGGCGTTCCGCAGTGGATTCTACTGGCCCATGGCGCTCAACGACGCCGTTGAGCTTGTGAAGGCTTGCGAGGCCTGCCAGTTTCACGCTAAGCAGATCCATCAGCCTGCGGGGGGTCTACAGACTATACCCCTGTCATGGCCGTTCGCAGTTTGGGGGCTGGACATTCTGGGCCCGTTTCCTCGGGCGCCAGGGGGCTATCGCTACCTCTACGCCGCCGTGGACAAATTCACCAAGTGGGTTGAGGTGAAGCCATCCGCACAATCCCGGCAGGCTCTGCGGTCAAATTAATCAAGGGCCTCATGAGCCGATTTGGGGTGCCCCACCGCATCATCACCGACAAACGGTTCGCAATTCACCAGTAATCTCTTCAAAATGTACTGTGCTAACCTTGGAACGCAGATATGCTACGCTTCGGTAGCACACCCCCGGAGCAACGGCCAGGCCGAGCGGGCCAACACGGAGGTCCTGAGGGGCCTCAAAGCCAGGACCTTCAAGAAGAAGCTGGAGGCCTGCGGCAGGGGCTGGTACGACAAGCTCCAGTCTGTGCTGTGGTCAATCCGCACAACTGCGACCAAGCCGACTGGCGAGACCCCGTTCTTCCTCGTCTACGGAGCAGAGGCTGTCCTCCCTCACGGGGTCAGGCGTCGCTCCGCACAAGTCCTGGCGTTCGATGAGACGCAGCAGGACGCCATGCGGGGGACGGATTTCGTGTTTGGGGAGGAACGCCGTCGAGAAGCCGTGCTGCGAGCGGCAAGGTATCAACAGGCGCTGCGACGATACCACTGCCGCAACATCCGCCCCAGAACTCTCGAGGTAGGGGATCTCATGCTCAGACGGGTTCTCTCCAGGGAGGGGCTGCACAAGCTCTCTCCCATGTGGGAGGGCCCGTTCAAGGTTGTTCATGTCTCCAGGCCTAGCTCCGCGCGCTTGGAGACCACGGAGGGGGTACCCATCCAGAACGCGTGGAACATTCAACATCTCCGGAGGTTCTATCCCTGAGCGAGGCCTAACGCCTAGGAAAGGCCTAATGCCTGTGAAGAAGGCGAATGCCTATGAAGCTGCGTTTTGGAAAAGGCCCGGTGTCTGTGAAGAAGGTGAATGCCTATGAAGCTGCATTTTGGAAAAGTCCCCGTGCCTGTGAAGAAGGCGAATGCCTATGAAGCTGCATTTTGGAAAAGGCCCGGTGCCTGTGAAGAAGGCGAATGCATGTGAAGCTGCGTTTTGGGAAAGGCCCGGTGCCTGTGAACAAGGAAAATGCCTGTGAAGTTGCCGCATTTCGAGAAAGGCCTGGTGCTTGTGAAGAAGGCCAATGCCTGTGAAGCTCGCCGCCCGTGACACTCTCATGTAACTATGAGTGGGGCTGTACACGCCCCAGAGTCTCCGGAGTGCCGCCCTTGGGCCTCGGGGGCTCCCGCCCACGCCCAATGGCAGCACTTAGCTCCGCGCTGGTGAGAAGACGTTGAAGACTAGAATAGGTGCCGGACGCGGCTCTTTCATTTGCTTTCTACAGTTGGCATGTTTATTCCCATTTGAAGTCTTATTGGAGTTGTTGGCGTTCCTGGCTTGTGACTCTCTGTCTTTTTCATCCACTCGCCTCATTTTCTCTCGAACAAGTCTCGCGAGGGATGTTCGCGGGCGCCCTTGCGAGCGTCTTCCGCCCCGATCGTCTAGAGCTTTCCTATCCGAGTCCTCTGCGGGAGCACCCCTCCCAGTCCATGCCTCACGGGCATCGCGACACAAACGCAGGACCTAGGCTGATCGCCCCCGCTGCCGGGACCAACGGTTACCCCTCTAACTAATCCTTGTAGGGCATGAAGCGCACGGTGAGGCCTCAGCCTCCGGAGGCAAGGGCCGCATCAAGCTCCACCAAGCTCAAATGACTCCCGCACATGGACACGCAGCATGGAAACATAGCGCAGAAATGGCAAAAGCAACGCGACACTTGACAGCAATAGTTCTAACACGCCCCCACGGGGCCCTGTACTACCTTCTTCTTACGCAGGAAAGGAAGGAAACAAAATGGACACGACCTGTCCAACACCAACCTACAGCAAAAGCTCGAGCTGCTCCTGGAGTTCAGGCGGACGCCTCCTCTCGCTTCACCAGGGCGCGGCGGCGGGTGGACCCGCTGCCTTCACCCAGGCGGGCGCGACGGCGCGGGGGCTAGTCGCGGCCACCGCTGGAGGAGCTGCTGCCTTAGGGAGAGTCGCCGAAACTTGGCGAGACCCGAGCACCGCCGCCGGCACGCCTGGCGCTGTCTTCATCCTGGTCGGTGCCAAGGCTGGGCAGGCGGCCGCGGTCACCATCTTCGGGGCAGCACCCGGCGCGGCGACCATCTTCCCCAAACACCCTCGCGTAGAGGGTGGCGTAGCCATCGAACTTGAAGTGCAGGGTGCACCGCTGACCCAGGCCGCGCGCGCGGGCAAACGTTTGCCAGCCGCCAGTCAGGGCCCCATTTTCGGAAGGGGAGACCTCTAGCGAAGCCTAGAAGTCCCTGCTGCAGCACCCATCCGCCAGGAGCCAGAAGCTGCACCGGGCGCTGGCCGGCAGCTCACCTACGAAGAAGCGAGGGAGCTGGAGCCAGGTGCTAGTCGGGTCCGCCGACCACATGACGAACTCCCGCAGCACCTCCGCCGAGCGAAAGCGTGGCCTGGGATCCGCGCGGTCACGACATGCCTCCCCTCGGCAGCCGAGCGCTCACCACCGCGCAGGGAACCGCCTCCGTGGCCGTGGGAAGCCGCTGTGGGGACCGCGGAATACTTGCGAGGACGACCCCGGCCGCGCCTGGCCGGATGGGAGTCGGGCCCTGCCTGGCGGGCCTTCCCCTTCTCTGCGGCCGAGAATCTCTTCGGAGCCATGAGAACGGCGAGTGGCTGAGAAGAAGAAGGGAGTAGCAGAAAGGGGTGAACTGAGGAAGCTCACATGGCCTCGTACTTATAGCCGGGGAAGGCCAACCGCCGAGCACCATGACCTCAGGTAATCAAGACCCATATCTCTGCATGCAGGGACTTGTCAAGTCATGTAGTTACCGAGGCGTCGTGGGAAGTGCAGACGCCCACGTCCAATCAACTGTCACGTGGCGCCCAAGGCCGCAGGCTGTTAGGGCCCATGGTGCTTCGCACTTGCCCCCTCGCTTCTCTGCTAAGCCAAGCCCGCGCGCACCTTGGGCCCGGGGGCTACTGTCGGTGTTCTAGAAATGGGGGTCCCCAGACTTTCCTGCCTGCGGCGTGGCTCAGGTGGGGGCCCAGCGCGGCCCATCTTCATCAGCGCAAGCTCAAGACCCTCGGGAGGGGCCAAGCCTCGTGGGGCGGACGACAGGAAGCTTCCTCAAGAGCGGCCTCATCAGGCAGGCTCGCGAGGAGGCGGAGGCATAAATGCAAGAGTACCTCGCGAGGATCCCATGATGCAAGCCATGACGATCAAGGCGAGGCAGGCACCAGGCAGGCGTCGGCCTGCGCAGGGTCCTTGTTTCCCCTTTGGTGCAAAGGGGGCAAGCACAGGCCAAGGTATCAGGCAAAGGTTACCATTCCGGTGCAACGAGACCAAGACCAGCCGGACAGCCGGACGGGGGTCACCGTGGAGCCCAAGACGGCGTCATCACCAGTGCTTTTGGCAGCCGAAGACGACCTTTGGTCAGGATAACTTGTACTAGATGTTCTCCTTCAAAATGGCCAATTGTTGGCGCCCTTCCCGCTCAATTATTCGGGGAGAGGCCCAGGGCCTCTATAAATAGAGCTAGCCTCCACAAAGAGACGGGGGGCAGCAGCAGAAGGAGGAGAGAAAAGAAGAGAGAAACCCAGTAGAGACTAAGTAAAACATACCGCACCAGCTCAAGAACACCCCTCGCGAGGCTGTTCTTCCCTTGTACTGTCCATCATCAGCCCCAAAGGCAATCCACCACACCACACACTGGAGTAGGGTATTACACCACAACAGTGGCCCGAACTAGTATAAACCTCGTGTCTCTTGTGTTGATTCATCATTTTTATCTTAGTTCGCATGAGAGGATCGGACGTAGATCGGTAGGGGAGAGATCTCTGCGCGCACCCCAGTGTTCGAACCTCAAGGGTGTGCCGAAACCCGAAATCCGACAATAACTATCTTGTGATCCATAATACGGCTCGACCGCTCCTGGACACACATACTTTCATTTTTTTTCTTTTTTCCCTTTTTAGGTCTTTTTTCCGCAGGTTTCTTCTGACGACCTGATCATCGGCCCTCTCAGCAGGATGGATACACCAAGATGGCAAGAAGCACTGGCGTACAAGGGAATTCTTGGATGGTCTCTTTAACGATCACTCTACCTACTTTCAGGACCCGCACGCAGCTCTCCCTTGGTTGTGGCATGTTAAATAGCCCAGTTGCTTATTGCACCACTTGTACAAATACGCTTTGACGTATTAATCAAACTATAATGGAAACAGTTTGCGGCCCAACTTCTGCGGCACTAGCTTACTACCCTTTTTTCCTTTTTTTTTCTTTGATGATTTTCTCAAAGTTGCGACCGTACACTTTGGTACGCTTTAATCTGCCAGGGGCTTCATCGCGACCCATAATACGGCAACAAAGTCCGAACACTTTCTACAACATAGTTCGACACCCCGAATTTAGAATTATATGCATTGGCTCTGAATCATGTCTTTGGTCAATAGTTGGGTTGCCCGGCTCTTGTGCTTACTACCTTACGTTCCGCTATATCGGCTAGGTTCGTAAAGGGAGAACTATTGCGATTGTGTCCTGGTTTATCCGGATGAGCACCTCAGTAGAGAAAGCCGAAAACTGATTGTCGTGATGCGGCGAGAGCCGGTCAGCTCTTCGGAGGTTTCAAATCTTTAGTGATTTTTCCGCATTATGCGATGAATCAGCTTTTTACCCGATCAGGTGTTTACAGTACCCTAGTTCGGATACTAGGGGCTACGCCTAAATTTTCATTGTAGAACTCCTATGGCTAAGTGAGGGTGATAAAGCCACATAGTCCGATTGCCTAGTTCGTTGCGCTAAACACCTCCTTTAAGGACCAAACAAATTGGATCAAGAGTGTTTAGATTCCATCCCGAACACCCCCGTACTACCTACATGGGGGCTGAAGCCGACAACTGGCCAACCCTCAAAATTTCATAAACACGGCCGCATAGGAGGTAAAATATTAAACAAACATTATATTACATAGCCAAACTTGTTTTTATAATACAGGGCGAGACAATATAGTTGTATTCATTCGAAGATTACATCCTTCGTACACTGCTCTGCCACAATGCGGGATTCCTCAAGGACTTCGCTAAAATATCTCTCGAGCGTGCGGTGCTCCTTGCCCACGGGCGGTCCTTCGGTCGCGACCGTGGCAGCATTCATCTTCGCCCACTGCATCTTGACACGGGCGAAGGCCATCCGTGCACCTTCGATACAAACCGACCACTTGATGGCGTCAAGCCGAGGGAAAGCGTCAACTAGCCGCTTCACGAGACCGAAGTAGCTGCTGGGTATAGCTTCGGCTGGCCATAGCCGTACTATCAAGTCCTTCATGGCCAGTTCGGCCACCCTATGCAGTTTGACCAGCTGTTTTAGCTGGTCGCTCAAGGGCACCGGATGTTCTGGCGCAAGGTATTGCGACCAGAACAGCTTCTCCGTCGAGCTCCCCTCTTCGGCTCGAAAGAATTCAGCAGCGTCAGAAATGTTGCGCGGCAGATCTGCAAACACCCCTGGAGAACTCCAAACCCGGGTCAGTAAGAGATACCTCTTCTTCACATACTTTCTTTGCATAATAAAAGCCTTACCTGCCGCGATCTTTTTGGCCTCCTGGATTTCTTGGAGGGTGCCTTGGGCTTCGGTCTGGGCCTCTTGTGTGCTCTGGCGGGCCTTCTCAAGTTCGGACTCTTGGTCTGCATGCTGACGCTCCAAGGACTCGTATTTCTTCAAAGCGTCCTGGAGCTCCTGCTGGACCTCCCCAACCCAGCCTTATGCTTTTTCCGGATGGCTTGTTCCTTTGCCGCCCTCTCCTCGGCCTCGGCCAGCGCTTTCTTGAGGGTTTCAACCTCAGTCACCGCTCGTACAAATATCACGGCACTACAATCAATATACATCATTTATCCTTTCCAAATATATAGCAAGTCTCCACATACCTTGCTTTTCCTCCAGCTGCCTTTTCACAAGTCTGAGCTCTTCTTCGGCCTGCTCTAGACTCTTCTTTACTCCGGAGACCTCAGCGGCATGAGAGGTGGCGGCCAGCAGCGACGTCTGTGTTCATAAGACATATTTAGTTAGTTTCCTGCGAAAATTACTTGATCCTCTGTCAGGATTTTCTTTCCGAACACCAGACAGTGTCTCAGGGGCTACACTGTCTATACTATGACCTTCTCTTTCGCATCGCTTACCTCAAAGTCTGTCAGCAGGCTGGTGCAGGCTTCGGTCAGTCCGCTCTTGATGGACTGAACTCTCTCAACCACCGTACCCGTAAGGATACGGTGTGCCTCCACAATGGAAGCGCCTCGCAGCGCTTCCAGCAGATTATCCGGTGCCTCTGGCTGGACAGAGGTCACTGGCGGAATAGGCACACCTCCTTCTTTCGAAGGAGGATGCTTGCTGGATTCCAGAGCCGTATAGGTCTCCGAAACCGTATTCGGCTGGGTCTGAACTGGACACGGCCCCCATCGCCAGTCTCCATGGGGGTTCTCTCTCCCAGGTGTCCGGCGGCCGAAGGGTCACCCTCTGGCGCCACCCAGATAGCCTCCTGAACCTCTCCCTAGCCCGAGAAGGTCCTTTGGGACAGCACCTCGTTGTCGCCCTTGGATGTGGGAGATTGAGTGGCCGGCGGTGACTCACTGGCCATCGCCTTTGAATCCAGCAAACCTCCTGATGAGGATCGCAGGGAGCTGTCGTGGGCCGGACTACAAGCGCATGATTTAACGCGTTAAAACTACGAACCGAAGAGGCTGAATATATGAATATGTCAGAGTCTTTTGAGTACTCACGATGCGGCCAGGGGCTTGTTTCGGCGGTGCGGCTCTAGGCTGCTGTCGACGTCCCATGCGGAGATATCCGCGAGGGAGCTCTTCCCCCTCTTGGACGCCTCTGCCTCCATATTTTTGGAAGCCGCTGTCGGTGTCAAAACCGGCAGATCTCGGGTAGGGGGTCCCGAACTGTGCGTCTAGGCCGGATGGTAACAAGAGGCAAGGAACACGATGTTTTACCCAGGTTCGGGCCCTCTTGATGGAGGTAAAACCCTACGTCCTGCTTGATTAATATTGATGATATGGGTAGTACAAGAGTAGATCTACCACGAGATCAAGGAGGCTAAACCCTAAAAGCTAGCCTATGGTATGATTGTTGTATGATGAAGTTGTCCTACGGACTAAAACCCTCCGGTTTATATAGACACCGGAGAGGTTTAGGGTTACACAAAGTCGGTTACAATGGTAGGAAATCTTGAATATCTGTATCGCCAAGCTTGCCTTCCACGCCTAGGAAAGTCCCATCCGGACACGGGACGAAGTCTTCAATCTTGTATCTTCATAGTCCTGGAGTCCGGCTGAAGGTATAGTCTGGCTACCCGAACACCCCTAATCCAGGACTCCCTCAGTAGCCCCTGAACCAGGCTTCAATGACGACGAGTCCGGTGCGTAGATTTTCTTCGGCATTGCAAGGCGGGTTCCTCCTCCAAATTCTTCATAATAGTTTGTAAACACCAAGATTAGTGTCCGGCTCTGCAAAATAAGTTTCCACGTATTGCCACAGAGAGAATAATATTAACACAAATCTAATCTGCTGACGTATTCCATAGCGTGACATCACACTATGGCTAAGCCTTTATTCGAATCGTTTTCACTTTTCCACCTCAGCGTGTTTTGCGAGGCGGTTTCCTTGGCACGTCTTGTCAAAGCAGAGATCGTGTCCCCCATTTACGGGATTCTCATCAATACGGACGTGGGTAACCCAACCGCGCCATTTATCACGGCGCTTGGGAGGCAAGCGAGTTTTACTAGGCTGGTGGGGACGCATAGTCGCATCCGCTCATATAAGGGGATAAGGATCCACCTTTTTACCTACGCCTTCTTCCTCCTTTGCCTATCCATCTTCTGCGCACCCGAGCTCCAGCGCCCAAGCCCGCACTTCCTACCTCAACCTTCTCCAACAATGTCCGGAGCGGGAGGCAAGTGGATGGTCTCCTCCATCACGGAGGGCCATGTCAAAAGGCTAAGGAAGGCCGGATACCTGTCCAAAGACATCGCGCACCGGCTTCCTGAGGAGGGGCAGCTTCTCCCCACCCCAAGGCCCCATGAGAGGGTAGTATTTCTTCCCCACTTCCTCCGTGGACTAGGTTTTCCTCTCCACCCATTTGTCCGCGGGCTCATGTTCTACTATGGCCTAGATTTCCATGATCTGGCCCCAAACTTCATCCTCAATATCTCGGCGTTTATCGTCGTGTGCGAGGCTTTCCTCTGCATCCGCCCCCATTTCGGCCTCTGGCTCAAGACCTTCAACGTCAAGCCAAAGGTGGTGCGCGGCAACCAGGCGGAGTGCGGAGGTGCCATGGCGGGCAAACTAGCCAACGTCCTATGGCTCGAGGGCTCCTTTGTGGAGACCTTGAAGGGGTGGCAGTCGGGGTGGTTTTACATCACCGAGCCACACGATCCGAAGTGGATCGCAGCCCCTGAATTCCGATCCAGACCCCCTACGCAGCTCATGTCCTGGAAGGAGACGGGCTTGTCGTGGGGCGACGAAGAAGAGGTGACCGGACTGCAAAAATGCATCCAGTCCCTGGTGAACAAGCAGCTCAAGCTTGTCAACGTAGTCCAGGTCATGCTCGTCTGCCGGATCCTTCCGTTTCAAGAACGGGACTTCAATTTGTGGGAGTTCAACCCGGCGCAGCACCGAACTCTGAGCAGGCTCTTCGACATGACGTACGAAGATGTCTGGAAGGGGCTAACCAAAGGCGCCAAGGCTCCCACATCCGCCTCTGAAGACCGCGGATTCAGCTCACAGCGTCCTGCTGGCGAGGTAAAATATTTTCATCTTTTACAGGATGTTAAGTTTTCTTCATAGTTTGACTCTATGCGGGATCTAAACTCCCTCACCTTTGACAGGATTGGCAGGCGAAGTCCGGACTGATTAACTGTCTGTCTCCCTTGCCCGAAGACCCAGCCCCTGCTCTCCTAATGAAGCTGCTGGTTCCGGCACCTTATGTGGTGCCAGATAAGAAGGCCACGGGGACTTGAAAGAGTTCCCGGCATATGGTGGTGTTGGACTCGTCGTCCGACGAATCCGAGACGCACTCCTCCCGTGAAGACGAGGAGGAGGAAGAAGAAACCTCCCCCCTCCAGTGGGGGGAGGAAATAAGAGGAAGGCCGCCCTAGTAGGGGAGGCCGAGGGCTCCAAGAAGAGGAAAACCCCTCCGCCGGACTACGCCCCCGACGCCGACGAGGACGTAGACGAGTGGCCGGACAGGGCCAAGCGTCCGGCGAAATCGTAAGTGTTCGGATACCAGAGTAACTCATGATATTCCTTTTGTTGCACAGCTTTCCCTAATGTCGAATATAATCATGCAGCCCGCCCAAGGATGGGCTCGATGAGTCGTTGAGCGGCTCCCTAGATTCATCAGACGTGAATTCAGTTCCGCCCGCTGCCTCCCCCTGTGTTGCGGATGACGCCGAAGTGGCGTCGCGACAAGCTCCGGGGCAAGAGGAGGTAGTCCAGGAGGAGCCGCGAGGCGACCTCCCGGACTCCAGGAGTAAAGGGGACAAGACCCCCCAGGGCTCCAGTCCGGCTTTAAGCCGGACACCGCGCTGGAATCATCAACGATTCCGGACCGCGGCAGGCGAACTCCTGCCAAGAGGAGCAAGCCTATTAAGCCGGCGTCCTCCGCCCAACCGGAGGCGCCGGACAATCTGCTGGAGGTGCTTAAGGGCGCCTCCATCAACGAGGAGCATCGTACCATTATGAGTACGGTGGTCCAGAAGGTTCGGTCTGCCAAAAGCGGACTGACTGAAGCTTGTGCTAGCCTTCTAACAGGCTTCGAGGTAAGTAAAAATATGTAAAAATATTACCACATAGACAGTAGCCCCTGATGCTCTGTTTGGCATTCGGAAAGAAAAGCCGAATAGAGGATCTATTAAATATCGTAGGAGTCTAACTAAAAAGGAGACAATATACGTATGCAGGCTTCGCTGCTGGCCACCACCGCATTGACTGCGGAGGTGGGTGCCCTGAAACAAGGCCTCGAGCGGACCGAGCAAGAGCTCGGCCTTGCCAAACGGCAGCTCGAGGAGAAAGAAGGTAAGAGATACCTTATAGAAAAAATGCCTATAAGAAGACGCAATTGCAAAAAATGACAGGAGTATACTGCTTATTGTAGGGGCCACAACTGAGGTGGCGACCCTCAAGCAGGCGCTGTCCGAGGCCAAGAAGAAAGCGGCCACGGAGCGCACCGAGCGGGAGAAATTTGAGGCGCAGGTCGGCAAGGTGCAGCAAGAGCTTCAGGCTCTCATGAAAAAACATGAGAGTTTGGAGCTCGACTCGAAGACGCGAGCGTCCGAGCTTGATGCGGCCCTTAAAACTGCCAAATCTGCCAAGGCCGAAGCCCAGAAGGCCCTCCAGGAATTGGATGCGGTGAAAAAGATAGCGGCGGGTAAGGCATTCTCTATGCACAGCAGACATATAAAAGTAAACTACTTGTTACTTACCCGAACCCGGAGCTCTCCAGGGGCATTCGCAGATCTTCCCCGCAGCGTATCCGATGCCGCCGCATTCTACCGAGCCGAGGAAGGCAGCTCGACGGAGAAGGTGTTCTGGTCTCAGTACGCTGAGGCCGGACACCCCGTGCCCTTGAGCGACCAGCTAAAGCAGCTGGTCGAGCTCCACAAGGCAGCCGAACAGGCCCTGAAGGGCTTCATAGTTCGGCTGTGGCCTGGAGAGGCCCTGCCTGGGAGCTACTTCGGACTGGTGCGGCGGCTGGTGGAGGCTTGTCCAAGGCT
This sequence comes from Triticum urartu, assembly GCF_056163025.1. NCBI lineage: Eukaryota > Viridiplantae > Streptophyta > Magnoliopsida > Poales > Poaceae > Triticum > Triticum urartu. Next base: position 310,176,090 of record NC_141879.1, on the reverse strand, counting down.
CGAGGTCATCAAGCGCTCCGTCTGCATCGAAGGTGCACGTAGGGCCCTTGCCCGTGCAAAGGTGCACTGGGGTAAGCTGGACGGTGAGAAGCTTGTGAGGGACGGGCCGCCGCCGGGGAAGGAGCATCACAAGCCCGAGAACTATTACAAGGATGTTCTGGCCGGTGACCGCCTTATGGCGGATGAATGCACCAAGGATGTAATTTTTGAATGAACTCGCTCGTGTTATCCTGTGCGCTGAAAACTTGTTCATATGCGCTAAGCAATGCTTGAATTTAAAATATTACTTTCTGTGCGGCCGTTTATCAAAAAATTGAGAGATGGCCAGTCATCGGCTTCTGCCCCCATGCCACTAGTGCTGGGGTGTTCGGGATAAACCTGAGCGCTCTTTTTCCCATGGTTGGGTCCGTCGAGGGAGGCGCTCAGCACAACGAACAAGGCAATCGGACTATAATGCTTGAACACTCTCACTTAGCCATAGAACTCTATAATTTTAAATTTCGGCGAAGCCCCTAGTATTCGGAAGAACGAGTTCAGGGCGCTATCCACGCCTTGGCCGGACAAAGCCGGTTCCTCGCTCGAAGCGGCATAAGTCTTTAAGGACTCGAAAAACCTCTCGAACAGCGACCGGTCTCTCGCCTCATCGTGACAGTCAGTTTTAGCTTTCTCTACTGAGGTGCTCAGCCCAGCTCAACTGGGGCACAATCGCAGTAGTTCTCCTAGTGCTACCTTAGCCGATATAGCGGAACGTAAGGCACCAAAACATAGGAGCCGGGCAAACCCAACTATTGACCCAAATCATGATTCGGAGCCGATGCATATAGTGCTATAAGTTCGGGGTGCCGCACTTGTGAAAGTGCATGGACTTCTCACGCCATATTGATGGGTACTGAAGCCCCTGGCGTATTTTTGCCGTACCACGGTGTACGGATGCAACATGTTATTGATAAACATATATATATAAAAGAGGATAATGCGAAAAATAGACAAAAAGCTATGCATTGTTTATAGAAAGGCTGCTATGAAAGCGGAATGATACAAATAGTGCGATAAGCAAAAGAAATTGGACTATTTAACATGTCCTGGCCAGGGGCAGGCCGCGGAATTGTATTAAAAAACAGGTATACTGCTCGCAATACAGACCACCTGGGAGTTCCATAATGCGGCGTGGCTTGTCTGCTTTCCTGGATCTTGTATCATTTGTGCGGCAGTTGAATTGCCGAACGGGTCATCCGAAGTATGGAGTCCTGAGAGTAAGAGAAAAAAAAGAAAAAAAAAGGAATCTGGCAGCCCCTGGTGCGGTTTAAGCCGTATTTCGGGCGTGCCGTGATAGTGCCCCTTCCGCTGTGCCCATGGTATTTCAAGAGCGTAGTTATGTACGTGAAGCACTGGTTTCGCTATATCGCGAGGGCTAGGGTTGGGGCCGCATTGCTACGCTAGCTCAGAACGTGCCAGGCGGTCTTGTTGTAGGATACTCCGGGCGCGCTTGACAGTGTCTGGCTTTTTGAAGGCCGAACTGGAGAACTGCCTAGAGAGGTTGCTTTGTACTTCTGCTGCGAGTGCTGCCGTGTGCTCCTCCGTTCGGAGGGAGCGTTCAGTGTTCCCATTGACCGTGATTACTCCTCTAGGGCCTGGCATCATGAGCTTGAGGTATGCATAGTGCGGTACCGCGTTGAATTTTGCGAATGCGGTTCGCCCGAGCAGTGCGTGATAGCCACTATGGAACGGGACTATGTCGAAGATTAACTCCACGCTTCGGAAGTTATCCGGAGATCCGAAGACCACTTCCAGTGTGACTGAGCCTGTACAGTTGGCTTCTACACCTGGTATGACGCCTTTAAAGGTCGTTTTGGTGGGCTTGATCCTCGAGGGATCTATGCCCATTTTTCGCACTGTATCCTGGTAAAGCAGGTTCAGGCTACTGTCGCTGTCCATGAGGACTCTTGTGAGATGAAATCCGTCAATGATTGGGTCTAGAACCAATGCGGCGAAGCCGCCGTGGCGGATGCTAGTGGGGCGGTCCCTTTGATCAAAGGTGATCGGGCAGGAGGACCATGGGTTGAACTTTGGGGCGACTGGCTCTATCGCATATACGTCCCGTAACGCACGCTTCCGCTCCCTCTTGGGGATGTGGGTTGCGTATATCATGTTCACCGTCCGCACTTGCAAGGGAAATCCCTTCTGTCCATTTTTGTTCGGCGGCCTGGGCTCCTCCTCGTCGTCGCTATGCAGCCCCTTGTCTTTGTTTTTGGCTCTTAACTTGCCTGCCTGCTTGAACACCCAACAGTCCCTGTTGGTGTGATTGGCTGGCTTTTCGGGGGTGCCATGTATCTGGCACAAGCGGTTGAGTATTCGGTCCAAACTGGACGGGCCCTGAGTATTTCTTTTGAATGGCTTTTTCCGTTGACCGGATTTGTAGCCTCGGAATCCGGCATTAACTGCCGTATCCTCGTTGCTGTCGCTGTTAACACGGCGCTTTTGTTTGTTCTGACGCGACCTGTCACTTTTGTCCTTGGTATTCGAATTACCAGGGTTCTTGGTTAAGTTGTTGCTGCGAGCTAGCCAGCTGTCTTCTCCCATGCAAAAGCGGGTCATGAGTGTCGTGAGGGCTGCCATAGATTTCGGCTTTTCCTGTCCCAAGTGCCGGGCAAGCCACTCGTCGCGGATATTATGCTTGAAGGCCGCTAAGGCCTCTGCGTCCGGACAGTCGACTATCTAGTTTTTCTTTGTTAGGAACCGTGTCCAGAATTGCCTGGCCGATTCCTCTGGCTGCTGAATTATGTGGCTTAGGTCATAGGCGTCCGGTGGTCGCACATAAGTGCCCTGGAAGTTGTCAAGGAATGCAGCTTCCAGGTCCTCCCAAGAACCGATTGAGTGTGCTGGCAAGCTGTTAAGCCAATGCTGGGCCGGTCCCTTAAGTTTGAGTAGGAGGTATTTGATGGCGTGTAGATCATCACCGCGGGCCATGTGGATATGAAGGAGATAATCCTCGATCCATACCGCAGGATCTGTTGTGCCATTGTACGATTCGATGTTTATGGGTTTGAAGCCCTCAGGGATTTTATGATCCATTACTTCATCTGTGAAGCATAGTGCGTGTGCGGCGCCTCTGTATCACGACGCAGCTCGAAGGAGCTTTGTCTGTTGAGTTCGGCCTGGCGGATTTATTGCATCCGGAGTGACGATCACTGTCACGTGCCGTGGGGTGCCTGCGCGATCCGTAGATCGATCTTGTTTGCCTTGCCTTGTCCTCCAGTATGTCGCGCAGGTCGGGCGCATTTTCCCGTGCCTTAGTATGCTTGACGCGGCGTCGGGGCATGGCTTGAGTGGAGGGCCAAGAGGCCTCTCTGTCGCGGCCACGAGGTGGCCGGTCGGCCATGTCATGCGCTGGTGATGTAGGTGCTTCCTCCTCTAGTCGGGGTAGCAGCCTGCGCTTTGGGTAACTCTTGGAGGGGCGTTCGAGTTCACACTCTTCGGCCGCAAGGACTTCAGTCCATCTATCAGCTAGCAAATTCTGATCAGCTCTAAGCTGTTGCTGCTTTTTCTTGAGGCTGCTTGCCGTGGCCATAAGCCTACGTTTAAAACGCTCTTGTTCGGCGAGATCCTCTGGCACAACGAACTCGTCATCGTCGAGGCTTGCCTCGTCTTCGGAGGGAGGCGTATAATTATCATCCTCAACCTCTTGGTCCGCCGCCCTCTCGTGAGGGTTGGCTTCTCTGTCCTCCTGTGCTGAATCTTGCTGGAGGGGGTGTTCTTCGGCGCTATCCGGAGTAGTATTATCTCCCATGCCGGAATCACCGTTTTTGCTTTGGCGGGATTTAGAGCGGCGCTGCTGACGCCGGCGCTTGGGCTGTTTCTTAGAGATATCGTCCCCCGCTGTTCCATCGCCATCTCCATCCTTTGGAGTATCCACCATATATATGTCATATGACCAGGTGGCCTTCCAGCGCCCTACAGGTGTTGGTTCTTGTTCGTCTCCTGCATCATCGTCCATGCCGTCGATGTCTTCGGAGTCGAAGTCAAGCATGTCGGTTAAGTCGTCGACAGTGGCTACGAAGTGGGTGGTGGGTGGGTTTTGAATTTCTTCATCGTTCGTATCCCAACCTTGCTGACCGTAGTCCGGCCAGGGCTCTCTTGATAAAGAGAGAGACTTTAGAGAATTCAGGATGTCGCTGAAGGGCGAGTGTTGAAAGATGTCCGCGGCGGTGAACTCCATTATCGGCGCCCAATCGGATTCGATCGGCGGGGGCGCTGGGGGCTTGGAGTTTGGAGAGGAATCCGGCTCCTCGGAGTCACGGGCCATGCGGAGTGCGTGGCTGGAGTTCGGCTCGATCGCCTCTGAGATCGCAGCCCCTGAGGCAGCGTCCAACCGCTGATCCTCGATCAGCGTAGTAGGCTCCAAATCAATGGTCGGAACCGATGCGTGTGCGTCCTCCAAGGCGCTGTTCGGCGGCAGAGCTATATCATGCCCATCGAGACAGTGCGGCGCGCTTGGCTGTGGCTCGAATCCATCGAAGATCAAGTCCTCGCGGATGTCAGTCGTGTAGTTTAGGCTTCCAAACCTGACCTGATGGCCATGGGCATAGATTCCGATCTGCTCAAGGTGGCCAAGCAAATTGGCCCGCAGTGCGAAGCCGCCGAAGACGACGATCTGTCCGGGGAGAAAAGTCTCACCCTGGACCGCATCGTTGTTGACGATCGAAGGAGCCATCGGGCCTAAAAGCGACGACACAGAGGAACTCTCAATGAAAGCACCAATGTCGGTGTCAAAACCGGCGGATCTCGGGTAGGGGGTCCTGAACTGTGCGTCTAGGCCGGATGGTAACAGGAGGCAAGGAACACGATGTTTTACCCAGGTTCGGGCCCTCTTGATGGAGGTAAAACCCTACGTCCTGCTTGATTAATATTGATGATATGGGTAGTACAAGAGTAGATCTACCACGAGATCAAGGAGGCTAAACCCTAAAAGCTAGCCTATGGTATGATTGTTGTATGATGAAGTTGTCCTACGGACTAAAACCATCCGGTTTATATAGACACCGGAGAGGGTTAGGGTTACACAAAGTTGGTTACAATGCTAGGAGATCTTGAATATCCGTATCGCCAAGCTTGCCTTCCACGCCAAGGAAAGTTCCATCCGGACACAGGACGAAGTCTTCAATCTTGTATCTTCATAGTCCTGGAGTCCGGCTGAAGGTATAGTCCGGCTACCCGAACACCCCCTAATCCAGGACTCCCTCAGCCGCCCTCTTCTTCTTTCCCCCCTCAGGGGGAGAGCTGCTTTCCTCCTCGTCCTCATCGTCTTCTTCGGCAGCGGAGGAGGGGGTCTCGTTGTCTTCGGACGTCCTGTCCGAAGCTCCTTTGCGACGGAGGCCACTCCGGGCCCCCTTGGCCTTCTTCTTCGGCGCCTGGTAAGGCGCCGGAACCAGCATCTTCGTCAGAAGAGGGATGGCTGGTTCCTCGGGCAGCAGAGCCGGACACTTAATCCGCTTCGCTTTCTCTGTCCATACCTGAAAAAATAACTAATGGAGTTTAGGTATCTTCCTTGAATAAGCAAGTAGAGGATACACCTTGAAACGCGAAAGACTTACCGCACTGGCAGGATGGGCCAGATCGTGCCTGCGGTCCTCGTCCGTCTCCGGCGGTGTCTCATTGCCCTTGAAGAGCAACTTCCGGATATCTTCATGCGTGGTTCCGAAGAGCCTCTCCAAGGTCTGGTGCTTCTCCGGATCGAATTCCCACAAAGGGCAAGTCTGGCTCTGGCATGGAAGGATCCGGCAAACTAACATCACCTAGATCACATTGACGAGCTTGATGTTTTCGTCCACCATGCTTTGGATGCGTGTTTGTAGCGCGATCAGGTCGTTCGACGAGGACCAATTGGGCCCTTCTCTATCCAGGAGGTGAGCCGCATTGGAGCTCCAGACTTGAATTCGGGGCCGCGGCCCAGGTGGTATCGCGGGGCTCTGTGATATAGAACCACAGTTTCTGCCACTCTTTGACGGTCTCCACAAAAGTACCCTTGGGCCATGTGACGTTGGGCAGTTTGCTCACCATGGCACCTCCGCACTCCGCGTGTTGGCCATCCACCACCTTCGGCTTCACGTTAAAGATCTTGAGCCACAATCTGAAGTGGGGTGGAATACGGAGGAAAGCCTCACAGACGACAATGAACGCCAAGATGTTGAGGAAAGAGTTTGGAGCTAGATCATGGAAATCTAGCCCGTAATAAAACATGAGTCCGCGGATGAAAGGGTGGAGAGGAAACCCTAACCCACAGACGAAATGGGGGATAAACACCACCCTCTCATTGGGCTTCGGGGTGGGGACAATTTGCCCCTTGGACGGAAGCCGATGGGCGATTTCCTTCACCAGATACCCGGCCTCCCGAAGCTTGGTGATGTCCTTCTCCTTGACGGAGGAGGCCATCCATTTTCCTTGCGCTCCAGATCCGGACATGGTCGAGTGCTTCCTTGAGGCGGAAAAGATGAGGACTCGGGCGCTGGAGCTTGAGAATGGGAGGGCAAAGAGAAGGAGAAGGCGTGGGTGAAAGAAGAGAATCCTTATCTCCTTATAAAGGCAGTGAATATCAAGTGCCTCCCCACTCGCCTTGAAACTCGCCTGTTCCCAAGGGCCGTGCGAACGGCGTGGTTGGATTACCCATGCCCATATTGATGAGAATCTCGCAATAAGGGGACACGATCTCTTCTTTGACAAGACGTGCCAATGAGACCGCGTCTCGAAGCGCCAGGCCGAAAAATGGTTCAAAATAATGACCGGGTGGTGACGTGTTGTCACATTACCAATAGTTGTCAGCGGATTGGACTCAAGATATATTATACTCTCTGCGGTTGTGTGTGGAATTTGGTTTGCAGAGCCATACACGTTCGTTGCGTCCGAAGACTGTGTTGAAGTATTCAGAGGAGGAACACGCCTTGCAATGCCGAAGCCAGTTTGTGCGCGAGACACCTCGTCATTGAAGCTGGGTTCAAGGGCTACTGAGGGAGTCCTGGATTAGGGGGTCCTCGGGCGTCCGAAATATGGTACGTGGGCCGGACTGATGGGCTGTAAACATACTGGACCGAAGATTATCTCCCGTGTCCGGGCGGGACTCTCCTTGGCGTGGAAGGCAAGCTTGGCGACCCAATATGAAGATTCCTTTCTCTGTAACCGAATTTGTACAACCCTAGTCCCCCCCGGTGTCTATATAAACCAGAGGGATTAGTTCGTAGAGACAAAGAATCATATTCATAGTCATACAGGCTAGACTCTTAGGGTTTTAGCCATTACGATCTCGAGGTAGATCAACTCTTGTAATACTCAATTCATCAAGATCAATCAAGCAGGAAGTAGGGTATTACCTCCATAGAGAGGGCCCAAACCTGGGTAAACATCGTGTCCCCTATATCCTGTTACCATCGACCTTAGACGCACAGTTCGGGACCACCTACCCGAGATTCGCCAGTTTTGACACCGACAATGATCATGAACATAGGCATCATGTCCGTGTCAAGTAGACCGAAACGATTCTGCATCTACTACTATTACTCCACACATCGACCACTATCCAGCATGCATCTAGAGTATTAAGTTCATAAGAACAGACTAACACATTAGGCAAGATGACATGATGTAGAGGGATAAACTCAAGCAATACAATACAAACCCCATCTTTTTATCCTCGATGGCAACAATACAATATGTGACTTGTTGCCCCTGCTGTCACTGGGAAAGGACACCGCAAGATTGAACCCAAAGCTAAGCACTTCTCTCATTGCAAGAAAGATCAATCTAGTAGGCCAAACCAAATTGATAATTCGAAGAGACTTGCAAAGATATCAAATCATGCATATAAGAATTCAGAGAAGAATCAAATATTGTTCATAGATAATCCTAATCATAAACCCACAATTCATTTCATCTCGGCAAACACACTGCAAAAAGAATTACATCGAATAGATCTCCAAGAACATCAAGGGGAACTTTGTATTGAGATCCAAAGAGAGAGAAGAAGCCGTCTAGCTAATAAGTATGGACCCGAAGTTCTATGGTAAACTATCACACATCATCGAAGAGGCTGTAGTGTTGATGTAGAAGCCCTCCGTGATCGAATCCCCCTCCGGCAGATCGCCGGAAAAGGTCCCCAGATGGGATCTCACGGGTACAGAAGGTTGTGGCGGTGGAAAAGTGGTTTCGTGGCTCCCCTCGATGTTTTCAGGGTATAAGAGTATATATAGGCGAAAGAAGTAGGTCAGTGGAGCTACGAGGGGCCCACGAGGGTGGGGGGCGCGCCGCCCTACCTCGTGGCCGCCTCGCTGCTTCCTTGACGTCCACTCCAAGCTCCTGGATTGCGTTTGTTCCAAAAAAAGATCCTCGCGAAGGTTTCATTCCGTTTGGATTCCATTTGATATTCCTTTTCTGCAAAACACTAAAATAGGCAAAAACAGCAATTTGCACTGGGCCTTCGATTGATAGGTTAGTCCCAAAAATAATATAAAAGTGCATAATAAATCCCGTTAAACATCCAAATAAATAATATAATAGCATGGAACAATCAAAAATTATAGATATGTTGGAGGCGTATCATGACTTACTACAAATCGTTAGCGATTCACTCCGTGTTATACGAGGGGCTGGTCTTTGTCCAGCCGCATGAAAAAGGCACCTTAGTCTGGATTTCCCCACATGCACAAGGGGCTAGTACTTAGCCCCACCGTCAAACTCCTATGGCTAAGTGAAAGTAATAAGGCCGCATAGTCTGATTGCCTGGTCCACCTTGCGGACACCTCCTTTACTGATCAAGACGTTGCATAAAGTGTGGTCACGCGTCACGACGAACACCACCGTAGCATCTACATGGGGGATGAAGCCGACGACTGGCAACTTTTATAAGTAAAACGACCGCACAGGAGGTAAATATCACTTGAAACAAAAGGCGCAACACATAGATATATTACAAGCATGGGTTTATAACATAGTTTTTATAACCCGAATACATCTACTCAAATATGACATCCTTAGAGCATTGGCCCTCTACTATTTGGGCCCCTTCTAGGACGTCATCAAAGTATCTCTCCAGCTTTTGATGATCTTTGCCTTCGGGCGGGCCTGCGGTCGCCACGTCGGTGGCCTTCATCTTTGCCCATTGCATCTTGATGCGGGCAAAGGCCATCCGGGCACCTTCTATGCAGGACGAGCGCTTCATAGCATCAATCCAAGGCAGCGCATCAAAAAGCCGCCTCACCAAACCGAAGTAGCTACTAGGAATTAGTTCGGCTAGCCAAAGCTGGACTATTAGATCCTTCATGGCCAAACTGGCCACACTATGCAGCTCCATCAGCTGCTTCAGCTGGTCGTTCACGGGCGTTGGGTGCTCCGGCACAAGAAACTGCGACCAGAACAGCTTCTCAGTCAAGTTCCTCTCCTGGGCTCGGAAGAACTATGCGGCATCAGTAGCACTCCTCGGAAGATCCGCAAACGCATCTGGAGAACTCCACACTCGAGTAAGCAAAGCATATCTTTGACTTCCAAAAATACTCTGCAAAGGAAAGGCCTTACCAGCCGGTATCTGCCTCACCTGACGGATCTCTTCACGAGCACTCCTGGACTCGACCATGTGCCTCTTTAGCGTCCTGGAGAGCTTTGGCGAGTTCGGACGATTGGGCTGAAGTCTTCTCCTCCAAAGCCTCGCATTTGCTGATGGCATCCTTCAACTCCTGCTCGACTTCGGCCACCCGAGCTTCGTGTTGGCGGCGGGCGGCCTGCTCGGTCTTCAGTTCTGCAGCCGCGTTGTCAACGGCTGCCTTGTTTGCCTTCACCTCTTTCTGGGCTTGGGCAAGGGCGCCTTTGAGAGTCTCTACCTCAGCTGCAACAACTATGCTCATAAACAAAGCATTAAATGAGTTAACCTCTAAACATATATATCACTTTTGATATACAAGTAATTTTTTAAACATTTACCTTGCATCTCGTCGAACCGCTTGTTAATTCGGTCAATTTCTTCATCGGCCACCTGAAGCTTCCGATTGAGTTCGGAAACTTCGGCAGCCTGGGCGGTCGCCGCCAACAAGGAAACCTGTTGCAACAACAGAGTAGTATGTTAACTCTCCCGAATACTATGTTGATCCTATGTACGGTTTCTTTCAAACCGGACAGAGCCTCAGGGGCTATTGTCTATGTACATGTATATTCATCTATATGAAACAAAAATGTTTAGGATAT